>NC_051178.1:231363880-231405783 GCF_013339695.2 Rhipicephalus sanguineus
AGGCTCGTCATCACGTTTACGGTGAAGAGCAGACGATCGACGATAACGACGCCCGACTCAAAGCGAAATGCATTTCCCGAGTCGCGATTACACCGTGTACGTATACCTCGAGGTAAGTCTCATTCTGTCATGTTAAAGATGAAATATGATCCACATGCACTCCGAAATGAAGCCGCACACGCTATCGATGTTCTGCGGTGTGAACTACGAATCATATGACTGTTGTTTTGATATGGCATGCTTACAGTAGCAGCCGTGTACTTTCGTGAACAAACGTTTGCGGCGTGCGAAAAAAAGAAATTATACGGCCATGGCACTGTTTCCTGAGAAGGTTCGAGTCAAGTCCTCCGTGCCGCTGGAGAATCACCCGTCGATTAAGACGCGATGCAGGTAGCTCAGCTTTAACCATTGTGAAGCAAGATGAACTAATCACCTCGTTTTTTTTTTTCGGCTCTCGCGTCATGCTTGCATTCTCTTTTTATGAGGATATCGACTTGACAGGCGTATAAAAAGCTGCTGCGCGAACGCGGCTAGAAAATCGCACAAAGTCAGAAGGTGGTTACTTCAAGGTTGCAATTGCAAAGCATGTATTAAGTGCCAGTTATATTTAGCGGCTTAAATATACATCACCCTAATAAAGTGACAAAAACAAAGCAAACCTGCAGAACGATGTCAAAGCTTGCTGAAAATGCACATACGTCCGTTCCGGCGTGATAAAGCAGCCTTCCCGACGCGTGAAATGCAGGCGCCGAACTTCTGACAATGTGCGCAGTTGAATTCAACCAACCGCGCAACGCTAACGGTATAACGCGAATGTGAACGTTCAACAACGACGGGTAGGTCTCACGAGCACGGGGAATCAAAACACAAAGTTGCTTCACCTACAACCGTAACTGGACTTTAACAATGCGAGAAGACAGCGAGTAATCATTACTGTAGTCGCTGCGTGCATGCGCCCCGTTACTTACCGATTCAGGTAGTCGGAACGAACGAAGGCGATGAACTCAGACAGCCAAAATAGAAGGCGAGACAGCGCTGTCAGCTATCCACGCTTGCCGCCTTTATTTCTCGTGCAACGCCGTGCAATTAAAGACTTTTTACCCTGAGATATACACGAGCGATACATGCAAGCTATGCAAGTCGGCTAGAGCCACCCTACAACACATGTTGTGGGGATGTCCACAATATCAAGATCGCATGGCAGTCTCCCCGGAGGATCTACGGGCGCGGTGGTCGACCGCGCTGCTCAGTTCAGAACTGACGGAACAACTTTGGGCCGTCCAGCGAGCCGTGGAGGCAGCGCGGGAGCAACAGCTCCAAGCGGCCATCTAGGCGGCCCTAGGCCCGGGCCTTCCATTCGCCGGATCTTAAATAAAGTTATTTCACTCACTCACACGCCCGGGAACCGATACAGTTTCACACGTGAATCGCGTGCCTTGGTGTTTGTTGTCTGCACTGTTGTGGCAGGGCACGACACCGCAATACTTCGGACCTCGCTTGCGCTTCCGCGAGGTCGCTTCTGCCAACGTGGAAATGCACCTTCGTACAGCAAGCCTCCCGGTTCAGCGTGCTAAGCTGTCAGCACGGCGCCCCAGTTCCCCGCAGACTGAACAGCGCGCGCGCGCGCGTGTTCCCGCAACCTCCTTGGTTCCCACTGCCGACAAACAGGTTGTAGGGATGGTAAAATCGATGAACGATTAATCGATTAAAGGTCCACAATTAATCGATTATTCGTCATGGATTCCCGCCTTTAGATTAATGGAGTTAATCGATTAAAGCTATTCGATTAATCGATAGGCCCCGCTGCCAACCTCCCCCCTTGGCCGGAGCGCATGACTTCGAGGCGCGCTATTCTGAGACGCAGATGCCGTGCACATTGCCTCTTTCACTGCTTTCACTACAGCGCATGCATATTTCTGCGCTAGCAGAACGAGCCCGGAGCTGGCGGCGGCCATACCCCATAGAGAAAGATATGAACTCGCCCTGAACTCCAAGCACTCCCCAATGCTTCAAGCACGGACAGGAGGCGGCTCCACCCCATCGAGGCAGAAATGAACTTGCCCGCTTCTCTCCGGCTCGCAGTCTACTGCTGCTACTGCCTACACCTCCTCTCCCTTAAGCTGGTTGAGCGTCGCCTGAGTATACGTGGGGCTTGCGTTGCTTGCGTGTTATATTATGAAATTATTACACATAGGTGGTTATACTGCTACATTTGAGATGTCATAATGCCAGGAAATCGGAAGAGGAGCGCAGTGTGATCGTTGTTCGCTGAAGATGAGAAAACGAACACTGCAAGGTGTAATAAATGTGGCAATCACTTCTCGAAGCCAGCGAAGGAGACTCTGAGATATCACCAGCTGCACGCCCTTTCTATTCACGTGCCAAAGAGCCATCTCCTTAAGAAAGGTAGTAACGACGAAGCTGACAGTGTTGAAGAACCCTATCCTGACGACACCAATCCGCCTCTTCAGGTAAGTTATCAGTATCTCGCTATTTAGCCAACAGCCATCTCCCGACGACGGGCCCCTTGTGTCCAGTGTGCGAAAGTGGGAATTTTCGCACACTGGACACAAGAGGCCCGTCGTCGACACTTTCGAAAGCGGGAATTTTCGATCGTCAGCGCGTCTGATAAAACGATTTGGGTCCATATCAAGCACGAACGATGCCTCTCAAACAAAGAGATATCGGTTTTAAAGCACCCATAAAAAATGTGGATTAATCGATTAAAGATTTCCACCGAAAGCAATTAATCGATTAAAGGCTAAATCTGTTAACGATTAATCGATTAAACATTTTAATCGACCATCCCTAACAGTTTGAGTCGGCTGCGCTTGCACCCAGTTGCGCCAGAGCTTCTCTCCAAAGCCGCAGCGCGGCGCTGTCGTCGCGCCGCAAACTTGAGCTTGGGTTCCCTATTGGCCGCGAGATCGAGCGGAGTCGCCGCCTGGCGGCTACTGGCTGAAGCGCGCCTAGTGTGGATTGCTCCCTGCGTCGTCTGCTAGCCACGTCGTGTTTGCATGTGCGCGTACGTCCTGCACATTCTCAAAGGGCGGTTTGTTCTGTTATGTTAGCGCGATTTTAACTGCTCGTACGTATAGCTAACATGGTGTACAGAAGCAAATGGGCTTGCTCGGCTGCATGCGCATTGTAATAAGATCAGTGAGTGCGACTTTCGAGAGGGCTGTGTATTGGTGTCGTACCCTTCGTTCGCCAGAATCATTTCAGTGCTGATGCCGCTTTCTGGTTCAAGCACATCGTAAGTGCGCTTGGCATAGTCCCAAACATGAGGAGCATTAAATTGTGTGTGAATGCAGCGTTTTAGCGGCTCCGTGGTAAACAAAAACGAGGCTCATGCACTTTCGCGTTGTTAGGTGTACAACTGCGGCACTGTAGTTCACGATGAGCTTTAGTTGCGCTTAAGATGTCCTTTTATTTTACGGTCGTGGTCCCGCTACAGCGAAATATTTCTACCGAGTGAAGTCTGAGACTTCCGTACTCAAACTGTCCCTCAAAAAAAAAAAAACAGACAATGGAATGACACGGCAGTGATAAAACGGTGTTGCCGCGCGCAGTTTGAACTTGGGGCGAAATTTATGCAGAATCACCCGCGTTCTTAGCCTGACGGCGTGCCTTACATTTATGTCGTATAATTTCACGCAAAACCTCATCCTTTTTTTTTCACATTATCTTGAGCGTTTGTGTGGAGTTGTTATAAATTGATGAAAGGCAGCGGTTCTTATTATTTTGAAAAAAAAAAGACACTTATTCCACAAAATAACTGGACCTTTGTTGCATCACTGTCGTGCACGTAATCAATCGATGAACGCTCTGTGCTAAACTCTTACCTGCGTATGAGTATTCGCGTGAACAGTGCTATTGAACTCATTGCACAGGAATATGGGCTGGTATACAAATGAACAAGAAGTAAACACTTAAGTAGTTCAGTCGTGCTACAGCAGTGCGTAGTACACAGAACACAAGCTAAACACGTACAGAGAAAACAACAATATATATATAGCGTAAGCGCAGGCTGTCATATCCAGGGCGAGCATCCCTTTCATCTGCAGATTGCGCTTCTCTCACTAGTAATAGTATAAAGGCGTTTATTGACGGCACTAGTCGACGAAGCACAACGGCGACAGTCAAGACAGAGCGCGGACTCTGAGCGCGAGGAGCGTGCTGTCAGAGAAGAGCCGAAGGGGACGACCCACTAGAAAGCGCTCGAGAGGGCGACCCATTACAAACTTCCAACGCTTCGCTACAATTACCCCGGGTACGAAAAAGGGAGCCGCCTGGCGACCTAACTGCTTGTCACTATGAGCGGGTCATGATAGGGCTTCAGGCGCTCCACGTTGACAATGTCGCGCCCTCGACGGCGCATGTCCGAAGATGGTTCAATGGGCTCGATCAGGTAGTTGACCGGGGATGTGCGTTCGACTACACGGTAGGGGCCGTCGTACTTGGGCAGCAGTTTGGAAGAGAGGCCAGGTGCAGTGGTAGGGACTGAGAGCCATACGAGTGCTCCAGGGCGGAACGTGGGCGCAGAAGTGGTGGTGTCACCGCGAATGCTCTTTTGCCGCTCTTGGTCATGCGTAGTAAACGTCTTGGCAAGCTCCCGACACTCCTCAGCAAGTCTGGCTGTGGCAGAAATAGGCGCACACTCAGACGGATCCGGCTTGTATGGAAGGATTGTGTCGACTGTGTGCGACGGGTGTCTGCCGTACAATAAGAAAAAGGGGGAGAAACCAGTAGTGCTCTGAGGGGCGGTATTATAGGCGTAGGTGACGAAAGGCATAATGGCATCCCAATTGGTGTGATCGGCGGCGACGTACATCGAGAGCATGTCGCCGAGCGTGCGGTTAAAGCGTTCGGTGAGGCCATTCGTCTGCGGGTGGTAAGCAGTAGTTTTCCGGTGAACAACGTTGCACTCTTTCAGGATGGCTTCGACGACTTCCGACAAGAAGACACGACCTCGATCGCTGAGCAGCTCCTGGGGTGGACCGTGGCGCAGCATGAATCGGTGCAGCAGGAAGGAAGCAACATCGCGCGCTGTAGCCGCTGGGAGGGCGGCAGTTTCGGCGTATCGCGTAAGGTGGTCAACAGCGACGATGGCCCAGCGGTTACCAGCCGACGTTAGAGGAAGTGGTCCATACAAGTCTATGCCAACGCGCCCGAACGGCCGGTCAGGGCAAGGCAGAGGTTGCAAACTGCCGGCGACAGGTGCGTTGATGTTTTGCGGCGCTGACAATCGATGCAGGAGCGAACGAACTTCTGCACGTAGCGGTACATCCCTCGCCAAAAGTACCGTTGGCGAATGCGGTGGTAGGTTTTCGATACCCCAGAGTGTGCGCACTGCGGATCAGAGTGGAACGATTCGCATATGTCAGAACGCAGACTGCGGGGTATTACGAGTAGCCACTGGCGGCCGTCGCCGTAATTGCGTCGGTGGAGGAGGTCGTCACGAACGGCGAAATGGTGGGCTTGACGACGCAACGCGCGAGTGGATGGTGTTGCCGATGGATCAGTCAGCAAGTCTATCAATGAGGCGATCCAGTGATCCTTGCGCTGTTCAGTAGCGATGGTGTGAATGTCGATAGAAGAAACGGCATTGTGAGACACTGAGCTATGGGTATTGTCGTCAGGCAAGGGGGAGCGCGAGAGTGCGTCGGCGTCAGCATGCTGGCGTCCATTGCGGTACAGCACGCGGATATCGTAGTCCTGTAGGCGAAGTGCCCAGCGGGCGAGGCGACCTGAGGGATCCTTCAGTGACGACAACCAGCATAGTGCATGATGGTCGGTGATCACATCAAATGGGCGACCGTACAAATAAGGTCGGAATTTCGTAAGGGCCCAGATGATCGCCAGGCATTCCTTTTCGGTGACGGTGTAATTGGTCTCGGCTTTAGTAAGCGTACGACTTGCATATGCCACGACATATTCAGGGAACCCTGTTTGCGCTGCGCAAGGACAGCGCCAAGGCCAACACCGCTAGCGTCTGTGTGTACCTCTGTAGGAGCCGTAGGGTCGTAGTGGCGTAGTATGGGAGGCGACGTCAACAAACGGCGGAGCTTTCGAAAGCGTCGTCGCACTCGGACGACCATGAATGGAGGGGCCCGTTACTTCCGAGGAGCTTCGTCAGAGGCGATATGATAGTCGCGAAATTTCGAATGAAGCGCCGAAAGTAGGAACACAGTCCTACGAAACTGCGCAGTTCTTTGACGGACGTAGGTTTCGGGAACTCGGTCACGGCGCGAAGTTTGCCTGGATCGGGGGAGAATTCCGTCCTTGGACACGACGTAGCCGAGGATTGTCAGCTGCCGTGCTGCAAATCGGCACTTCTTTAGATTCAGTTGCAGACCGGCGTCGCTCAAACGCGTCAAAACATGCCGTAGGCGTTGAAGATGGGTGGAAAAGTCCGGAGCAAAAACTACGACGTCGTCGAGGTAGCACAAGCACGTGTGCCATTTCAGGTTGCGCAGAACGGTATCCATCATGCGCTCAAAGGTGGCGGGCGCATTACACAGCCCAAACGGCATGACGTTGAATTCGTACAGGCCGTCGGGAGTGACAAAGGCGGTCTTCGGTCGAGCGTCGTCAGCCATAGGTACTTGCCAGTACCCTGAGCGCAAATCGAGAGATGAAAAGAATTCGGCGCCTTGCAGGCTGTCAATCGCATCGTCTATTCGCGGCAGTGGATACACATCCTTACGAGTGATCTTGTTGAGTCGTCTGTAGTCGACACAGAACCGCACAGAACCGTCCTTTTTCGCAACAAGAACGACAGGAGACGCCCAAGGGCTGTTGGAGGGTCGAATAACATCGCGTCGAAGCATGTCGTCGACTTGCTCGGTGATTACACGGCGTTCTGTGGGAGATACGCGATATGGACGTTGCCGCAGTGGCAGGTGGGCGCCAGTATCGATGCCGTGCGTAACGGCCGACGTGCGGCCGAGAGACGTTTGAGCGACATCGAAAGAAGAGCGAAATTCTTCCGACAGGTCCAGAAGCTGGGAACGCTGGACCTGCGTAAGGTTGTCAGCTATGGTGGAACCAAACACGTCAGCGGGTGATGAACCAGACATCGAAACAGCACTGAGCGTACTGGAACTGCGGCCGTGCGTGTCATCGGGTTCGTCCATAACTTGTGCGTCTTCGAGGGGTTCCACGCTGCCAAGACATTCCCCTCGCACCAACGTAACACTGTACGGGGAGGGGTTGATTACAAAAATAGAGGTGCTTCCCTGAGTGATTTGAACGGCCGCGAAAGGCACCAGCAAGCCTTTCCTCGTGCAAATACGGTCGAATGGCGAGAGGAGTGCAACGGTGTCGGATAGACTGGCGCAGTAGACGGACACCGCCGTTGACGAGTTTGCAGGCAATTTGATGTCGTCTTTGACGAGTACCTTGCTCGCAGCCGATGGACTGTCTTCCGGCGTCAAATTAGAGAATGGTGACAGCTCTATTTCGGCTGGTGCGCAATGAATGACGGCGTCGTGGCGGGAGAGAAAATCCCATCCGAGGATGACGTCGTGAGAGCAGCCAGGAATTATGATCAGTTCGACGGCGTCCTTAATCATGACGCGGGCTGTGCACACCGCTGTAGGGTGAATACGTTGGGCGCTGGCTGTACGGAGGGAGAACCCGGAAAGTGGCGTCGTCACTTTGCGCAGTATTCGGCTAAGCTTTGCGTCCATAACGGATACAGCGGCTCCAGTGTCGATAAGGGCAGATGCACGAACACCGTCTACAAACAAGTCTATCACGTTCGATGGGCTTCGCTGAGGGCTTTCGCAGTTCGATCGCGTCGCAGCCCTTGCCTCGTGGACTGCGACGACTAGTTTTCCTGGTCGCGTGGGACCAGACGTGGCCGCATCGGGGACAGCGAGCGGCGTCGTGGTGACGGTGAACGGCGGGTAGAGGGCGCTGGGCGAGACGGCGGTGACATAGGCTGCGGTGAATCGTAATACGGGCGGCTGGACTGGCTTTGCATGGTTGAGGCGACTTGAGGCGACTGCACGCGATTGCAATAGCAGGCGACGTGACCGGCGCAACCGCACGCAAAGAAGATGGGGCGGTTGTCGGAAGTGCGCCATCGGTTCGCCGGGGTGGGTCCCATCCATGGCCCAAGACGCGGTGGACGGGGTGGCGGCTGATAGGACTGCATGGTGGGCTGCAGTCGTGGCCTAGGAATGACGTCGGCGTACGCAGCCGGCACACTCGCCTGGAAGGCCTGTGGTCTGGCGACGACTTCGGCGTAAGGATGTGGGGCAGACACAGGGATCGCTGGGGGTGGCCTGGCTACAACTTGCGCGTAACTGAGTGGCGCAAGCGCCGGAGGTGGCTGGTGGTATTCCGGCATGACCTCCGCGATTTCCTGTTGAATAGCGCGGCGTAAGGGAGGCATCAGTGTGGTCGACGGCTGTTCAACATGCTGCGACTGCGGCAAGGTCAGTAGAGAAAACTGGCGGGCAATTTCCTCGCGCACGAATGACTTGACCTCGGCGAGCAAGCCCGAGTGATCAGAAATGGCCGACAAGCCAGCGAGGTCGGCGTCGCGTGATGGAGGTCGACGGGTCAGCAACCGTTGCCGGCGCAGCTCCTCGTAGCTTTGGCAGAGCGTGATCACCTCTGTCACGGTACGAGGGTTCTTGGCGAGCAGCATGGTGAAGGCATCGTCGTCGATGCCTTTCATAACGTGTCGGATCTTGTCAGACTCAGACATGGTTACATCGGCCTCCTTGCACAAGTCGAGGATGTCTTCGATGTAGCTGGTAAACGACTCACCCGTCTGCTGAGCTCGTTCACGTAAACGCTGTTCGGCTTGCAGTTTACGTACGGCAGGTCGGCCAAACACGTTGATGATGGCGGTCTTGAAATCAGACCACGTGAGGAAGTCGGTTGCGTGGTTGTTGTACCACAGGCTGGCCACACCCGCGAGGTAGAAAACCAGGTTGCTCAGCTTCCCTGCCTCGTCCCATTTGTTGGGTACGCTCACGCGCTCGTATATCGCGAGCCAGTCCTCCACGTCAGTGCCATCCGCGCCGGTGAATATAGGAGGGTCGCGGATGCGGAGGGAACCGGAGCATGGTGTCGGTACAGGGGGAAGCGTTTGCTGGGCGGCGTCTTGAGGCATGGTAGAGGGCACGGTACGGGATCGAAGCGCCAGGGGCATCGAACGGACCGAAGCTGGTTGGACGGCGCAGCACTCTCCACCAAATTATAAAGGCGTTTATTGACGGCACTAGTCGACGAAGCACAACGGCGACAGTCAAGACAGAGCGCGGACTCTGAGCGCGAGGAGCGTGCTGTCAGAGAAGAGCCGAAGGGGACGACCCACTAGAAAGCGCTCGAGAGGGCGACCCATTACAAACTTCCAACGCTTCGCTACAATAGGAACTTTGGATGGTCTTCATGCATCAATTCAACAATGAGGAGTGTATATATTACCAGTAAGCAGCAATCAATGCATTTTATTCGCCGACAATCGGCTCAAACTGCTCACAACGAAGCGCCGCTGTGTGCATTTGTATACGCGCCTCCGACCGCCTCTCCACACTAACGCGGCGACGCTGCTACCACCTATAGGTCGATCTCGCGGCCAATTGGCCGCGAGATCGAGCAGAGTCGCCGCCTGGCGGCTACTGGCTGAAGCGCGCCTAGTGTGGACTACTCCCTGCGTCGTCTGCTAGCCACGTCGTGTTTGCATGTGCGCGTACGTCCTGCACGTTCTCAAAGGGCGGTTTGTTCTGTTATGTTAGCGCGAGTTTAACTGCTCATACGTATACATAACATGGTGTACAGAAGCAAATGGGCTTGCTCGGCTGCATGCGCACTGTAATAAGATCAGTCAGTGCGACTTGCGAGAGGGCTGTGTATTGGTGTCGTACCCTTCGTTCGCCAGAATCATTTCAGTGTTGGTGTCGCTTTCTAGTTCAAGCACGTCGTAAAGTGCGCTTGGCATAGTCCCAAACATAAGGAGCATTAAATAGTGTGTGAATGCCGCGTTTTAGCGACTCGGTGGTAAACAAAAGCGAGGCTCATGCACTTTCGCGTTGTTGTTAATAACTGCGGCACTGTAGTTCATGATGAGCTTTAGTTGTGCTTAAGATGTCCTTTTATTGTACGGTCGTGGTCCCCCTACAGCGAAATATTTCTATCAAGTTTAAGTCTGACACTTCGGTACTCAAACTGTCTCCTAAAAAAAAAAGACAATGGAATGACACGGCAGTGATAAAACGGAGTTCCCGCGCGCAATTTTAACTTTGGGCGAAATTTATGCAGAAACACCCGTGTGCTTAGATTTAGGTACGCTTTAGAGAACCCAGATGTTTAAAATTAATCCCGACGGCGTGCCTTACGTTTTTGTAGTATAATGTCACGCAAAACCTCATCTTTTTTTTTACATTATCTTGAGCGTTTGTGTGGAGTTGTTATAAATTGATGGAAGGCAGCGGACATGATTAGTTCGAGAAAAAAAACCTTATTCCATAAAATAACCGGACCTTTGTTGCATCACTGTCGTGCACGTAATCAATCGATGAAAACTCTGTGCTAAACACTGTTACATGCGTATGCGTATTCGCGTGAACAGTGCTATTGAACTCACTGCACATGAATATGGGCTGGTATAGAAATGATGAAGAAGTAAACACTTAAGTAGTTCATGCGTGCTACAGCAGTGCGTAGTACACAGAACACAAGGTAAACACGTACAGAGAAAACAACAAAAAACGTCGTATAGTGCATAAGTGCAGACTGTCACCCAGGGCGAGCATACCTTTCATCGGCAGATTGCGCTTCTCTAACTAGTAATAGTAACGTTGGATGATCTTCGTGCATAGATTCAACAATGAAGAGCGCATATATTACCAGTAAGCTGCAATCAACGCATTTTATTCGCCGACAATCAACTCAAACAGCTCACAACGAAGCGCCGCTGTGTGCATTTGTATACGCGCCGCCGACCGCCTCTCCACACTAACGCGGCGACGGCGCTGCCTCCTATTGGCTGCGAGATCTAGCGGAGTCGCCGTCTGGCGGCTTCTGGCTGAACCACGCCTAGTGTGGATTGCGCCATGCGTCGTGTGCTAGCCACGTTGTGTTTGCATGTGCGCGTACGTCATGCAGGTCCTAAAAAGGCGGTTTATTCCGTTGCGATAGCGCGATTTTAAGCGCTCGTACGTATGCCTAACACGATGTAAAGAAGCTTTTGGCCTTGATCGGCTGTATATTTACTGTAATAAGATCAGTGAGTGCACTTGTCGAGAGTGCTGTGTGTGGTCGTCGTACCCTCCGTTCACGAGAGTCATATCAGTGTAGGTGCCGCTCTGTTGTTCAAGCGCATTGCAGAGGGCACTTCGCGTTGTCCTAAAGATGAGAAGTATTAAATCTCATGTGAATATAGCCTTTTAGCGGCTCGGTGGTAAAAAAGGGCTCTCATGCACTTGCGCGTTGTGGTTAGGTGTATAACTTCGGGACTGTCGTTTATAGGTTACGCGACGAGCTTTAGTTGCGTACGGTCCTCGTCCCACTACATAGAAATATTTTTGTCAAGTCACGTCTGACACTTCGGTACTTAAATTGTCCCCTAAAAAGAGCAGAAAATTGAATGACACAGAAATCGCAAAACTGAGTTGCCTAGCGCAATTTTAACTTGCGGCGAAATTTATAAAAAGACACCCGTGTACTTAGATTAAGGTACGCGTTAAAGAGCCCTGATGGTCAGAATTAATCAAAACAGCGTACTTTACATTTATGTCGTAGTAATTTCACGCGAAGCCACATCTTTTTTTCTTTACATTATCTTGAGCGTTTGTGTTGTGTTGTTATAGATCAACGGAAGGCAGCGGATATTATTCGCATGAAAAAACGTACTTTGGTCCCGTGAAATAACCGGGCCTTTGTTCCATTACTGTAGTGCAAGTAATAAATCGAAGAAAGTTCCGTGCTGTACAGTTAACTGTGTGTATTGCTACTGGAATAAAAACAAGCGTGTGCGTGTTAAACGTCTCCGTAGCGCTAAAGCGCGGTCAGCCACGTAGCTTTCCTCAGTAAACCTATCAAGTGTCCTACGTTTCATGGAGAACTGAATAAGGAATGCGGATGAATATTTGAACACGCAGGGCACAAAGTACTATTTGAACTCATCGTGCAGGAATACGGGCTTTCTTTTTGTTGTGGGGTATCCAGATGAACAAGAATAAATACTTAATTCTGTCGCGCTACAACAGTGCGTAGTAGGTGGAACACAAGCTAAACACGTAAAAATAAAACAACAAGAAAACGTCCTCCATTGCGAAAACGCCGACTGTTGCCGAAGGCGAGCAACCCGTTCGTTGGCAGGATGCGCTTCTCTCACGAGTAATAGTAACGTTCGGCGCGCTTCGCGCATTAATTCGGGAATGAAGAGCGCACATATTACCAGAAAGCTGCAGTCAACGCATATTGTTTGCCGGAAATCGGGTCAAATCGCTCACAACGAAGCACTGTTGTGCGCGTTTGTATACGCGCCGACTACCGCCTATCCACACTAGCGCGGCGACGGTGCTGCCACCTGTAGCCCGATCTCGCGGCGAATAACGGGGCTGTTGGCGTTTCGCTTGGTTCGCGACGCCTGTAATGCACAGAGTGGTGTGCGTAGCACTCGAGCGCAGGCAGTTTCGGTGGCAATATGTAACAAATGTTACACTGCTACAACTGCGGATAGCCAGAACTTCAAACACAGTTGGCGTTGCCCCAACACGAAGCTGCGCTCATATTTCGCATTAGGCAGTATCGTAATCGTCGGTGAATTTTTTATACCCAGGGCAACAGGGAAGATTATTATTCCACAGCTAGCATTCGAATCGCGCTCACGAGAGTCAGCCACCTAAACAGCAAAAATCGGTTTATGGTTTTCGCATCGCTATAGCCCATTCGCCGTACACTGTAACGTTACACGTCTCAAAGAACGGAAAAAAGAAAACAGGATAGAGGGCGCAGAAAGGCTGAGCGAGGTTAACCAGTTCGGAATAACTGGTCTGCTACCCTACAGTGAGGGAAGGGATGTGGAGAGGTTTAAAGTTAGAGGTGTAAAAAAAGAACGGGGTTTCAACATGACCCCATATGGTAAGTGCAGTAGTGCGTTGTGATAAAAATCCGGTGAACGAACACGTACTCCGTGTCGATATCTGAACATCGCTCTTTTAGAAGAAAGGCCGCTGCTTCTCTCGACACTGATAGCGACACCAGTGTTTCCTCGTGTAGAACTCAGATACCGTTAACTTGCCGTTGGAGATCGGTATGTCAGCTAAGAGCAGAGCACAATGCCTTTCGCTGATACCTTTATGAACCGATGTTCTATCATGGGTCGCGCTTAAAAACAGCAACGAAAGCAAAAGAATACTGAAGTCTCTTCTTTTGTTCAATGGAAACTATTAGTTGACGCCAAAAACGCTAATATGACGGACGGACGCCGAGTTATCGCAGTGTGATCGGAGAAAGCTCACGCGAGAGAATGTGCAGCGTAGCCAGATTGTCGCTCTTGGCTTGAAAGCACCGTTATTCAATTCGTCAGCAGTTCTTCGTCCCTATACAGCGTCTCGTGGATGACATCATGCAGCAAAAAAAAAACGCCAGGCCTGCGCTGAAACCACAGCACAGTCACAGCGAAAGCTGGAAGAGCGGCGTTTCTAGAGCCCGTTAAGCTCTCTTGGGGCTACAATACAAGTACACTAGAAAGGTACCCACTACGCCATAAATCACAATTTTTGTGAAGTTGGGAAGCACCTACTAAGCCATTATTCGTCATTCTGCGGAGAAGCGAGGCACCAGCTACACGTCTGTAAGGCATTCTGTGCACTTTGTTGACGCGAAGACTGATGACGATGAAGAATTATGGCTCAGCGCTTTGTAATGGGTTGGAATCTTTAAACGGCCCACCAGTTATGTAATTTGTCTTGGGTGACGCCCAGTCGCTATTTCCCTCTCCCGTCATGCTGTATAACATATGTTGACGTGGGAGAGAGACGGGGGGGGGGGGGGGGGCGAAGAACTTTACTGAGACCCCGAGGAAATGGATCATGCGCTTATGGTCTTCCTTGGCAACCAATACATGTGCACTTGCGAGGAACCCACTACGCTATAAATCATTGTAATTTTACTGAGACCCCGAGGAAGTGGATCATGCGCTTATGGGCTTCCTTGGCAACGAACCAATACAAGTGCACTTGCGAGGAACCCACTACGCTATAAATCATTGTAATTTTTGAGAAGTAGGGCAGCAGGCACTGTGCCCTACTTCTCATTCTACGGAGAGCGTTGGTACCTGCTAACGCATGTAAGGCATTATGCGCACTTTGTTGATGCTGTGCCTGATGACGATGAAGAATTATGGCAGAGCACTTTGTAATGGGTTGGAAGCATTCAACAACCTACTCGTTGCGCAATTCGCATTGTGTGACGCCTGGTTACAGAATCGCGTTGTGCGACGCTTGGTGCTTATTTTACTCTTCTACCACGCTATATTGCTAATGTGGTTCCTTCCCGGCATGAAGCCTGTATAGGACCTTTTTGCAAAGCAGTTTCAAGCACCGGCATGGCTCAGAGGCTGAATACTGGGCTCCCACGCAGAGGGCCCAGGTTCGAACCTCGTTCCATCCTGGAATTTTTTTATTTCGAGCGATACTGGTTACAGACACCGGCGGCGGCGGCGGCGGCGGACAACTACGGCGCCAAAAACGGCCGGTGAAATGATCTCATAACAGCTTTCGCTGTAAAACATCCATGGCAAAGAACGTGGGCGGAGAGGTCGCGCCACAGCTGTACATGCCATGTGTACAGGCCGGTATATAATAACTGTTGTGGTTTAACGTCCTAAAATGCTTGCTTATGAGGGACGCTGTAGTAGAGGGCTCCGGAAATTCCGACCACCTGGCGTTCTTCTTTAACGTGCACCTAAATCTAAGTACACGGGCCTCAAGCATTTGCGCCTCCATCTAAAATGCGGCCGCCGCGGCCGGGATTCGATCCCGTCACCTTCGGGTCAGTAGTCGAGTATCATAACCACCAGACCACCGTGACGGCTGTCGGCCCTTCCAATGAGCAATGCGTGCAAATAAGGCGTACAGACTGTACCGGGTGTTTCAAGAAGTGTGTCTGAAAAACCTGAACATAAGAAGACTGTGATATTTGCTCGCCAGCTTCAACATTATTCGTTATGTAGTAACAGGCATCTTGAGACAAGTGAGCACAATAATTGCGGCAGTAGTTATAGAAAATATGCTACAGCTATATTTTTAATTAGCGGACATATCCGGTCGGGGTCAAATGGGAGAATTGAAGTCCTTTCTGCGAGAATCCCATTGTCGCTTTCAGATTTCGAAACAGCGGCAGCTGGTAATTTTTGCGAAGCGGTGAAATACGACCCATTTCGTAGGTGAAACCGAAACCGAAACGCCTAAGATCGCTATTGCCATACCCTTCCGATAGGTCCGGTGTTGAGCAAGCGTCGTAAAATCAACCATCGTTCTACTTCGATTCGTGGGTATGTGGGCTGCGCATGCCATCATAGTATGCATGGCGCACGCAGGTTAGCGAATGTAGAACTATATAACACCACTGCAGTCGCTGTTGGAAACGGCGACATCATTCTTATCGCCCGCTGGGGTATGGCAGTCGCGCGCTTGGGCGCTTCGGTTTCGGATTGGCCAGTGAATTTGGTCGAAATTAATACCTCCGCAGAAATTACCAGAGGTCACTTTTTTAAATGCGAACTTCTGCGACTTTGAGCGTATCTATCTATCTATCTATCTATCTATCTATCTATCTATCTATCTATCTATCTATCTATCTATCTATCTATCTATCTATCTATCTATCTATCTATCTATCTATCTATCTATCTATCTATCTATCTATCTATCTATCTATCTATCTATCTATCTATCTATCTATCTATCTATCTATCTATCTATCTATCTATCTATCTATCTATCTATCTATCTATCTATCTATCTATCTATCTATCTATCTATCTATCTATCTATCTATCTATCTATCTATCTATCTATCTATCTATCTATCTATCTATCTATCTATCTATCTATCTATCTATCTATCTATCTATCTATCTATCTATCTCTATCTATCTATCTATCTATCTATCTATCTATCTATCTATCTATCTATCTATCTATCTATCTATCTATCTATCTATCTATCTATCTATCTATCTATCTATCTATCTATCTATCTATCTATCTATCTATCTATCTATCTATATCTATCTATCTATCTATCTATCTCATCTATCTATCTATCTAATCTATCTATCTATCTATCTATCTATCTATCTATCTATCATCTATCTATCTATCTATCATCTATCTATCTATCTATCTATCTATTCATATCTATCTATCTATCTATCTATCTATCTATCAATCTATCTATCTATCTATCTATCTATATATCTATCTATCTATCTATCTATCTATCTATCTATCTATCTATCTATCTATCTATCCTATCTATCTATCTATCTATCTACTATCTATCTATCTATCTATCATCTAATCTATCTATCTAATCTATCTATCTATCTATCTATATCTATATCTATCTAGCCGCCTACGTCTCGGGTGCCTCCCTGGCCGTTTCGATAAATTAGGATGTAAACCAAAATTGGTATGGCGTAACATGACCTTTTAAATTCCCATTGACAGTGGGCTGTTCAGGCAGAAAGGCTTCAGTTCTCTCATTTGACCAGACCACCTATCTCCCCTAATTAAAAGGTTATTAACAACGGAGCTGCTTAAGCCGGCCGTAAAAACATTGGTGTCCGCAGAAAACCACAGGTGGGCATGCGCCACAGGAATAGGGCAAGCCCCACTGCCAAGTACAGCAGGTGCGAGCGTTGAACGAATACTCTGCTCGGCGAAGTGGAGCACGCGAAACTCGTGAGAGAGAGAGAGAGAGAGATAAAATAAAGACAGAGAAAGAAGGAGAGAAATCGAGAGAAAGAGTAAGAAAAAAAGAAATAAAGGGAACTTAGATATAAAAAATAGAAGGACAGAGAAAGGCATAGAAAGAGAAAGAAAGAAACAGACACGAAAAAGAGACAGAAAAAAGAGAGAGCAAGAAAAAAAGAGAAAAAAAGAGAGAAACAAAGAAAGAGAGAGAAAGTAGCAGAGAGAGAGAGAAAGAAAGATAGCATGACAGAGAAAGACATAGAAAGAAACAGATATGAAAAAAAGAGATAAAAACAGAAAGAGAGAAATAAAGGGAACAAAGAAAGAGAAAGGAGTAGAAAGAAAAAGAAAGAAAGAAAGAAAGAAAGAAAGAAAGAAAGAAAGAAAGAAAGAAAGAAGAAAGAAAGAAAGAAAGAAAGCTCTTCCTTCAGGCTTGGCACCACTAGTGCGAAGCTGCCATAATTTGTTTATATTAATTCCTACAATAAATATGGTAATTAACGGCTCTAGTCATTCTAAGATGCCTGCCGCACTATAGAAAAACTAATTATAAAGGCAGCGAGCAAATATCGCACTTCCCTTACGGTTGAGGATATCAGGACACAGTTCTTCAAGCACCCTGTATTCCAACGACACACGATCTGTTCAGGTAGTAATAGCAAGCCTATGCGGAAGACCTACAACCGTGGGCGCCTACAAAACCTCGTTATTAAAACGGGACGAAGTCAGACAAACACGACCGCACGTGTTTATCCAACTCTTTCTCGTTTTAATTGTGCCGTTTTCGAAATGTATATTATACCAGCAAGTTCGCCTACAGCCAGAACCCTTTCCAGTAGTGCGCTGGGTCGGCTATGTCTACATACGCATAAGAAGAAAAAGTTTAATGAGATACAAGATGAGAGCGGCACGCCTTCTATTTGGTCGGCTAAATTGCGATACGACAAAGGGTAGAAGTCTGACCAATATGGCTTCCGCTGGGAGAGGACCGGCCTGCAAATCCCGCCTCGTCTCGACGGCCAGCGTTCAAAAGCAGCAGTTTTGAGAGTCGAGCGATCACTCGTGATTGAAAAAAAAAAAAAAAAAATGTTGGGGACAATAGAAGACGTCGGGGCGAAGCAGAACAATGAGGAAGCGTTGATTATCGACGGCCAGCATAGGGGGCACGGAATAAAGAACAGATTGCAGGGACGACAGAATACGAAGCGAGCACAAAAGGAACGCGTCTGATGAAAAGCCTATGCCGCGGTCCCTAATTTTCTTCTTCGTTGTGTGCAGGATCTCTGACAGCAGCGCATAAGGAGAAGCAAAGGGTTCCAGGACAGCCTAATAGCTCTGCAATAACATTATATCTGGAAGTGGTGATTGGTTTTCCGGCGGAATTCCGCTATCTCTCCCGAGTCCCAGAGATATATTGCGCCGGGAAGCACAATATGTCTGTTTTTAGGGGGGGGGGGGGTCATCCTTGTCTTGATGCATGTTCAGAAATGCGGCAGTTTGGGCACGTTGGTAATCCATGTGTGTGTGTGTGTCTTTTCTTCGTACATGTTTTCCGTGGGCCTTCAGTTCTCTGTAACGTAGCAGAAAGCGCGCACGTCGGAGGCCACACAATGTAAACGGCATTTGCAGTTTAACTCAAGTCTGAAGGAGAACTTCGCCATCACTGGAACTCACGCGTTCTCAAGCTAGCGTTGAAAGAAAGAAAGAAAGAAAGAAAGAAAGAAAGAAAGAAAGAAAGAAAGAAAGAAAGAAAGAAAGAAAGAAAGAAAGAAAGAAAGAAAGAAAGAAAGAAAGAAAGAAAGAAAGAAAGAAAGAAAGAAAGAAAGAAAGAAAGAAGCCTTGTCGCCACTCTCCGCGCACAAAGAAAACAAATCAGGGATCTTCGCTCTAGGGGTGCCAAGCCTGAAGGAAGTGCGGAGCTGGGCAGCCTTCTTTGTTTCTCTTCGGTTTTCTCATTCTTTCCTCCTCTCTTTCTGTCTGTCTTTCTTCTCTCTTTTCTTTCTATTTATTTCTTCCTCTCACTTTATCTATTTCTTTCTCTTTCTTGCTCTTCATATTTTTCTCTTTCTCTCTCTTTCCATTTCTCACTTGCTTCCTCTTTTTTTTCCATTTTTATACGTGGTTTTGCCGGGTTCCTAAAGTGCTCCTCACTTATCATCATCAAGGCGCTCGAAGAACAACGGGAACAAGACTTCTCCTTGGCGCGAGCGCGCCCTCAATATGCTACAGATGGCTACGCTATTCGTGGCTTTGCCTACGCTACGCCAAGCTACGACAGCATACGATGACAGCACACGACAGCATACGACAACCCGGCCCCCTAAAGTGGTCCGCAATTAAAATAGGAAGTCTTGGAAACGGTCTCGGAGAACTGAATTCGCGACAAGCTTCGTACGCACAACTTGCGCAGGTCGTGGGCACATTTCCCATCGAGCTATCTTTTCTTCCACTTTGATTTTCCTTTACCGTGCATACGAAGATTATCACAAAAGTAATAATAATAATTGTTGGGGTTTTACGTCCCAAAACCATGATATGATTATGAGGGACGACGTAGTGGAGGCCTCTAACGTGCACCTAAATCTAACTACACGTGCTTCTAGCATTTCGCCTCCACAAAAAGCGGCCGCCACGGCCGGGATTCGATCCCGAGCAATCGAGCAGCGCGAAAGGGGCACAGGGAGATGGGCAGGGAGAGGCGAGGAACTGATGCATTGTTTTTTTACTATGTCTGTTTTTAGGGGGGGGGGGGTCATCCTTGTCTTGATGCATGTTCAGAAATGCGGCAGTTTGGGCACGTTGGTAATCCATGTGTGTGTGTGTGTGTCTTTTCTTCGTCCATGTTTTCCGTGGGCCTTCAGTTCTCTTCAACATGCTCAGAAGAGGGATAACTAACTTAAAACAGGTGTCATCAGTAGACGTCGCTCGTGCAGTCACGAGACTGCCACTCCAGCGCCCCAGACAAGCGTGTTCGGATCTGTACACTGTACATGACACAGCATAACGGAGGCGTAAGTGTCTTAATGATGCACGATAACACGAGTCGCGCGGTTTCACTAACCCCGCGACTTTTGGCGCCTTCGCCCGGGGCGCACGAATGTCTGTGACAGTATGCCAGCGACGAGTGACAATGAAGACGTTGAAATCGAGCGGGGCGCCCGTGTACTGCGCACAACTCAAAAGGGACAACGAGAAACAAGATCTAGCGAGAGGTCACGGAAGGCGAGCTCGCATGCGAGTGGCGAGAGAAGCCGCCGTCTTGTTGAGGCGCGTTCATGGTCGGGGAAAGTGTCGTCGGAGGAGCGTCACGAAGCCACTGGCGTTCCGCCTGCATTGTCGTACCGTTATCTGGTCTGACAAAAAAAAAAATAGACGGGCTAATGTTCCTACAGAATTAAGATACGCTAAATAATCGGAATATAGCTGCGCAATACTTCGTTAAGTCGCGCGAAATGCACCCATTTCGCCCTGCATCACTATCATCATCATCATCCGGACCCCGCCCACTGCAGGGCAAAGGCCCCTCCCATGTTTCGCCACTTGTTAGCCCAGTCATGTGCTTGCTGCGCCCACGTTATCCCCGCAAACTTCATCGCATGCAAGAGGCCCGTGGTTCGAATACCGGTGCCGCGCAATTCCCCACCGGATAAGAAAAAAAGGGAAAACAATCCGCGTGTTGATGAAATTGCATACAGAGGCCTCCTCACACCGATGACTACAGCCGGTAGTGCTCTCCCTCACCAGACAAGGATTGGCCACCCTGGTGCAGTACTCGGCCATTACCTCACGTATGAATTCGTTGCCTTGCATGGTTATACAAATGGGATGTGTTAAGTGCCTTACCAAGGAACTAAGGAAGATATCTACTAGAAAAAAAAGTTAAATGTGCAGAAATTATCATCATACCATGTTGCAGAAGGTTGGCGCAAGAAGCCCACGACGTGATTGTCACAAAAAAATAATAATAAAAAACAAAAACGCTTGCGTATGAAGACGCTTTATATGTTTGTAAACTAAAAAAGATGGCGTGTAGAGTGCTGGCAAAAAAGAAAGAAAAAAAAAACAAGCGAACGAACAAATTTGTCGACACCTCGCTTCCTCTTCACTGCTCGTTTTTTTAAATTTTCTTCAAATATTTCCCAACTTTTCATTCAAGTGCGTTCAGGTGTATCAGTCTCGCATCTCGAGAAAACGTGCGCTAGCGGTTTGTCCCAAATTCGACACCTGCACTCAAAATGAGGGTGACGGCACCACATCTTGTGACGTCATGCTTCGTATAAGCTTCTCCGTATTCGCGGAGCCGTCCTCGTATATCGTAGCTAAGAAGGGAGACAATAATGCTCAACCCAGCGTTAGCTGCGTCCGCGCGCACATTGCCCGCGATAGTGAACGTTTTAGACAACATCCTTATACATATTGCCATACCCTTTATCTCCAGCAGGTCGTGCTGCCGTAAGCACGCGGAGGTTGGCAGCTTAGACTCGTGTTGGTGCGTCCTAGATAAGGCCCTGTTTCTGAAAAAATTCTGTCCCCACCCGGAACTTGTCGCCACCCCTATCAGAGAGGTCCTTCACTGAAACAACCCTCTCTTTTTTCGCTCAGAATTGGGGGGAAAAAAAAAACTGAAAGACAAAACCAGAAAAGCTGCAAACATTTGTTGAAGAGATAACTAGATTTCAAGTGAAAGAAAAGGCTTCTTATCCCCGAAGTTCTGCGGCAAGAAGCTATACCAAAGAAAACTCTACGGGTTTCTCGGAAAGAGGGCTTCGCGGTGGAAGAATTCGTCCTTGTCCAGGATTCCAACTCCATACCAACGTCAACGAATGAAAAATTCCTCACCTTCATCAACCTTTTCCCACCTTGCGGGTTTCCGCTGAGCTGATATGCCACGCATTTTAGGTTTTCGATTAAATTTCGAAGAGGCCATGCGAGCTGAATCAAGGTCGGCGCCCAGACGACTTGACGAACAAACACCTGGTCCAGTGGCATAACTAGGGAGGTTGTTCAAACTTCCCCCTCCCCCCTCCCGCAAATAATTTCTGGCTACGCCTCTGACCTGATCTTTCCATCGGAAGTAGTGCCTCCGCGGCGATTCAACCTATCTCTCTTGAGTGCGCTTTCCCGCTGAACAGCTGTGTTCGAACAGCGAGCTACCCTTACAGGAGAGTCCGGCGCGCTCGCCGTTTATGTGCACTAGTGTAGAGCGTAGTGGCTTCTCAACGTCCTTGTTCTACAATACATATGCCTGTAAACTTTTCTCAAGCTTTCAGCTGAGCTGTCCTGTCTCTTTTCTCGAAAGTTCTACAGGACAAGGAGAGGGTGCATGTTTGTCTGAGACGAAGGTGTGTTATCCTGCAGAACTTGGGAGCGCCAGGATATGCACGGTATACTGTATACTGTAACGCAAAAATTTTAATCCCACGACAAGCGTCTCTTGCTTAATACTGATTATTGTAATATTTCTCCGAGCCCCTGAACGCTAATCTGACATTGCGTCTGCCCTAAAGGCATTCTATTTTCCGGGCGCCGGGTACATGGCCGCACTTGGATGAAGTACAGGGCTCGAGTCTACAAGGGAAGAGACGACGACAGTCCTTAAAATAGATGGCAAGTCTTGAAGCCTGTTTTTCTAGCATTAGGCTGAATTGCCGTTTAGAGTGAACCGAAGGGAGCCCGGAATATGTTTATAGAAAGTCCTTTGGAATGCCCCTTTCCAGCGTTTTAAAAGTGGCAAAAGTTATAAAAAAAAAACTGCGAAGGAGAAAGAGAGAGAATGACATTCTTTAGTCACTGACAGATATCTTCAGGGGCACATACAGTGAAAGAATGTAATTTCAAGCGCGAACTATTCCGAAACTACTCGAATACATTATTTCGTTTAGTTTAATCTGCATTTGCAGGAGCGTATAGATCAATTCCAAGCTATACCATTCCAGGTTTATCAACCGGCTTGCCGAGCGAGTACGCGTCACAATTACGTGTAAATCGTTGCTTTTCGCACGTCTTTGCTTCCAGCACTGTACAGTGCCGTTCACTTTTAAATGGAACATTGAAGTACAGAGCAGCCCGTGCAGATATTCTTCCCCTATTTGTAAGTCCTTCGCAGCATAGTGGCACCTTCTTCGTCCAAGTGCGGGGCACTAGCGCACTGACCTGAGTCTGGACTACTACTAACGCAAGATCAGCGCATTGGGGTGCTCCCTATAACCGTGCGCTACGGTATATCCTCCCCTCTATTGGCCGATTATCGGGGTCACCCATCATGCTAGACATGTTACGGTTGCGACCTCTGTGGAAATCTCTGCTTCCTTCTTTCTACTACTGCTACTACTAGTACTACTAATAGCAATCCTAACAACAATAATAATAGTAATAAATGAGGCTAACCGACGGTTAACTCCCTCACTTCGGCCAAGCCTTCTTCTGAGTTGCAAGGTCATGGAACCCACTGTCAAAAAAAGTAATCGAACCACGGAGTAAGAAAAATACTTGAATCGAAGTCACCAAGATGTTTGACTAATGAAGTGACGCCTCAGTTATTTAGCTTATGCCAATATATGGTACAGACATTGTGGTTAACTAAAATTCCAGGAAGAAGAAAGAATAACAGACTATCTATCAACAGCATCTTTAAATGCGTCGAACTCTAACTAAAAAAAATAATAAAGATACACACGTGTGCGCACGAACTTCTCAGGGTGAGATGATGACGTATGTCAGGTAAATGTGAACATCAAAAGGATGTTCTGTGCGTGCGATATGTGCAAATTCCTGTCTTTACTCATTTTGAGCAGAGTGTTGGTAAAAAAGCTAGTTTATAACGCGTGTCGTTGTGGTGACTGCACTTACGCTATCTTAGGTTCACAAAGCGAATTCAGCTCGACTATACATCGACTGTGCAATCGGCACTCCTGTATACATCAGTGATTGGATAACTTGCTAAACGTTCCAAGTTATCAAGTTGTCTCTCTCCTCAGTGTGATCATAATTCGCTCATAAGATTTCGCGCGAAAATGACGTGTCAAAAGGCGCGCATCGTAGAGACGGTGCCCGAAAAGCGATCAAAATTAGTGAAACAGACGTCGTCGTCTTTCGTGCATTTCGCAACCGCCCGAAGGATAGCGTAGTTCCCCTTCGCCGAACTTCCGGCACAATTTTATATCGCAC
The DNA here is from genome assembly GCF_013339695.2 of Rhipicephalus sanguineus. Classification (NCBI taxonomy): domain Eukaryota; kingdom Metazoa; phylum Arthropoda; class Arachnida; order Ixodida; family Ixodidae; genus Rhipicephalus; species Rhipicephalus sanguineus. The sequence continues at coordinate 231,387,997 of NC_051178.1, forward strand.
GGGCGCCAAGAAACAACCGTGATCGCCTGTGCTACGTGTATATCTAGCGTAATTTAACGGCAATTTTAGCAACCGTATAGTTACGCTAGAGGCCGTGATTATTATTGCGAAACATACGGAAAATCCATACAGGAAAGTTGAAAGGGTTTCGCCGTTTCGCAATGCAGCGAATAACGGCCCGCCGGTAGAGGCGCATGAACAGAAACATTTATATCAGCACGCGCTACTGTAAACAATGCAACTTTTGTGTAGAGTAATAAGGAAGTAAAGCAGTGAAGTCACACTGATGGCCGTAGTTACATGTGTTACCACAGAGTTTCATTTTTGTGTCGCACAAGAAGACGTAACAGCGAACGCGCGCTTTATTGCATCAGCTTGAAATATGAACGTCTTCGAGCCAACACGGAATTCTTCAGCGTTGTACGTCAGCATTTCAATTACGTGACCTGGATCGTGTATAAGAGATCGGCTGAGCCGGAAGTACTCTGACGGCAGCCAAGTGAGGTTACATAGACTACTGGAGTTTAGAGGCACGAGCGGTTTCGGTTAAAACAGAGATAACAAAGTTGAAAGAGTCGATCTAAGGCTCGAGATCAATACAAAGGTACGATCCTGGTGGCAAAAAGTAACTGTCACGCGGATCGCCAGTTGCGCCACTGTTCAATTTCTCACTCGTAGTGCATCCACGTTGCAGCATCCGTGATTGGGACGTCCCAGAGGTGATCCAGGATTCGGCGCAATGACTCCAAGTAAGGACCGGAGGAATGCGACACATTTTATTTAGCGCGGTCGGCGGCAGCGTCAAAAGAGCGCTCCTCGCGCGACAAATACGTCCGCCGACACAGGAGCCGTCAACGCGGTCGTTTTCGTCTGCTCGGCCGGCGAGAGTGAGGCACCGATCCGGCGCAAACTCAAACAGGCGCACGTGCGCCGCACGCACGCAATCGCTGCTTGCACTCACCTCGAACGGAACGCTGGTTGCTTCCCCGAAAGGAAAGCGTCGCGACTTGTGGGAAAACCGCGAGCAGGAGGAGCAGTAAAAGCGGCAGCAGGCACGGGCCGCACGCGGCCTGACATCGCAGCGGCGGCGACAGCATCGTGAGACGACGCGGAGCCGGCCCAACGGTGCGCGACTGAACGGGCGCCTGCGGGCGCCGGCGGGACGAGCCGACGCCGGCCGGGAGAGGGTCACGCCGCCGGACAAGAGCCCGGCCAACCAACACCACCCCGGCGGTGGGAGGGGCCAGCCGTACCAACAATGGCGGTCTGTGACGTCACAAATCTGCCGCCGCCGCCGAGACACCTGTCGGAGGAGGCGGCGGCCGAGCGGGCGCCCGCCCGTGGCGCCGCCGTCAATCAAGCGGCGCGAGGGGTAAACAGTTTCGGTTTCAGGCGCCGTCTGCGCGGAGCCATGGCTGCGGTCGCCATGCCGCCGCTGCTGCCCCAGACATTCATTACGACGGGGGGCGAGAGAAGCAATTTCCTGCGCTCCCGCTGGGCCAAGTTCACTCATCCGCTCAACTGCTCGCCAAAATAAACGCGGTCCGGTCCAGACGACGCGGACCGACGACGCCTGGCCCATTCCGCCGTCGGCCGTGCAAACATTGCGGCGATGATGATGACCTAGTCGGGCACCCGCAGGCGCCTACACTCGCGCGGCGTCACGAGTGCCGGCGACGACGCAACGCCGATCCCCCCCTCGCTCGGGGCAATCGCGCTTGATTCGGCGCCGCTCGCACCTCCAGTCACGTCCCGCACATTCTTGGAAAAAGGGCTCCCCCCCCGCCCCTACCAGAAGCTTACATCGCCGGTTAACTGCGTGCCCGGACTCGCAGAGCAGAACGCTCATTATACGCTCAGGTGCCAGCCCTGCCAGGCGATAAAAGTTTCTGCGGGGTTAACCTAGTTCAAGGCAAGGCGCGCACCACTGCGAGTCAATAGGCGCCTGGGAGGCTGATGAGGGCACTTAACTGGCGCCAACAGAAATCGAAAGCAGAACTAAAAGACCAGTGGGTCAGAGGTGAGCTTTCTAAGAAAAGAAAAATAGCAAGACGTTCACGGTGCAACTAAAACAAGCACGATCGCGAGCTTGCCAAGGGGGATATTCTATTTACATTTTAATGAGACTTCAACATACTCTTTCTATCCCCAAGATTCAATGACGGCATTCACAGTCTTTCCACACACATGCCCACATTATTTAGCCTTTCGATTGTGTGCTGTAATGATAATTTTAAATGCTGGATTTTCCCTCATTATACACTTCCGCAAGCCTAACATCCACCAAAGGAAATGGAATATAGAATTGGTTATACAGAAACCAGTGCAGAAATTAATTGGTGCGAATGTGATTGCCAGCTAAAGAAATAATTAGCTGCAATACATCTACAGAAACATACAGCCAGTACCTACACATTTCAAGCTCTTCAAACTGTCCTTTTAAATGTGTTGTTCAGTGGTCAAATCGAAGTACAGCTGTGAAGGGGGGTTTGTATTTTCATGTGGCCACTTCAAGAATAGCATTTGCAGTGCAGACATGAACATGAGGTATCTTTTAGTTCTGTGTACCTTACATCAGCAGTGCTTTCACATTACATAGCATTTTGCACATATTACTATTATTGTCAAACCTACATGCAATGCAGCCTTTAATAAGTGTTACACAGTGTGGCACAACTTGGCAATGAGCTGTCACCCTAACAGTGTGACTGGTTTCTGTTGTGAACACCTCTTGCATTCACACTGGTTGCTCACGCCACAATTCGAAATCAAGACCATGGAGTGTTTCACAGCACATCATTGAAATGCTGCAAGAAACACGCAGTGGTGTCATGCAATGTTTAGCCAACTCGCACCCTTTTCTGCAAGCAGGCCCCATTTACTGCCGAGTACAGGTCTCATCAATGCAATTACATGTATGCCATGATAGGCACTTCACTACTCTTTACAAATGAGCGTGTCAAGAGCAACATTTGTAATGTCCAACTTAAGAGATCGACAACTTGCAATGAATGCTGTTTGCATGCATGGCAAACTTTGCATACAGTAGTTCAGGTTAATGAAAATGTTCCGATTATTAAGGCCAGCATACCACTTGAACTGAAGGGGGCAGAAAGTCACATTTGGCACAGGCATCAGGGGCTGCATCACATCAATAGTAAGGATCTCTTGTGTGCACAGTATGCAATTTTCCCTACTTGTGTGAATCCACTAGATAAATTTTAACAAATAAAGGCAAACAGAAGTATGGTTTCTGGATTATAACCTTTATCCTTTAAAGCTTTGCTACAGTGCTACTTGCCAATGCATTGAATACTACATCGAAGTAGGTACACTGGCAATCAGGCTTATATCAAATGGCCTAGCTGAAGCAGTTGGGACTTCTAGTAATGTTTGAAACATTACTAGAACATTACATCTACACCATAACTGTTTGCTATATCAGGCATAAAGCTAAATATACCACAAAACATGTCATTTTTTAAATACCCCAACAGCATCTAACCATGCCTTAACAGTTACACATAACTTGATATGCGCTCAGTGGTACTTTCACAACCTGCACAGAGCAGTGTGAAAAAATTGACACGGCGAGAGTACCCCTGCATTGTATGCAATGTTTCTCTAGAAAACCAAAATTGCGGCAAAATGCATTGATTGCCATCAGTCACTTGGTGCATCGGATAACAATTAAACTAGATATTAATCCAACACCCAGGCATCCACAAGTGCTGAAGTTTGTACTACAGGCGTGTTTCTTGAAGGCATCATCACAAGCACTACTCAGTAGTGAGCAGAATAAAGGCACACTAAAGTAAAACACTAAATCCATTTAGACCAAAAATTTTTCATTGAGGACTTTTAATGGTCAGTGGAACTTAACACCGAAATCTCAGCACCTGAATGTCAGTGCGACGTCATGGACATTAACTTTTTATATATTTTCACCACAGTGGATCAATAAAACTTCCCAACACTTGCTATATCAGGTCTATGTTTCCTTCAAATACTCAGCAATTCCATGGGGTGCTTTTTTTTAATACATATTTTTTTAATAAAAATTCTGTTACATTCATGATCCAGTAGCTTTGTACATGTACTCTATGTCGAGGCGGAAATACTTTGCTGCAACTAAAATGACACTGATGAGGCTAATGAACAAAAACTTGTTAATTAACTTTTTAATTATTTTCTTGAGGGCAATTGTTTATATTAGAAAATTTTAGTGAGTGTCAATTTTTTAGAAATAGCAAAAGTTGAGCGTAATCCGAGATATTCATGATTGAATTCTAAGAGCGAAACCGGAACTGTTTGCACCCAGCGCGCAGAAAACGCAGCCTCTCTGTTATGTCAGACCAGAACTACCCGTGACAAGGAAGTGACGAAATTTTAATAAAGGTGGGTCAAAATTTAATGAAGTCACCTCACCTGCGCCAGCGAATCGCCTTACCTTTGCATGTGGCATTTGGGGCTTATCTGCTGCTTTCAAGCTGCGTGCAAGAAAACCACACTGTCAGCCTTTTCTTTCTTTGTGAAGGAACAACTCAGGGGCAGCCACTGCGGCACTTCTTGCAGACAGGCAATAGTTTTTCGCTGCTATTTAAACATTAAGAGAGAAACAGATGAGCACCACAGATAACACCCAAAGAATAAGCTGTCTACTTGCGTGTTTCAGAATGCTTTCAGATTTTCCGGACCATATTCCGCTTCGGTGCGCCTTGATTCAAATTTCGTCACTTCATTGTCACATGCAGTTCAGGTGTTATGTAACAGAGGCCACGTTTTCTGCTTGGCAAGCACGATCAGCTTAAATTTCACCCCTAAAATTCAATGATGAATATCTCAAGTTACGTGCAACTTTTGCTATTTCTAAAAAAATGGTTACGCCATAAATTGGCAAATATGACAACTTTCTGATTTGTTTTAAACAACTGCCCTCAAGACAACAATTAAAAGGTTGAAGTTGTTAATTAGTCTCGTCATGTCATTTTAGTTGCAGCAAAGTATTTCCACCTCAAAACACAGAGTATGTGTGCAAAAATGACAGGAGCGTGTCATAGATTTTCTATTAAAAAATATGTATTGTCTAAAAAAAGAAAACTCTTATTACCAATAAAACAGGCAGATGCAGAAAGTTTGTCACACCTAGCTAGCGCAACAGTATAACAGCCTGAATTTTCTTTCCACGCACTTTCTGGATTACAAAGCATCTTCCTCCAGGAAGTGGAGTTCTGGGCATTGTGCAAGGGTAATTTACTAAGTGAAATTGTTTCTCTCTCCAGAGTTTTTGAACTGTGATGTCACCAAGCATCTCGTAAATTTGCCTTCCACCACCAGCTTTGCACATTTGAAATATCTTTTACATAGTCATTGTAATATTAATTCAATTATTACTAGGAGTGTGCGAATATTCGAAAGTTTCGAATATTCGTCGAATATTACATTCGAAATATTCGTATTCGATTCGAAAAGTTTCGAATATTCGATAACTTCGAATATTCGAATATGCGATTCGATTATCATGTATAAAGTAACTCGTCTTCCACATTTCTGCTGCGTTCGTATAGCTAAAAACGTTGCCGAGATGAGCAATAAACATTGTAAGTACACGGAGGCACGATATCTGCCTGCGATGAGCGCCCCAATACGTATGATTTATTGCTGGTGCATCTCCGACGTGCAGCACTGTTGGCGATCATGTAACCGCACATTTTCAATATTATGCGGCCGTAACGTGCCGCACTGCCACTCGTTCACCATGCGGGACCACTTCTGAAGAAAGACAGTGACCCATGTGACTGGTGGCGGACTGTAGACACCTTCAGGTACCCCAGTCTGGCAAAGCTTTGCCCCATGTACCTCCCTATACCAGCCACTTCTGTTCCAAGCAAAGCGTGCCTTTTCAGTGGCAGGGGGGGGGGTTGTCTCTGTTAGAAGGGAGCGCCTGCTGCCTGATCATGTGGAGCAACTCATATTTCTTCATGATAACACCTAGTCATTACTTTCATTGTGCCGTGATATTTGCTTGTGTTGGGATGTGCATTGTGCTAGCCTGGACATTGTGTTCTGGAGATAGCAGTGTATGTTATGTTGCCAGTCAGGCTGTTAATGTTTCTTTTTTTTTTTCAGATAGTTCATGTTAAATAAAATATTGTTACTGTGGAGGCATTTTTCCTTTGATATTCGATATTCGATTCGATATTCGAAGGTGGATATTCGTATTCGATTCGTATTCGAAAAATTTGATATTCGCACACCCCTAATTATTACCAAAAAGTGCACATTAGCTCATTGCGCACCAGTGTTTAAAAATTGTCTGCTGCATTACCAGCAATCACTTATGTAGCGACACATATGCCAGTCTTGCGGTGCAAGCATAGGCCGGCAAACTCACTCAGACTCAGATCGGGCTGTAAGTGTGAGTCCGGATTAGTAATATTTTTGGAGAGCGAGTCCAAGTGAGTCTGGTTGAAAAAAATTTTAGCGAGTCTGAGTGAGTCCAGTTGAGGAAAATATTGGCAAGTGCGAGTCCGAGTGAGGCCTAAGTGCAAAATATATTGCTTGAGTGAGTCCGTGTGAGCTCCAACTTTTGTTGCCGACTTATGGTCCTATCAAGATCATCAGCATTACTATCAGCCTTATATCGGCTTACGTTTATACTCAAGTCTATTCACACATATCTCAGCACACTAGCATTCATGCGCCACCTCAATATTTATTGATCAGAGGCGAGTTAGGGAAAGGGGTGTCATGACCTACCCTCGCAATCTCTTTCATGGGAAGTTCTTGAAAAAAATATCTCGTGCGAGTCTCGTATTTCATAAAAATGTCCTTAGTGGATTGATATTTTATAGTGGTAATATATGATGATAACTTGTATTTGAAGGTAAAAGATCAAGAGGCGTATCGTATAGCCCCGATTATGTGAGATATTGGCATTAAAGAGCATTGACATTATGATGGAAAAACCTACTTTTACGCCAACGGATTAGAGTCAACTCACTCAGGCTCACTCAAACTCGGCTGAAGCCGTGAGTCTGAGTGAGTCCGGCTGAGTAATATGTTGGAGAGTTTGAGTTCAGCTGAGAAAAAGTTTAGAGTCTGAGCGAGTCTGGTTGAGGAAAATTTTGGCGAGTCTGAGTGAGTCCTCAGAGCAAAATATATTTTGTGAGTGACTATGAGTGAGCTCCAATTCTTTTGCTGACCTACGGGCGCAAGCAATAAAATTTGAAAATTTTGTACATTCATAATTAACACATCTGTGAAGCGCAGAAAAGGAAATAATCTGCACATAAAATGCCAGGCCTGCACAGAATGCACAGTAGTCACAGCGAAAGCTGGAAGAGTGGCCTTTCTATGGCCAGTTTTAAATTCTCTTGGGGCAACTGATACAAGTACACATGGATGGTATCCACTACACTATAAATCATAATTTTTGTGAAGTAGGGAAGCACCCATTATGCCATTATTAGACTTTCTGCCTATCGGCAAGGTACCCGCCACACATCTGTAAGACATTATGTGCACTTCGTTAATGCTGCGTGTGGCTGATGACGAATTATTGCTGTGCACTTGTTGCGGGCGAGAAGCTTTAAAGGAGTACTGACACGATCTTGAAGTGCAGCAAAACGGACGTTTTTGGTTTCCTTGGCATGTAGTGTTAACGCTCTCCCCACACCGCATCCGGGAAACACGTATAAATATTTAAGTTTGATTTTAAAGTTTTCATCTCCCAGCATCTGCAAGGCAGCTTCACCGCATGGAGAGCCCTATGACTTTTCAAGTCAGCTCACTTGGTTTGCGAAATCTGGGTTCTGCATGCAGCCTAAATCACAGAAACCGCTGTCGGAGGCACTGGACGACAGTTCACTCATCATGAACCACGTTCGACTGACAGCAAAGGACAGCAGGTGCACATTTCGTGGGTTGCAGTCTGCCCGTGACGTCACGGGCAGACTTGACACGTTACTATGAAGCCGCCCTCTCGAAACCGAAACTGCTGGTTGAAAGAAGCGGTATTAAAAATATATGCAATGCGTCCCCAGGCACCATGACACTCTTTTTAGGGTTCTCGACACCCGTGCTTTCATTTAGAGCAACCACCCGAAAAATTTTAAAATTCATGTCAGTACTCCTTTGAACCATACACTCGTGCAATTAGCATTGTGATGCCTGGTTGTTATTTTACTCTTCTGCCACACTATATTACATATGTAAACGCAATTCTTTGCTTGACATAATGCCAGTATGGGGTCTTTTTGCAAAGAAGTTTCAAGCACCAGCATGGCTCAGTGGCAGAATACTCGACAGCCACATAGAGAGCACGGGTTCAAATCCCATCCGCTCCTGGATATTTTTTTCTCATTTCATTTTTTATTTCACGCAGTAACAGTTACAGACACCGGCAGTGGCAGACAACTACAGCACTGTTGTGATTTCATAACAGCTTTTGCTTTAAAATGAATTGCATTATGCTACAAATGTAAAATTTCTGCAGTTCTCTCTTGTTTACCTCAGCCATGCAAAGCCCACCCATCCATTTTCGAACATCTTAAGAATGGTCAACTAAATCTGTGAGAGTCCATCAACACATTTGTTGCTGCCCTTTTGTACACTCATTTACCAGATGTTACAGAAGGGACATGCTTTAGAAATGGCAACTCTTACATGGAGAGCAGGTTTAGCTAAATTTTTTAGAAGAGCTCGCACTGAATTCTTGGGTTGTCAGTAACCAAGTCTCCCAAAATATGATGCTACTAAATGTGTGTAAAACTGGCTTACAAGAGAATATCATTTCACTGGGCCTCTAGACAATAATGACACAAAGGCTGGCATGAAAGCAAACTTTTAATGGCAGCTCAGGCGACAAGGGCCGAAGCTGTGGAGGACTCGTACCTCCAGGTGGGAGCCAGGATACGCTTGGCCTTGTAGTAGCGCACCAGCCTGTGGATTCGGCTCTCGACCAAAATGAGACGGAACTTGGAGTCACGGTCCTTGCGGTTGCGCTCCAAGTGCTTGCGGATGGCCACTGCCTTCTTGATCAGCGAGTACAAGTCCTCGGGAAGGTCAGGGGCCAGGCCCTTGCCCTTCAGGATGCGCAGGATCTTGTTGCCAGTCACCCAGCGCACCTGCAGTTGCCAGGAAAGCACATTGAATTCACCTTACATTGTTTTCCATCACTACTAATAAATGTACCCTCACGGAGAACTGACAGAAAATGAGCTAGTAGTATTTGGTAGCATCCAAAAGAGAACCTCTGGCGACTCATCGAAAGAATACAGTTTTGTTTGGACAATCTTGAGGCACCAAGCCAGGCTTGAGAATGACCAGTGGACGAGGATGCAGCTTTGCCATAGACTACAAGATTTGGTAGCAGAGTGCACGGTAAGTAAATGCATGTCATGTTTGTGCACTCAAACCTCGATATAACGAACAGGGATATAATGAATTATCGGTTACAACGAAATAAATGAAGAATAGTCTTGTCCTAGATACAGAGTTACAAATAAACATTATAAAATTTTTGAATATAACGAAGTTATTTTCATGGCAGATGTGACTGTTATGAGGTTTGAGTAGTTGTCATGCCACTTCAATAGGGCTCCTGAGGCCACCTCAGCAAGCAAAATCGGCAGCAGGTTACTTGAACCCATGAGAGATGAGTGAGCAGCTGAATCATGCATTAGTTACTTCCAGCAATTCACATTACGTCGTGATATGGTCGGTCTTTCGAAGATTAGGGTTGACCTATATCTGATTTTTTTTTTGCCTTGATGAGAACAACATATACAAGGGTCAGCTAATACAGTATTTACTCGTGTAATTTTTGCAGTTTTCGCATTATCTTAGAGCCTCGAAAAAGGGGTGCACCAATTACGCGGAGATCCGAAATAATGTGCAATATACAGTCCAAATGCGCGCGGTATATACATTAAAAAAAGAAAATAAATAAAAGCACAAACAACGGGTACTTGTTTATTTAACAGAATTAGCACGGACTTTAACCAGCCAGATCCGATCATGAACGGTTTAGTTGGAATCACTGGTCGAGATGTCCGACTGGGAATCATCATCGCGACCGCTGTCACCACCATTCCGAAGCGCATAGTCCTCGGTTCAGTCGAGCATTTTCGACAACCCCGTCTACTTGAAGCTCTTCTCGACAATGCTGGCAGAAACCAGGTCCCACGCTGCGAGTATCGACGCGCAGACTGTCTCTAGTGGCGGTCTCTTTATTCTCCCAGAGGGAGTGAGCCTATGCTCTCAGCTGGCCACCCATTCCATGTACACCTTGCAGACGTAGTCCTTGAAGGTTTATTTACGGAGACATCTAAGGGCTGCAGAACAGACGTTAAGCCGCCCGGGATAATAGCCAGGTTGGTCCACATGTTCCGCAACTTCTCCTGCACGCTGTCCAAGAGATGGCCTTTGAAACGGTCAATCACCAACAGCAATAGCAGTTACAGCAAAGCCCCTGGTCGCTTACCCCAGAAAGTGTCAAGCCAGTCCTTCACCAGTTCATTTATCTACCCTTTTTCTTGGGCGCAGATCTGAATACGGCCTTCAACCTTCAACTTGGGCAATGCCTTCCGCTTAAAAGATTGTGAACGGCGGTAGTTTTTGGCCATCAGTTGTCACGGCAAGCATAACTGTGCAGCAGTGCTTTCCACAGCCGGTTGTCTTTATGGGACTGGACGAGACTCCCTTTCTCGCTCAATGTTGTGTTGGGCGGCATATCGAATGTCAACGGGGTTTCATCTGCATTCCCAATCTGGGTCATGACAAGGTTTCCAGTATTGTGTAGCCCAATCAGAAAATGGTGAAACATAACAACCTTCTTTCTGTAACCTTGTGGCACCTGCTGGCAGAGGGTCTTTCTCCATCTGAGCGACAGCTGATGGTGTCTCATGAAGCGCATCACCCACCCTCTGCTTGCCTTGAACGTTGCAGCAGGGACCTCTTTCTCCTGCGCTGTCTTTCTTGCCTCAAACTGCAGCATCTCGCATGACACGGCGTACCAGAAGACCTAAGCTCTCGCACACATTTGAAAAGGTCTTCTTCAATGGCAGGAAACTTTCCTTGCTTCGGTCCTACAAGCGCTCTCCTTCCAGGTCTTGTATTTACAAGCGAACTCTTTTGCTTTCTCCAGTACCAAATGTGTCTCTCATTCACGCTGAAGTGCTGCGCAGTGGTGCAGTTCCCGTTTCCTTCGGCAAACTCTATTATAACAGTGAGCTTGAATTTCGTCGTATAGCTATTGTAGCCCATCGCACGTGAACAGTGACAATGCGACTGGCTGATGGCGAAACCTAACCTTCCGAAATCAACCAAGGATGCGCTGAAGCGCTAACGCAGTGAACGAGGGGCAACAAGGGGAAAAGTTGGCGTGACTGGCCCTCGCACACCTCCGATTCAGAAAATAGTTGGTGCCATGTCGCGTGCATGTATTCTCACAGCAAGAGAGAAAGGAAGATAGAGGGAGGCAAACGTTCGAGCGGTTCGGACAATCCATGAACAGGTTTCCACACTCAGGTATGGCCCCTCCAATATAATATTCTAGGGACCGTAGTTCAAGGGCTTCCAGAGAAAAGAACGAAGACCTCGGAAGAAGGGTCTTCACACTCACAGCCAATCTTGTGTATGACTGCGCTCGCCTACGCGGCGAGGCTGCCCAACCAGCAAGCTGGCTTGGGTGGGACGGGGAGCGTGAATTATGCGAGTACATTTTTTATTTTCTTCGCAAAGCTGATGAGCCAGCTTTACGAAGAAAATTCGTGCGCAAATTATTTGGGTAAATACGGTATTCACCATTGACATATCTGACTAAATGTGGTAGTAGCCATGAGCAAAGCTAAGAAACAAGTTTCCAAACATAGCATCCCTTTCCACTTAAAACATTCAAAGCCTTAATAAAAAAAATTACAGCATATCCACGGGTGAATGATGAAGAGCTTGGGCGAAGCTCCTGAAGCAATCATGGTTACACCGTGAAATGTTCAGTGGTTACGCCCAGCAGTAATCAAAGCGATGCGCCGCTTTGATTACTGCACGCCATCTAGCGTGCAGGGTGCCGCTGCTTTTTTTCCTTTATTTTTTTTTCTTTTTTTTGCACACATATTGCACACATCTCTATGGGACAGCGCCATCTAGTATATCGTCACCCAACTGCAGTTTGCATGCATCTCTATGGGACAGCGCCATCTACTGAATGATACGGGAGACGCGATGGCGGGGACACGCCGCATGGAGCGACGACCGACCAGGTGATGCTATAAGGAGCTTCGCCCCTAAAACTGACAATTTCAAGTTCAGAAACATCATGAATATCATCACCATATGCTTTGACGGTCTAGAGACCATGACAGCATGCTTGACAATGTTTTATAGGTGATGTCTGGGTGTGTCCAGATAAGATCGAACACGAGGTCCCGGTCACCATTCCAGATTGTGATGAAATTTACTGTAGGTCTAGGCATTACACCCAGAACAATGGTTTCGCAGTTAGTTTTGCGAAAAAAAATTTTGTTCGCCTGAGAAAAAATATATAAATTTTGGCCGCAAAAAACGCTTTTCCGCCAATTTCGCGATTTCTGAATTTTGAGCGCACCTAGGGAAAAAACGGTGCACTTCTTCGTCACAATATTTATTCCCCTTAAAGAACAAGTGAAATACAATCTTATAAGTCTATTATTTCCCTTGCTTGTCGAAGCACGTTTGAAGAAAAAAATCACAGACTTGGCAAATCGCACAAAATACCTCTATTTCAGGAATTTATTGCTGCAAGCAAGTTAAAGTGAGGATAATGAAAATCGGTACATATTAACTTTGATACTTTCGCTCTCTTTTAAAATAATTTGCGCGGTTTTATCGCGCTCCGTTTTACTTGATAATTGGGCTGAAACGTAAGTGATTTACCAAAAACGCCGAACTTTGAAAATGATTTTCTCAAAAAGGCCATTTTTTATTTTTTTTTAAATCCCTCTGATTGAAGTCAAGGACATCCTCTACCATTGTGCAGAAAAAAACGTTGCATTATTTTGGTTGCTAACAAGTTATAGTGAGTCAAATGTGACCATGTCAGCCTAGCGGCCGCGTCGTTCGTTATGGGTTGAAAGTCGGATATAAGTTGCTAAAAATACTTGTACGTGACATAAACACAAATCAGCAGCTCCACACCAACAAATGCGCAGCCCGGTGTCATGGTTCAGCAAGCTTTGTCTTGCGATCAGCCGCTTGACAAACCCGCAGCAGCGGCCGCACGATGCTGCAGGCGCTGACATTACATGAGTGCCGCTTCGACTGCGGTTGAGCTGCACTTGAGCGCCAAACTACGCTCAGAGGACAAAGGAGAGAAGGAATGCATCACTGTGAAAGTTGAAGGCCGTTAAGTGCCAACAAATGTCATAGTATGCAACGAAAACTCTGCCGGCGATTTCCCAGTGAGCGCCTCCAGTAGTGCGCTCATGTGTTGCTTTCTCTCTTCTGATGTCCTAAATATAATTAGGTTCATTCTATGAGCAACATATGGCACAAAAGAAAGCCATTGACATCTAAAGAAAGCTGTCATACGTGCTTCCGATGGTCGAGCAACTCAAACTGCAGTTGTTCATCTCGTGCCAGAACACTTGTGTCAGCCGGCTGTGAAAAGAAGTGTGTCCAAGTCCTTCACTTCATTAAAGAACCGCTTTTACAATACTGTATTGTTGGGCGTCCGCAGATAGAATATTCAACGCAAGTCGAGCGTTTATCACGATATTATGCGGCTTCGGGCATAAGAGCAGGGAAAAAAAATACATCCGTGCTGTATTGAAGGCGCTCACTGGGGAAATTGCCGGCAGAGTTTTCGTTGCATATTATGACATTTGCTGGCACTTAACGGCATTTAACTTTCACAGTGGTGCATTCCTTCTCTCGTTTGGCCTCTGAGCGTAGTTTGGCGCGCAAGCGGAGCTCATCCACAGTCGAAGCGGTACTCATGTAATGTGAGTGCCCGCAGCATCGAGCGGCCGCTGCTGCGGGTTTGTCAAGCGGCTGATCCCAAGACAAAGCTTGCTTAACCATGACACCGGGCTGCGCATTTGTTGGTGTGGAGCTGCAGATTTGTGATTATGTCACGTACAAGTATTTTTAGCAACGTATATCCGAGTTTCAGCCCATAATGGTGCATCCAGACGACGGGCCAAACCGCTCTTTTGGCCCGCGGCCTCGCCGTCACGTGACCCTCCACTTCCGGTTGGGGGAGTCCGTAGCTGGGCCGCGAATCGGGAGGGCCAACAATGCCGAAAACATTTTCACGAACCGTCCGTACCCCTCCTCGCCTGCGGGCCGCGTGCTCGGAGGGGTGGGGTGTCAACAAGACAGGTTTTTTTTCCTTCTTTTTTCGGTAGCCGAGTGCGCCGGCGGCTCCTCGAACTTGCGGTTTCTCTTTCGAGACGCGCGCGCAGCATCGTTTGCGGTTGGAACTGCACTCGGTCCGGGCTTTATTCCTCCCGTTTCGGACTGCGCGTGTGTATGGCGCAAGCGGACGGGCCACTCGCGTCCTTACTGTCACGTGACTCAGCCGCCCGCGGGTCGGTCCGTCGTCTGGATACACCATAACGAACGACGCGGCCGCTCGGCTGGCATGGTCACATTTGACGCACTATAACTTGTTAGCAACCAAAATAATGCAACGTTTTTTTCTTCTCAATGGTAGATGACGTCCTTAACTTCAAACAGAAAGATTTAAAAAAAAATTAAAAATGGCCTTTTTGAGAAAATCATTTTCAAAGTTCGGCGTTTTTAGTAAATCACTTACGTTTCAGCCCAATTATCGAGTAAAACGGAGCGCGATAAAACCACGCAAATTATTTTAAAAGAGAGTGAAAGTATCAAAGTTAATATGTACCGATTTTCATTATCCTCACTTTAACTTGCTTGCAGCAATAAATTCCTGAAATAGAGGTATTTTGTGTGATTTGCCAAGTTTGTGATTTTTTTCTTCAAAAGTGCTTCGACAAGCAAGAGAAGTAATACACTCATAAGATTGTATTTCACTGGTTCTTTAAGGGAAATAAATATTGTGACGAAGAAGTGCACCGTTTTTTCTCTAGGTGCGCTCAAAAATCAGAAATCGCGAAATTAGCGGAAAAGCGTTTTTTGCGGCCAAAAGTTTTATGTTTTTTTTCAGGCGAATAAAATTTTTTTCCGCAAAACTAAGTGCGAAACCATTGTTCTGGGTGTACTGCCTAGACCTACAGTAATTTTCATCACAATCGGGAATGGTGACCGGGACCTCGTGTTCGATCTTATCTGGACACACCCGTCTACAACACTGAATATTAGCCTAAACACCGGAATATAGGTAGAATTTTTTTTTCAAAAAAAAAAAAATGCGATGAAAAGTCGACCCTCATCTTATATACCGGTCATTGGCAGAAAAAAAATGTGGAAGTCTTGCAACAATGGGCAGCTGAAGTCAGAAGACTCCATTGCCATCATGAGCATCAGCAGCGGCAGGCTGGCAGCACCGTTGGGCAACGCCATTTTGCTTTTTCTTCTGTCAAGTGTGGCTGCTTCAGTTATCCACTGTTTTTATTTTTCTGTTTCCTTCAGAAATGAGTGGCAGCCGACGGCAGTTTACGATAGGCTTTAAGAAAAAAGTTATCGAGTATGACGGCAACCTGGCGGCACAACGGGAATTCGGTGCATCGGAGAAAAGCGTCCGATACTGGAGGAGCCAAAAGCAGCGCATCACATCCTGCAGCAACCAAAGAAAAACTTCATTTCGCGGACGGACTGCAGTGCACCCCGAACTGGAAACGCTACTTGCCGAGTTCGCTACCCGTGACAGCAGAGTGCAGCCGCATGAAAGCTCTCGAGATAGCGCATGACTCTGGGCTCACGAGGGCGCAATTCAAGGGCTTGGTATCGTGGGTGCGCCGATTTATGAAGCGGAAGGGCTTTGCGCTGCGGCGGCGTACTTCCGTGTGCCAAAAACTGCCTGAAGATTTCGATCACAAGCTTGTCGAGTGCGCTTCGTCGACAGTGTTGCTACATGATGGGACACATGGGCAACGCTGACGAAACTCCGATCTGGTTTGATATGCCCTCGAACACGACTGTGACCGCTAAAGAATCAAAGCAAGTGAAGCTCTTGACAACGGGCAACGAGCATTCGCGATTTACAGTGATGCTCGCGTGCACAGCCGATGGAAAGAAGCTGCCCCCTTATATCATTTTCAAGAGAAAAGGGCTACCGAAAGAAGACTTTCCTCGGATTGTGATCGTGAGAGCGAACGAAAAAAGGTTCATGAATGAGTCCTTCATGCTCGAATGGATCCGGCTCGTGTGGAATCGGCGACCCGGTGCGCTTTTTCAGCGACCAGGCATGTTGGTCCTCGACTCATTTCGAGGCCACCTCACGGCCGATGTAAAGAGAGCCCTGTCCGATGGCAAGACAGATCTTGTCGTGATCCCTGGGAGACTAACATCAATCTTCCAGCCAGGACGTAGTGCTCAACAAACCCTTTAAAGATCGCGTGCGCGAGCTCTACAATGAGTGGATGCTGGGCGACAATCCCAAGACTCCCGCTGGCCGCCTACGACGTCCACCTCTCGCGACTGTTTGTAGCTGGGTGTCGTCAGCATGGAAATCTCTCCCGGAAGAGATGGTGCGCAAGTCTTTTCGCAAATGCTGCATCAGCAACGTATTGGATGGAACGGAGAACGATGCACTCTGGGATGTTACTAGTGACAAGCAGGCGTCGTCCGACTCAAGTTCGGACGAGTCTGAGTGACAGCACTTTGTGGCCTTCTGGCGTTTAACTACATATCAGTGTCCAAATAAAAAGAAATGTCACAACAGTGCAGCTGGTTGTGTCGCATATTTATCAAGGTAAGGGTGCGCCGCGATACTTTGCGATTTTTTAAA
This sequence comes from Rhipicephalus sanguineus, assembly GCF_013339695.2. Classification (NCBI taxonomy): domain Eukaryota; kingdom Metazoa; phylum Arthropoda; class Arachnida; order Ixodida; family Ixodidae; genus Rhipicephalus; species Rhipicephalus sanguineus. The sequence goes on from NC_051178.1 coordinate 231,404,909, forward strand.
ATTTCTTTTTTGGAGATCCAGAGTTTGAGGGGTCGACCTATATTCCGGTCCGACCTATATTCCGGTTTTTACAGTACCCTGCCAACACATATTCCTGGGGCGTCCTTGCAGCTGACACAGCAACGTTTGTGTTCTTAATTTATAATAATTATAAATTTAATCATGTGCACTTGAATGTATAGCTGCAAGATTGATACAGAAGATAGCAGACATATGTAATTTCAAGAAAAAATGAAATCGTATCAAGTGCATGAAAATACATTGCTACTATGGGGTGCTGGCTCGGAAAAGAAATAAACATATCCCGAAAAACGTATCCCACACAATCGTACAGGGATTCTACTGCGATTACAGACAATCAGCTCCATGTGGCACAAGGTGCTGCATTTCAATGAAGCACAACCGGTTAGGAGAGTTGACTTTCCGATCGGTTCGAGTGGGGGTACAGGTAAACCTGGTTTTTTTTTTAGCCGTTGGTTGATTCCCTAAAACAGCCTCCATGATTTTCAGGGACTCCACTGCACATTAGCGCACAACAACGGAAGTAAAATATTAAGTAAAAAAAAAGCAACAAAAACGTACGAGAGAGAAAAAAAAGTGACAGGCATTACCGGTAATTACCACGCGATGTCTCTACCTTGCACAATACTTGCGGACAACTTTTCTTGGCAATGAAGGGAAGGCTACAGAGCCGAACTACGCGTGTGCTACGGCTGAAAAATACGGTCGATCTCGGATATATCGAATTATTGGCTATATCGAAGAGTTGAGAAATCCCCTTGAATTTCCCACGCAAAAGTATAGGGCTGGTGCACACATATATCGAACTCCCCCACAGCGAAACATTCGATATATCGAACGCTGCGCCGCCCGCG
>NC_051178.1:231405883-231551606 GCF_013339695.2 Rhipicephalus sanguineus
ACCAGCCTGTGGATTCGGCTCTCGACCAAAAATGAGACGGAACTTGAGTCACGGTCCTTGCGGTTGCGCTCCAAGTGCTTGCGGATGGCCACTGCCTTCTTGATCAGCGAGTACAAGTCCTCGGGAAGGTCAGGGGCCAGGCCCTTGCCCTTCAGGATGCGCAGGATCTTGTTGCCAGTCACCCAGCGTACCTGCAGTTGCCAGGGAAACACACTGAATTCACTTTACATTGTTTTCCATCACTACGAATACATGTACCCTCACGGAGAACTGACAGAAAATGAGCTAGTAGTATTTGGTAGCATCCAAAAGAGAACCTCTGGCGACTCATCGCAAGAGTGCAGTTTTGTTTGGACAATCTTGAGGCACCAAGCCAGGCTTGAGAATGACCAGTGGACGAGAATGCAGCTTTGCCAGAGACTACGAGATTTGGTAGCAGAGTGCACGGTAAGTAAATGCATGCCACGTTTGTGCACTCAAACCTTGATATAACGAACAGGGATATAATGAATTATCCTATAACGAAGTAAATGAAGAATAGTCTTGTCATAGATACAGTGTTACAAATAAACATTTATAACGAGTCTTTGGATATAACGAAGTTATTTTTGTGGCAGATGTGACTGTTACAAGGTTTGAGTGTAGTCATGCCACTTCAATAGAGCTCCTGAGGCCACTTCAGCAAGAAAAATTGGCAGCAGGTAACTTGAACCCATGAGAGATGAGTGAGCAGCTGAATCATGCATTGGTTACTTCCAGCAATTCACATTAAATCGTGTGATATGGTCGGTCTTTTGAAGATTAGGGTTGACCTCTATTTTTTTCTTTTGCCTTGACGAGAATGACATATATAAGGGTCAGCTTATACTGTATTTACTCGCATAATTTGTGCACTTTTTGCACTATTTTAGAGCCTCGAAAAAGTGGTGCACCAATTAGGCGGAGATCGAAAATAACGTGCAATATGTTGTCATAATGAGCGCAGTATATACATTAAAAAAATAAAGCACAAACAAAGGGTACTTGTTTATTTAACAGAATTAGCACGTAGTTTAACCAGCCTGATCCAATCATGCAAGGTCTAGTCTGAATCACTGGTCGAGATGCCCAACTGCGAATCATCATCGCGACCGCCGTCACCGCCCTTCCAAAGCGCACAGTCCTCAGTTCCGTAGAGCGTTTTTGACAGCCCTGTCTTCTTGAAGCTCTTCTCAACAATGCTGGCAGAAACCAGGTCCCATGCTATGAGTATCGACTTGCAGACTGTCTCTAGTGGCGATCACTTCATTCTCACAGTGGGAGTGAGCCCATGCTCTCCGCTCGCCATCCATTCCACCTTGCAGAAGTAGTCCTTAAAGGTTTATTTACGGAGACATCCACGGCTGCAGAACAGACATTAAGCCGCCTGGGATAATAGCCCAAGTTGATCCTCATGTCCCGAAACTTCTCCTTCATGCTGTCCACGAGATGGCCTTTGAAACGGTCAACCACCAACAGCAATAGGACTTGCAGCAAAGCCCCTGGTCGTTTACCCCAGACAGTTCTTCATTCATCCCTTTTTATTGGGCACAGATGTGAATACGGCTTTCAACCTTCAACTCAAAGATCCTTCCACTTAAAGATCGTGAACGGCGGTAGTTTTCGGCCATCAGTTGCCTGTGCAGCATTGCTTTTCACAGCTGGTTGTCTTTACGGGAATGGACGAGACTCCTTTCTCGCTCACTGTTGTGTTGGGCAGCACATCGAACGTCAACGGAGTTTCATCTGCATTCCCAACCTGGGCCATGACAAAGTTCCCAGTATTGTGTAGCCCAATCAGAAAACGGTGAAACAGAACAACCTTCTCTTTGTAATCTTGTGGCAACCGCTGGCAGAGGGTCGTTCTCTGTCTGAGCGACAGCTGATGGTGTCTCCTGAAGCGCATCACCTACCTCTGCTTGCCATGAACGTCGCAGCAGGGACCCCCATCTCCTGCGCTGTCCTTCTTGCCTCGAACTGCAGCACCTTGCACGACATGGCGTACCAGAGGACCTAAGCTCTCACACATATTTGAGAAAGTCTTCAATGGCACGAAACTTTCCTTGCTTCAGTCCTCAGAACACTCTCTTTCCAGGTCTTGTATTTACAAGCAAACTCTTTTGCTTTCTCCGGTACCAAACGTGTCTCTCATTCACGCTGAAGTGCTGCACGGCGGCGCGGTTCTCGTTTCCTTTGGCAAACTCTATAACAGTGAGCTTGAATTTCGTCATACAGGTATTGTAGACCATCACACGTGAACAGTGACAATGCGACTGGCTGATGGCGAAACCCAAACTTCTGAAATCAACCAAGGCTGCGCTGAAGCGCGGACGCAGCGAACGAGGGGCAACAAGGGGACAAGTTGGCGTGACTGGCCCTCGCACGCCTCTTATTCAGAAAATAGTTAGTGCTGTGTCGCATGCATGCACTCTCACAGCGAGAGAGAAGGGGAGATAGAGGGAGGCAAACGTTCAAGCAGTTTGGACAATCCATGAACAGCTTCGCGTATTCAGGTATGGTCAATCCAATATAATATTCTAGGGACTGTAGTTAGAGGGCTTTCAGAGAAAAGAACAAGTCCTCGGAAGAAGGGACTTCACACTTGCAGCCCGTCTTGTGTACGACTGCGCTCGCCTGTGCGGCGAGGCCGTCCAAAATATCTTCATGTGCGCACGTCAGTGAGCTGGCTCGAGCTAGACGGGAAGCGCGATTTATGCGAATAAATTTATTTTCTTCGTAAAGCTGGCGAACCAGCTTCACGAAAAAAATTCGTGCGCAATTTATTTGGGTAAATACAGTATTCATTATTGACCTATCTTTGACTAAATGTGGTAGTAGCCATGAACGAAGCTAAGAAACAAGTTTTCAAACATAGCATCCCTTTCCACTGAAAACAGTCAAAGCCTTAATAAAAACTGACAATTCCGAATTCAGAAACATCATGAATATCATCACCATACGCTTGAGGGTCTAGAGACCACGACAGCATGCTTGGCAATGTTTTATAGGCTATGTCTACAACACTGAAGATTATCCTGCAAACACATCATATTCCTGGGGCGTCCTTGCAGCTAACAAGGCAACATTTGTGTTCTTAATTTATAATAATTATGAATTTAATCTTGTGCACTTGAATGTATAGCTGCAAGTTTGATATACAAGATAGCAGTCATATCTTAATTTCAAGAAAAAATGAAATCTTATCAAGTGCATGAAAATACATTGCTCCTATGAGGTGCTCGCTGGGAAAAGAAATAAGCACATATCCCGAAAAACGTATCACGTACAATCGTACTGAGATTCTACTGCGATTACAGACAATCAGCTCTACGTGGCACAAGGTGCTGCATTTCAATGAAGCACCACCAGTCAGGAGAGTTGACCTTCCAATGGGTTTCGAGTGGGGGTTCAGGTAAACTAAGTTCTTTTTTTTTTAACCGTTGGTTGATTCCCTAAAACAGGCTCCACCAGTTTCAGTGACTCCACTGCACATTAACACACAAAAACGGAATTAACATATTAAGTAAAAAAAGCGACAAAAACATACAAAGAGGAAAAAAGTTACAGGCATTACCGGCACGTACCACACGATGTCGCTACCTCGCACAATACTCACGGACAACTTTTCTTGGTAATGAAGGGAAGGCTACAGAGCCGAACTACGCGTATGCTACCGCTGGAAAATATAGTCCCACAATTGCGCCCATGTTTTCTGGGTGAGAATAAAAAACATTACTTTATTTTCTATGGGATGCTGTTTAAAAAGGGGGTCAGCACACACCCAGGAGATATTTATATTTGATTTATTTTATGCTGTTTCATTTCACGTATTTGCAAGTGTGAAAATGTCGCACCTTTTACGGGCACCTCAAAGTCAAAATGGCATCTTAGTCTTCAGGTGAACTCTCGTCAACCTCCAAGCTTTTCTGACTCGCCGAAGAATCTTGCGATGAAGTTCGGTAACAAATGGCTCTCTAAGCCTGTGACAGCCGCTCGAATGATCAAACGGTTGTCACAGGAGAAACTGAAGGTTCACAAACCAAAACTAAATTCGAAACGCGCGCCGAACCGGACTACTTCGCAGAGCAGTACATGTGCAGTAGCTCCGCCCCAATGCATTTCCTTCTACTGCCAAGAAAAGTTGTCTGCGAGTATAGCACAATTTTTTTCCCCAGCTGTTTCCATGAACGCCGACCAAAGAGCCTCAGCATCATCACTGTTTAAAACACGCGGGAAGTCTCGATTTCACGCAACATGAACTACTTTGGTGGTGTGGGCCGCATCTCCTGCAAACTTGCCTCGCTCTGCACGACGATTCGTTTTCAATGGGAGCTATTTCGCTTCACTCTTAAAATATTATGGGCCTCGAGGGACTTTGGGCTTTAACTTGTTCTTGGGCCACGTAATTTGTACAGTCGAGCCCGACTATATCGAGCCCGTTTGTATCAAATTATCCAGTATATCGAACAATTTCTAAACACAGTAAATTTACATTGTGAATATATAGCAAAAGTTGCTGTTACATTGAACGAAAATAGCAACGACAACCGATATATCAAACTCCATGTGCCTCAAAAGTGCCCCAGCAAGTTGGCTTTCCCTCGCGGTGGCGGGGAAAACTGCCGGCGCCACCCAAGAAAAAGTGGTTTAGACCCAGCTGTGCATGGGCGAACACCCCCCTGCAAAAAATGATCCTTGCCTGCTCGCAGCACTTACACAGCCAATCAGAGGCCATCATGCTTTCTCCGAGGCGCGGAGGCGGTACAAGCGAGCACCATTTTTTTCTTTCTTTATGCTTGCATGCCTGCTGCTACCTCTTTTCCTTGAGTCCTCATTCAGCGTGGTCCGTGCTGGTGGTGTTGCCTGTTGGCGCTCTGTGAACTTTCTTGGCGCGCTGTCGTCATGGCTTGTACAAAGAGGCAGAATTAGAATTGCCATTCGCCGCAAAACTCGAAATCATAAATAGTCGAGCGCGGTGAGAAGAAGTCCAACGTCGTCGCCACGTACAAGATTCCAAGGAGCACCTTGAGTACCATCCTGAAGAACAGGGCAGACACCAGGGCCAAGTCGGACAAAAGGCCAGGTGCCCGTGGCGCCCGACGTGTGTGCGCTGCTGTGTATGAAGACGCGTACGACGTGTGTGCGCTGCTGTGTATGAAGACGCGTACGACGTGTGCGCACTACTGTGTACGAGACACCGCAGGTGTTTCCGCCAAAGTTTGGAGCGAGCTGGCAGACTTCCCGGGTGCTATCGACGGATCGACATTAGACGAGTTCGTCAGTGAGGACAATGATGTCGCCATAATGGGCCAGCTACAAGATGAGGACTACGTTGCAGACGTCGTGCCGACCACGAGCCAAAGAGACAGCAATAAGGAAATTGACGATGGCCCGTTGCCTACATCCTCCGAAGTGATTAGTGCACTTGCGTTGGTCTGGCGCTATTGCGTGAATATGGAAGGTTGCGGCCTCAGCTGCTCCGACTCGTTGGACAACGTGGAGGCGTGCGTGCTGTCGCAGGCAACAAAGTCGTTGAAACAGAAGAAAATCCAGGACTATGTTGTTCCAAAGTAGGGCATGCAAGTAAGCCACCATATTAATAAAGTACTTTTCTTATTGGTATGTGCCTTTGTGTCATCAAATCCTATAGCGGGCCTATATCGAATTATGCCATATATCGAACTAATAAATGTTTTTTGGCGAGTTCGATATAACCGGGTTCGACTGTGAAAATGAGGTAATTAAATATGCCGGAGTCCGCGGTGGCATCTCTGCTGATGGAAAATCCGGTACAGGTCGACATGTCCCACATCTTGGTCTTATAGTCTTGTATCGAGCGAACAATCGAAGTCTTCCTGGCCATATGAGCTCGTTGAAATACAACCAAAAACCACACTGCTTGATTTTCAACATCGTGCACAGCAACAGCTGACAACACCTCAACACCCCGCGCTGCAGCACATGGACTGCAGTAGGCACCCAGGGATGGTGGGAGAGGGTGACAGCGGCAGAGGTGACGTCACATGAACACCATGTATCGGAAGATTCTAAAATAATCAGGAATGCTCCCAGACATCCAGGCACGGTTTGCGCAACGTAGTGGTTACATGTGTATTGGGCCGGTCAGATACAAATAGAAAAAGAAGCGCCTAGGCAATATCGTGATTTTGGCACATCAAACCCAAGAAATTATGATTATTAGTTTCCCAATATTCACAAGGGGCATGCACGCACCTGAGCCACGCCGTGAGAGTCCCTAAGGATGACACCAATCTGGGATGGTGTGAGGCCCTTCTTGGCCAGCTTGTAGATGTGCTCCTTGACATCATCAGGGGTGAGCTTGAGCCATGTGGGCACACTCCGCCGGTATGGCAGTGCCGACTGGGAGATACCCTTGCCACTACAGTGCATACGCCCCATCTCGAATGCCTTGTGTTACGCAACCCTGCAAACCAGTCGGAATACATGAGCGTAAAAACGTAGCTTGTTCAAGATGCTTCAGCATCTATAGACGAGCTGCAAAAACTACATGGCAGCTTTCCCACAGAGCAAAAATTCACGCACAACAGCGGTGTCTCCCGTCCTCACTACAATTGCAACGAGCAGCATAACAGTTTCAGTGTTTGGCCACGGCTGGGATAGAGGGGCGCCTCCCCACCCCTCATCGTGCATGAATTTTTGTTGTGCAGGTAAGCTGCCATGTAGATTTTGCAACTCGTCTATTCATCAGTTAGAAAACATGTACTCTATTAAACAGGGAATGGTACTGGCCCAAGGTATAAACTTTACGCAATAATTGTAAACCACAGAGAACAGTTATATTAAGACAGTCAATTAGGTACAACAAACATTCAAAGGATTTCACTCGGGGAAAGCCCATTTCATATTTCCTTTTCGCATTCTGTACAAAATTGTGTATGCCAGACTACAAGAACTCATGAAAATATTGACACAGTTGTGACTGGACCCTTTGTTCCATGTATGGTGTGTGAAGTATTGAAATTCGGATTGGAAGATAGTCTAATGTTTGCTCTTGGTGCCACGGTGTGTGATTATGCAAGAAGTTTCCTTTCGTTGACCTTCCCGTTTTGCAAGAGGCATATTTTTCAAGTCGCTGGATGGGTTCTCTCCAAGCAGGCTAGACATGGAAGGTTCACTGTTCACGTAGTAACACACTTTCGTGCCACAAGTTCTTGTATGGTGCTTACATTCTTAAAACATAACAAAATTCGCTCAGGACTGAAAACTCTTAGTCCATCATGCATGTGCACGCTTTGAAGATTGTAGAGATGCAACTTACAAGGTGCAAAAAAATAGACATTCAGCTGACTTCAATGACTTGGCGTTCAAATGGAACGTGGCGCGACTTTGCTTGTGATTTCAATGCTCGGCACGCTGTAATTCTCTGAAAATTCGTTTGTGCATCGTAGGCAGGAAAAGGATGGTGCTTCCCAGTGACCTTCCTGATTATCTTTGGTACTGATGGGGGTAATAAATGCAACCACGTAAGAGCTTCCCGAAACGGCTTCTAGTACGTTTCACTTCGCTTTCACTGTGGATTGAGTAAGCCTGCGGAAACAGTAGTGTAGCCACCAATAATGTGCACACATGCGAAATGGGATTGTAAAGTCGGCCTAAGCGAATAACCATATGCGAAAGAAAAAAGCACCGCGAAATCGCTCATGTGTACAGTCAGTTGAAAGCTAAAGCGAATATGAAGTTCGTTTTTCTTCTATGCCCTAGCAACAACGCAAGCTAAGAGCGGCAGCTGTTGTCAAGATAACCGCCTGTTAACGTTAAATACTGGCTGCAGTGTTAACAGAATGGCTTTTCTTTCTAATGCATCTTAGACACCGATCGACAAAACAACGCGTTGAGGAACTTTAAATCGGGCTAACAACTTCGCATAGCGCTTCTCACATAAAATGAATGCAATGACGCCAGCACAGCGCTCTCATTAGTTAATTGGTTGACCCAGTGGCCAGCTCTTGAACACTCGCTACACCCGAGCTCGATAAACGTGAGAATTAGGGTTAGCACCAAGCAGCACAACCAAGAGCACGTCCATACGTCCAACTAAGAAATACACTAGTCAACAGGCTTCTCCGGGGTAATCGCGTATTTTCTGCACGCTAACAACGTTAATGTAAAACAGTACTCTAATCGAAATGCACTACAGCTACATGTTGAAAAAGCTGTCCCCAGGCCGGCCTGACGGTGCCTAGGCCTATGTGACAGTCCGAAGATCATTGAACAAGACTATGTAAGCTATATTCGTCGATAAAGTGGGTCGCTCTAATGACTAAAGACACTTCTCAATTATTCTTTGAGGTTAATGATAATATGCGCGCAATATTAACACACTACTTACAGCGTCCGATGACACGCGTGCCACACGCGCGAAGTCGTCGGCGAAAAAGAGTTGTTGGCAGACCTAGCTTACACACTAATGCCAGGTAATGCCTAAATGCCGAAAAAAGTGTTTGAACAATGTGAATGCCTTTTACTTTTAATTTAAGAAATAAACTGTCTAATTACTGTTAAGAATATATTAAAACATATTTAATTGGAGAATACAATAATGTTTTAAGTTCTACAGGTCAAAAGCATGGCCTTCGAGATAGCGATGCACCGTGATACCGCCGTGATAGGGCCGATGGGTAGCCAGCGCTGCCCAGGTGGCGCGCCTAAAATGTACAAGCTGCGCCGCCCTGGCGAGCTAGCTGAGAAACATCCAGTAATACAGAGCCGCCGCGAGGCGTACGACGGCACGTTTCGACGTGCCCTCACATACCTCGCGGCACGTTCAAACGCATGCTGAACGTCATTCGACACTACCGCGGCTTTTGCTCGATGTGCGTCGTTTTGTTGGTACTTTGGAACGCACAAGACTAGCGAAGATCGGGACACTTCGCTGCACTGGGGCGCAGCGGGCGAGCAGCGATGCCACCGATTATTCTCCGCTGCGGTTTCAGTGATGTGATGTGTGCGGACGGGTACCTTCGCGAGAGTGTGCTGTCGAAAAGACGGAAGCTGTCCAATGCGAAGTATGTCTATGACGAGGAAGAAGCTGTTTTTCGAAGAGACAGCGCTTGTGACCTTTCGGCGAAGTGTCAAGCACCGCACGACGTAAACTTACAGGTAAGTGTGTTCAAATTGCGCTAGCAAGCTAGACGGTGTATACAGTGTGCTCGTTGTGCGCCCGCTTTGAAATAAAGTTAGTTCCTCAGGCAGCGCTGAGAACATTCAGCCCAGTGAGTGACAGCTGTTTTGAGCGAGCATATCACATTTACGTAATCTGTAGTTACTGCTCTCGTACTATATTACAGAAGCTGTTTCGCTACACGCTTTCCTTTACAGTGTTTTTAACGGCTTGCATCTGAACACTAAATGCTCGTATCGCTGTCTTTAAAAAAAAAAAAACGTTTTGAAGCTGACGGTGAAGCGTGAAATAAATGTAAAAAGGCCGGTGTAAAGTGGAGATCAGTGGTGTTAGCGGAAATGCAAACATGTCGCAGGTCTCGTGCTTTAGCGACGTCGACTCGCCATCGTCTGCAGACCGTTTGCAAACTTGCGATCGGCCGTCGTTAAGCCTGATACTTAAAAAAATGCCTTTGAGGAACCTAGTGGTAATTGACTTCGTGGTGGTTCCAAATTTGACATGCAATGTGTGGCCAGCAATGGAACATGCGTAGACAACACGGTTTTTCTAGCGGTCATGGATTTGTAAACGGTCTAGACCTGCGCACGTGACAGTGATGTATAATACCGTTTTACTCGAATGTAACGCGAGTTTTATTTTCTAGATTTTTGCAACCTAAAGTCGACCTTCGCGTTGCAATCGAATACCGAAATTCTATTTTTTCTTCCTGGACGTAATGAAATGTCACACCTGGCGTTACAATCGTGGTCATGTTACAATCGAGTAAATACGGTATGTGTAATGTACGGCGCGATGCTTACGCAACCTAAGCTGTCATGTGCTTTCTTTAACTTTTTCAAGGCCAGTTTCAAATAGAAGATTTGTGATGTTTTCCAGAGCGCCAACCCATGCGCATCGGTGGACAGCAAGGCCGAAGGGAGTCAGCTATGCTCTGGACAATTTTTTTTTTCAGTTATTAAAGACATTTTTGATTGTGGCATTTGTGGATACAATAATACCGCCGGTCTCGACGCTTCTTTTCCCTCGTTTGATGATCGCGCACGGCGGCATGGTTCACGTTAGCAGCCACTCGTATTTGTTTGTATGCCTGAGTGTTTCCGGCCGTGCCCGGCAGGGCGGCGCACCCTGTCCGCGGAAACTCCAGCGCAGGTTCCCCATAGGGCTGAGCCTTGGGCTGCTCGAACAGCGGAGCACAGCAATCTGAGAGGCTGTGCTGTTCCACATAAGAAGCTATGTCACGATGTTATAGGGTTGGCTTACAGTACTTGATAAAAACTTATGGCCTCCGATTGGTTTTCCTAACCTTTCACGGAACGCAAGCAACGACGAGAGACCGGTTCCGGTTTCACGTTGCGGTCAGCGCAGGCGGGCTAAGTAATGAAAACATCTGGCATATGCACATTATGAACACGACTCACTATCAATACGACTGGATTAATAAAATACATAGTCCATATCTTAAGTTTTTCTATGTTGCTGAAAACTTGCAAGCGAAAAAACATGATGTGGTCGTGCTTGCATACAGTTTCACGTTTTTCCACACTGTCGGGGACATCAAATTCTAAAAACTATAAGCTTTTATAAAATAATGTTTAAAATTACTGTCTCCTGGATATTGCCTGTACATGCAAAGGGGCGTGGCCATGCAACGTAACTTAAAAGTGATCTGTGGAATACTGACACTTCACATTCAAAATCCTGAATACAGATTGCACACACACGTTTGCGAGTCAAACGAAATAAAAGAATTTAACATTTAACACGAGTACCAAGGTCTGCTGGGGTTACTGAAAGCTGTATGTCATGCGCAAGATTCAAACAATGAAGTGCCGCGACCTTCCGTTTATCATTCACTTGCAAACTGCTTGATATCTCTTCACAAGTGCTTTCGCCCTGGTACACTGCCTCCAGAATTTTTAGAAAACTTCTGTTATGTTAAAGGGACTGACAACCGATTTTTATGGCACCCTGTTTTCCTAGTGCAAAGGAAAGCTTATTGATCAGAGTGTCTAATCATGGAATGGAATCATGCAATGGTTGATCAGAATTTTCTATCTGCAGTGCTGATGAAGTCGTACACGCAACGCATGCTGCAAGCAGTGGCCGGTGGCGCGATAGCAATTACATGCAGGCAAACAAGCGAGTAATGTTAAAAGGTCTCATAGCACTAGTAGACACGGACGAGGAAGAGAAAACGGGAATAGCACTTGTCCAGTTTCGTCTTCCTCGTCCACATCTGTCAGCGCTACGACACCTTTTGATGAATTTAACCAACTAACCCGAAAAGCCACACTGAGTATTGCTATATTTATGAAGCCTATGTTGCTAGTTTGTATTTATGTTGTGCACCAGGCATGTGTGCACACCATTCGCATGCACCATGGCTTGACATGGGTTCCTGGCTTCTTTAGTTGCTGCGAGGGCAGCGCCGCTTTTCAGCATCAACTCTCTTCACCTCGGAGCAAGCATAGAATAAAGTGGGGATGAATAATAACACACAGACTGCAATTTTAAGCACCATTTATAGTGTGCCTAAAAATACTACTTCGCACAGCATGAAGGCGTGTCCACCAGGCTGCACAATGTACTAGTTTTTATGACTTTCAAACATAATTTGAAAATAAAAATCCTACTAAAACCTCAAAAAGAATGCTCGATTATGTCACTATAATTCATGGTCTTTTCATTCACACTAGGCTCCAATCATGCACTGGCTGTTTGTCCTTCCCTTTAGAAAACAATGGAAACCATATTGCAAGTACCGTATTGCATGTAATTGATACATAATTGATACATTGATACATAGGGCACAGCGAAAAGAAGACAAGCACATGATGCAACTGTGAAGATGGTTCTTTAATGGATTGCTCATGCACGTAATGCTGCAAACTGCTGGAACACTTCCAGCACATGAGGGTCGATGTCGCTGGTGAACAAAAGTGATTCCAATGTGGTCACATACTTGAAGACATGTTCATGGTGCTGCAACAAAGAGTGAAACACAAAATTCAACATCTGTAGCCCACACTATATGCCACATTAACTTCTCACACTACCATAACATCTACTGCTTGGGTCAACAAGCCAGAAAAAAAGAATCAAAAGGGCTCCTCAACTGCCTGCATCTTATTGCTTTTTGCTTGAATAATAATAATAACATACGGTGTTTTTAGTGCCAAAACCACAATATGATTATGAGGCACACCGTAGCGGAGAGCTCCCGAAAGTTCACCGTCTGGTGTTCTTTATCTTGCACTGACACCGCACAGTACGCAGGGCTCTAGCACTTCACCTCCAACGAAATTCGACCGCTGTGGGCAGGATCGAACTCACAACCTTTGGGTCAGCAGCCGTGTGCCATAACCACTGTACCACCATGGCAGTCTGCTTTTGCTTGATGCTGACCACAAATGCACAAATATGCACATTAGTACAATTTATAAAGAAACAGTATGCCCAGCGTACAGTAAACTCTCAATAATTCAAATTTGAGGGCACCTCAGGTTTTGTTTTAACTATCAGAAGTTCTCATAAATATGACTACAGGCAACACACTAACTAGAGTTTTGATGGTTATTGTTTCTCAGGGCCGCAGCAGCATCATAGGTAGCTCTGCATGATTTCCAGTAAAGTTTCTAGACGTTTGCGGTCATACTGGTACTCGTTATTATACAATGCATGCACGTGTGTGTAATCAAAGGGCAAGATGTGTTGTGTCCCGTGGTAGCTCGCAGCCCCTTCCCATTAGTAAAATGCTTTCCCACATGACAGCAATGTATTGCGGCAAGAGTGAAGACCAAGGCCAGACCATCTCAGTTTAGTTTTTTCTTTTTTCCTCAGTCAGCACGCGAATCTTGATGCACATGGTTTGCCTAGTTTGGCCACTCTTCAGGCAGGAAATTGGCTTTATTTGCGACTGTTAGGGACACAAAAATGAAAATGTTCAGGTAGGAGCAACAAAGGCAGCAGATATTTCAAGGCATGCTCCATGGTCAAGCAAAAAGTTTTAATTAACCGAATTTGTGAAATGGGGCAGTTTGAATTAGGCAGCTTCAAAATACATTGAAAACATACAGGCCAACCAAAAATTTAAGATTTGTTTGAATTAGCCAAAAGTTTGAATTATCAGAGTTTTTAATGAGAGTCTACTGTATTATGTTCACTAGTAATACTTTTATGAACAAGCCATCATTCTACAATGCTGACAAGTGATGCACAAACACTTTTTAGAGGTATGTTGCAGATAACAATTTGAAGAAGTGGTTGTCCTGCAATGTAGACCACTAACATTACGAAGGTGCCTTTACGAAGGCCTTTGAAATATGTGAAGGGTGGGAACAATGAGCTGTTTCTGTAGATCGCAGAGGTGATGAAATCTATGATAAGGCCATAATAGAGATTTTTTTTCACAGCCCGCTTCAAGGTTAATTGGACTAACCATATTCTAGAATGCCCCTCCACTCAACGCTCTACCCCGACTCAAAAATGCCGATGGCAGCACTGCCCCGAGGCAGGCATGGTCACTACATATAAGCGATAATAGGCAGCAATACTTCATAATCGCAGTCTCATAATTAGTAAGGCACTGGTGCTGTGATCAATTTGGTCGAGTGAAGGACGAACTTCAAGTCGAGGCTCGTTTGAGAATACAGGGGGTAAGGCTTGCTTTCATCTATCTTACAGTGGTCGTGCAGTCGTAAATTAGGAGGAAGTGAAGGAACTGGACAAACTGAACAAAGATATGAGGTATACCACTAAACAACACCACTCATTTAACAAAGCAGTTGCTGCAAGAAACTTCAGTGCGAGGCAGAACCCTTATAATATGCTGTGACCCTGCAGAAAAACTAAGGACGCATACACACCAGTGACACACATGCGTGGCAAGATGGATACCAATACCAGTGCTTGACTTGAGCACTATACAGTCATGCATGTACAAGCCATGGGTTCTGATTTCTGCCAGGAGCTTAAGGGGAGACGTGGGTCTTCAAAAATGGTTTTTTAAAAGTTGGGTGAATGGCATGAAATTTAATACACTTATTCAGCTTTTTCTGCAGATTCAAAATCTCTAAGCAGATTTTTAATAGCTGTATTAGAACAAAAGATATGCAATTTCTAACACATATTTAAGCATATTTCTTACGGGGATTTTTGGCAACTTTGCTTCGTCAAACACAAAAACAAAGTACAGTGGAACTTCGATTATACGTCCCCCGGTTCTGCGACGACCCGCGTTTTACGACGAATTGGCTTGGTCCCGGCAAAACTCCCATAGAAATAATGTATTAAAAACCTCAATTGTACGACGCAATTTTACGCCGGCCCCGCCTCGTACGACGCTTCGCTGGACTGTCCGAGAAAAAAAAAAGACCTACGATGACGCGGGCTGGCACGCAAACACACTGCGGCCGGGCGAAAAAAGTCGGGAAACCGAGGAACCGAGTTCGTATCCGCGCTGCCACCACAGGGCCTCTTCAATTTTTCGACACGCGTTCGGCCATAGCTAGCCAGAGCCAACATTGGCCGGAGCCAGCCGGAGCGCATTCGTTTTGTCGCATTGCACTGCGCACTTCCGTTGTCGCCTTTTTTTTTTTCTCTCTCTTCTTTTGGGTGGTTTTGTAGTGACCGTTGTGAGCAGATAACATGGCAGATAATTTCGAGCTCGCTTTCTAGTATGCGATAACTTTCACTAGATTTCGTGTCGTTATACCGGACGTGTTGAACGGCGATTGTTGAGCCAACGTTTGCGACAGCCACGGGAACCGGAACTCGCCGTTGTCTAGCTACCAGAGGGCTGGGGCGTTTTAGCCGCTCGCGATTGGTCGAAGCTTGCAAATCGAATAGGCCTACTGCCGTGCTGCCATTCAGCCATTCCTTCACGTGTTTGCCTCATCGGTTGGTTGTGCTGCGCCGCAGCTTCTGTGTCCACGTGCAAAATTTTCTGTGTTCGGACATTGGTGTGCGAGGAAGCTTTCGAATTCTTGGTTGCGAGTGCTGCGTCTCGCAATGTCGCGGAACCGAAAACCGCTGACGCTCGGAGAAAAGCTTCGCATAATCGAGGAGGCGGAGAAGCGGAACGGAGCAACAAAGGCCAGCATTGCCCGCGACCTGAACATTCCTGAGTCGTCGCTGAAAACGATCCTCGCGAAGAAGGACAGCATCCTACTAAGTGCGGCAAAGTTCGGCCTGAACAGGAAGGCCGCGAAAGATGGCAAATATGTTGCCATGGAGAAGGCCCTCGTTGAGTGGTTGCGTCAGGCCCGCAGTTCAGGAATTGCCGTGGATGGCGCAATTTTGAAGGAGAAGGCTGAGACAGTTGCATTGCGCTGCGGCATTGACGACTTTAAAGCCTCCAATGGCTGGTTGGATCGCTTTAAAAAACGCAGTGGAGTTGTGTACAGCCGCTGCTGTGGAGAGAGCGCGTCAGTCAGCTCCAACACTGTAGAAAAGTGGACTGCATTGCTGCCGGAATTGATAAGGGAATACAAGCCGTCCGACGTGTTCAACGCGGACGAAATATGCAGCCAGAACAGACATTGGCATTCAAAGGAGAGAGCTGTCACGGGGGTAAGCGAAGCAAAGAGCGTCTTACCGTATTGCTTTGTGCTAATGAAGACGGCTCTGAAAAGCTTCCTGCCCTCGTGATCGGCAAGTTTGAGAAGCCGCGATGCTTCAAGAATTTGAAAAGGCTGCCGTGCCAGTACACGTTCAACCGGAAAGCCTGGATGACGGCTGCTATGTTTTCTACATATCTGCAGCAGCTGGACTCCAAAATGGGGGCTAAGAACAGAAAGATTCTTCTTCTGCTTGACAATGCGCCATGCCATCCATCAGATATGTCGCATTTGAGAAATGTGAAAGTTGTATTTCTGCCCCCCAATTGCACTAGCCAGCTGCAGCCACTTGACGCTGGCGTCATCAAGTGCATGAAACAGAAATATCGGAAGTTTCTGGTGCAGCGTCGGCTGGCGGGCATGGAACGCAAGCAGTTGGATAAGAAGCTTTCTGTGCTTGATGCAATGCACTACATTGCTAGTGCATGGGACGCAGTCACGCCAGAAACCATCGCCAACTCCTTCAGGCACTGCGGCTTTAATAGAAGTGGTGCTTGTTCTACCAGTGAAGCTGCAGTGCCTGTTGACGACGAACCAGAGTTCGGCAGCCTGGAGCTGCCTGGATCTTTCGCGGACTATGTTGGTGCCGACGACGACGTTGCAGTGTGCAGTGAAGTGTCGCTGGATGACATTATCGAAACTGTGCATCCCGCCGCTGCGGGAACTTCCGACGAGGAAGAGATGGACGACACCGCAGAAGCTAGCGCGTCCGTTCCGACTTACGCGGACGTGTTGTGCTACGTCGACCACATTCGGCGGTTTGCTTGCGCACGCGACGAGATCGGCGACTTGCTGCCAGATGTTGCAGCTATCGAAAGAAAGCTGATGCGTCGTGGCTGGGCAAACTCTCAGAAGAAAATCACAGATTTTTTTAAAAGGTGAGAAATAAAGGTTCGTTCACACCTCCGATAAAATGCGTGGTTGTCATTTTTTCAATTAATTTAATCTACCTTCCTCGGAGCAGCAAAGGTTTGTGCCGCGAACTTTCTTAGGCATTATGTGCCCGCTGTTGTGGGGCAACAATGACCGTCACTGCCTATATTCTCGGTTTTTCGATTATACGACGCCCGGATTATACGACGATTTTGCGCGGTCCCCTGAAAGTCGTATAATCGAAGTTCCACTGTATGTGGCAAGATTGCCAGGAAACTGGTCTAGCCGGTGATGCTATTTATTTTCTTATACAGTGCAGACCACTTATAACGTAACCGCATATAGTGCAGGACCGGTTATAATGCGGTCTTTTTCGACTCCCGTTTACCCTCCCATAGAACCGCATGTATACACATACCGCTTATTGTGCAGTCCCCCAAGATGAAATACCGTTTATAATGCGGTTGTGGGAAAATATTTCCGACAAACGCGGTAGCGAGTGCGGTTCTCAAAGGAGGTACGCCGCTGGGGAGGGAGCGACGAGGTTGTTACGAAGGGCGAGGGCACGCACAGTGAACGAACGAGGGGCGGAGGGAAGAAAAAGACCGCGGCAGCGTTGTGCGGGCTCGCCGAGTGGGGAAGGATGGTGGTTGCCTAGGCGACGAAGTAGCCTTTGCACCGGCGGCGGCAAGGCTCCGCGGCCGCTTGCCGGCAGCGCGTTCCGCATGGAACGTACAATCGCGTCCTCATCAAGCGCGCTTTAAAGCAAGTTTCCTGTCGGGAAAAGCGTCGTCGTTATCACACTTGCTACAGATATCGCGTTTGCTACCTCGTCCGCAAATTGAAAAGTTTTGCGGCTTCATGACGCGGGCTTTCGCCTTTTCTGCCAGTGCGCGGACTTAAACGAGCTTGGCGGGCTTTTGTCGCCATTGATCTCCCGGCCGCGAACACAAACTTTGTATCACGCGCACTGTTCTTGGGTTAGTGCTTGAGTGCGATATTTTCGACCTCCGATCTTCTTCTTGTCTTGGACAAACTTCCCGCGACAACATGCTGAACCGCAGGCTAGGCCTAATCAGCGTTGGTTGCTTTTCGGTAGCGGTCGCGGGCGATAAAAGTTGCGGTTTGGTGCGGAATCAACGAAACTTTTTGCGATGGCTGCACTTGAAGGGAAGGGAATCATATCGTTAATGAAAACGAGGGCATGGTTGGCACAAGCAACTCTCGAATGGTGGTTCCGGATTCGATTGCAATGTCTTGGACATCGCGTGCGCGCCCGTAAATCGAACGATCGGTACCACTCAGCACGTGAAATTTCGGTCGCGATTCGACATGGTTTCTGTGTAATGCGCATACCTCGAGGTAGTCGGCGAATTTCCGCGATGGCACTTTGTTTTGTTTGTTTTTTTCCCCCGTGTTCATTTCGTTGGCAATGCGGGTCTTTGGCGGTTAATTTTTGAACATTCGGAGATTTAAGTGCTTGTAAGCGCCCCAAATCGCATATGTCGATTATCGGACACGCGAGGCTACATGCTCAACACGTTTTGCGAAAGTGCAGACTTTGAAGAAGGTTGTTTTGGTTATAGTGCGGTACCGCTTATAGTGCGGATATTCGCGACTCCGGCGACTTACGTTATAAGCGGTCTATACTAATGTTGTTCACCAAATTATCATTCTCGATTATCAGAAAAAGTATGCAGCAAGAAAATTTCACTCACATTTACGTCTATTTATTTTGCATTCAAAGTTTGTTGAAGACAATCGGATTAGCAGCACCGGCAAAACCAGCTCTCTGGCAGCCTTGCCACATAATTTGTTTCTGTGTTTGACAAAGCAAAGTTGCCAAAAATTCCTGTAAGAAATATGCTTTTAGAGATTGCACATCTTTTGTACTAATGCAGCTACCAAAATTCTAATTATAGATTTGGAATCTGCAGAAAAAATGGGATAAGTTTGTTAAATTTCGTTCAGTTCACCCAACTAATAAAAGAAATAAAAAAAAGACCCGCGTCTCCCCCTTAAAATGAATGTTGATGTGACTAATTGTACCTGAAAAAATACTTCTTGCAGGCGACCCAGCGTCCACCGAAACCAGTAGGTCTGGAAGTTTGTGCCTTCCACCTCACACTGGCCAATGTGCTCGGTCAATGTCATGATGAACCTCTGCAAGAAAGGTCACAATGGTCATTTCGCTCGGGGTCCAAACAAAAATTTAAGTAGACTTTATAAATATCTATAGACATTGTGGGGGCGCTATATCACCCTGTAAAGGCGACTGCCGTAGCTTGGGCATGGCCACTGTGTTTGGAACACACGTGCTTTGCGCGTAAGGGGAGACGTTCGACCAAGGTCAGGGATGCGCTGGCTGTAACCCGAGTTTAGCGCGGTGGCGCTGGCATCGCCGCCGCGGAGAATTTAGGCCAGCGCATAGAAACGGCAGTGAGTCTCTTTTGGGGTGTGGCGGCGCGCGCGGATGGACGTCTCCCATTGTGGGTCCGGGGGGGACGGTACTGCGGCTCGCTTCCCTCGGGCCCTTGTGGTGAGTCGTGCATCGGCGGCGGCGCCGCCTTCGTGGTTTATTGTATTTTATGTCTTATGTATGTCTTATGTTATATTGTATTGTATGTCTTATATTGTCTTGAGTGTGCGTGTTGTTTTCCCAGTATTCATTGTCAGCGTATAAGTCTAGCGTTTACTAGCGTGTTACTAATTCGGCCGGCGAGCTCGCCATATATTAAAGAAGTGTTTAATAAACCTCCACGTTTTGTTGCACGACCGCGTGGACTGTCTCCGTGTGTTCCGAGGGCGGCGGCGTTATATCAATCAGACCCCACAACATACTATAATTCCCACTGAAGGACACAATAACCAATCAGCAGCTGTTAATTTATTAAAAGTCATAAAGTGAACCTAAATTGAAATGCAGAATTGATGTTGGTCCATGCGCAAGGCATGCCCTTTTCTGGCACTACCACTAGTTTGGATATTAAGCTTCAAAATCTTCTGTAACGAACACAGACATTCTACATAGCTTAATAAAGCCATAATAAAGGCTTTGAAATGATTTACTTTATTTAACTAATATATGGTTCCAGTCCCATCGGGGATTTTTGCAGAAGAAATAGCAAATACATAAACAACATAGCAATACAGTAGTACAATGCGGCCAGAATATAGAAAAAGAAAAGAGTAAGGCAGTGCTCTATCTGTGCGCCTTTCTGTGTGTTCCATCTTTGTTGCATTGCTTTATCTTTCATAAGGCAAGATGAAATAAAGTTTAACAGTGCATTCCGAGATATGCGCTGAAAATTGCCCGACTGCCACTACAATGCTGCTAGCCAGGTGAAATTTGGCATCAATGCATCGGGATCTCAAATGTACCTAATGAAAAATAATGTGCCTATTTCATTGCCTACTTCATGGTAGCCATAGTCAGGCAAGCATGTCGCATTCCACCCAGCACAAGTGCCTCACTTTTATCACAGGTGATGATACATTACAGCCTATATGCATTACCCAGTAGCACATCCTTTGAGCAGTTAAGGTACTGCACTTATATTACAACAAAGTGAACAATGCATTGAGCTTGCTTACTGTGAGAAGGCTATTAAAGCACACGTCATCTGCGTCTAGTTAGTATGTTTTGTAGAAAAAGCAACCCTGCTGCGTATACCAGACTCAGTTTGACCTGCCCTAGCTAGTTACTTCATCACGGGCAATCGTGGTCACAAATGTAACCTCCCAACAATCCTATGCAACTCGGCAAACCATAACCTCTTTTTCTTCATTGAGCAGCCATAACAGCATACACAAAGGCCTTGCTTACAACAAATACTAACAAAGGGTGTACAACTACGATAAAGAAACGAAGAAACATGTCCCCACAATACCTGAAATATGATGAGAAAGAGGTTCTTGAGGTCACTTTGAGTGGCTTCTAGCTTCTCCTCCATCCTCTCGACCATCTCCTCTGTGGGATGGTCTTTGTCGCCTGAGTCACCCTGCATGAGATGTACGCAAACATTTCCCTTCAGCCACATCAACAGCATAGTTCAGCATTTTGCGTCTTAGACAATAAAATACATTATTCGAATTTATATATAGCAATTGCACAAGTGGAAGATATGCAATTAGTGCCGTTGTGGAAGTCTACATGTAATTGTATGTGTTTCACAGTGCGGTTGGTATTGGTGAGCGACACTTTTTATGGAATAATTGGGCGGCCAAATTGGGCGGCCAAAGTGGGCGGCCAAATTAGAAGTCGTAGAATTTCTCTTGTGGCAAGGTGTGTTACGGGCAAACTGGTCGATGTTTGAATATTCGCCTCAGAGAACACTTCGGTGCTGTAAAAAATTCTACGACTTCTAATTTGGGCGCCCACTGCAGCAGATGCAAATGTGAACCCTTGTTTCAAGAAACAGCCGTGATGTACAAAAATAAAGATCAAACAAGCCGTGAGATAATCAAGGCTTATCATATGCACGTGGATGCCGCTCGTTGTATCAGTCAAACCTCTATCGCACTGCACAAAAAAGAAATAGAATTTTTGAATGGCATGTTCCCGCGCTTTTCTTGTTTATCTGGCAATCACCATGTGGTTTAAATATTTTTTGTTTTATGTTTGTGCTCAAAATAAATTTCAGTTGAGAGTCAGCGCTCGTGTTGTGCGTTTCTTGTCCTTCGTCCGTGCCGCGCTGCACATTTTCCCGAAGAATTATGAATGCTGATGCCTACATTTAGTCTATTAAGTACTATGCAGACAACAGCAAGCTTATGAAAACATGACACAAGCAAGCAATGTGCATCTTGCAAGGTCCGACTTGTAGCAGCTCAATATGCGCGCACCCAGTATCTTGCAAAGCCTGCCTATGCATAGCATCGTCAAAACATGCATAATGCCTGCAAAGAGTTTCAAGCCAACAAAATACACATTTAACATAACCTCTGCTAAACTACGTATAAACAAGAGCTGTCTATAAGTTGTGTCATTGGCTTGGTTGTCAGTATAGCATTCAAAGCCATTCAGCCCATAAACTGTTTCCTACAATTAAATTTTGCCACTGAATCAAACAGCTGATCTTTTCTCAGTTCTTCAATTGAATGGCTACAATTAAAAATGTGTAAGATTCTTCCAAAGAGCTTTCGTGTAATCTGCACTGACAGAAGGATGATTAAAGGGACACTAAAGGCAAATAACAATTTATGTCACACTGAAAGCTCAATGTATGACAACGTCTAAAACTGCAATATTATCAACAGCAGTGCCCTACTTAACGAGAAATTAAGCTAAATGTATCACACGATGAGCGCCACGAGCAGCACGTTTTGATAATGATCCCGATGATGTATGAGAGTCTGCCTACAATTAATCACTAGTAATCAAACTAGCAGCAATAAAAAAAGAACCTTCCGTGTATCAAGAGACGTAATAAAATGCTGTTTGTTCATTTCTGTTTGATTCATGGAAAAAAGAACCTCTTTGGCGTTGCCATGGGGAACGGCGCACGTGGTTCAAAGGTTCCGTTTTCGCCGAACTGTGCTTCGCCCGGCGCCCTGCTTCGCTCACGCGGTCGCGCCTCAGTGGTAGTTTCGGTATCGCGTACTGCCGCGTGTGTTTTGCGCGCTCGTGAAAGTCGCTCTGACAGAAAGTTCGGCAAAATGCCGCATGCATGGGATGTTGCTGGATGCCCGAATGGCGCACGCTGCCATTGCACACCGCCGCGCAGTAAAGGCGGGCAACGTTGGGCACGGCAGCGTGACGTGTGACTGATTTCAGGCGGGTGATTTGAAGTGTGCTAACGCGATGCGGACCACTAAAACGTGATTTTATTTCAAAATAAGCACTTCCTTGGCACAAAAGTAGCACTACGAGGTTTCTGGACCGCTATTTCAACAATCAACGTCGACTTAATATTTGCCTTTAGTGTCCCTTTAAGAAGCGGATCTGAAAACAAATAGACATTTGCACCAGCATGCCAAGTTCTTAATTTCGTGAATTAGAAATAAAAAACCAGCCAATACAATGCTTCCCGCATAGGTTGGTCACTTCAAGGACATGTGATAAGTAGTGAGCAATGAAGGGTGCAAGCGGACGTCAGTATGCTTGGGAGTGAGTACTAATGAATCAAAGAGATAATGTGGTCTTAAACATGAATGAGTGCCGTTTAAAGTGACTGTGTAAGAAAGACAGTGACGCTGATTAACTGAGCGAGTGCCATTGTGTAGAAGTAGACAAGGGTATGAGTGCGATTGCACTCCAGTAAATGCGAATGAAAATGAACATGAATGGGAGTGACTGTTGGTAAGTACGACTTAACATGACAGGAAATTGAGCTAGTTGTCGATGAGTGTGAGCACGCACGAGCACGAGTGAATACATAGCCTGTGAAAATGTTGGAAAGCGAGTCTTAGTGCATAGTCACTTATCGTGCTAACATATGGCTCCCCAAAAAGCTTGTGCTGTGTTCAAAAATCATTAAACTACAGTCACTGACCAATGATATGTCTACAATTTCATTTGTAGAATGCAATGCAGTTCATTTTTAGCGATAGCAAGATTAACAAGGCTCCACAGAGATGACATAAAATATTACATCACGGCTGAATATTTTCTGGCTTAGCAAGCTCCCCCTTGCAGTAACAGTGAATTGAGGACATTTACTAAACAACAGAGGCTGGTTTTCTCTTTAACAATGCCAACAACCTTTAGTGCCTTGGCCTTTGGTAAAGTTAACACTGTCACTACGTGACATAAACCGCACCAGTTACACAGAGTGACTGACAGCACGAATGATTCCCTTACCATACGTACATCTTCAGAACGACTACCTTCCTGCACGCAAAAAAAGGAAAGCATTCAGTTAAGCAACCAAGCAGAACAAGCAGGTTGTGACAACAGCCTTACAGCATAAGAGCACAAAAAGCTACAGACACCCCACAGATGCACGAGTGCCAAAGCAAATAGATGCAACATTCCCACAATGTGAGGTCTCCAAGCTGCACAGCACAATGTATAATAAGTACAAGAAATAAAAACCATTCAATAACATGCGTATTTTCTGCATTCTATTTGTTTGGTTTCCTCAAACAAGTCGCCATACATGCATTGCAGAATCAAAAAGTGAGAACATAACTTGCAAATTAAAAAAAAAATGTTTTTGTACACATAAAGCAATTTTCTGTATAAAGCATTGCCCGTGAAACCTAAGTTTCTCAGACTTATATTTTTATGCACTACCATGACAAAGACAATGTGCCAACTAGACACTCATAATTTGCTGAGGTGTTTTACCTCCTCCCATACAGGAGGCCTCATCAATGCATACATACAGGGTCCACACCTGGGGTGCACGTTGAAATGGCCATGCCAAAATACAATGTAATCTAAACAAAAATTTTCTGTTTTCTTCAACTAAGGGCCAGCATTGATAAATTTTCCAAACAGACACACAACTTGCATGCGTGTCGATATCTGGCATGAAAGTCCTGAGCACCACCCGCATTTCTCTGCACACAAGATGCACACGACAAACATGTGCTGGTTCCAACGTGAGCAGGTTCATGCAGCCTTACAAACAAGAGCATGCAGTTAAGACACAACCTTTTTCATGTTCAGGAAAGCAATGAACAAACACAGTAGTCAGTGCACATTTATAGTTGTCTTGCGTTGCATCTTATGGACTGGTACGAGGCAGCCAAACAACAGTGATTTCCCTATATTTAACACTCAAGGCCCGATTCGTTTCAAAGAACCAGTAGTGCAAATAATATTACAGTCGCACCCGTTTATAACGAACTCGAAAGTGCCACGAAAAATGGTCGTTATATCAGTAGTTCGTTCTAAATGAACTCGGCCTCAAAAACATGCATTTAGCGAAGCCGCTTTCTTGCTAACAAAAGAGCTAACAACTCATCCGGTGACAAGCTAAGCCTTTTCGCTTTGTGAAGCGACGCCCGCTGCGTGCACGAGTGAATTAAACCTAAACTGCCTTTGCAATGAACCGACACCGTTTTACTGAAACGCGGTAGCGCCACGTGGAGCCGATCATCTCTGGCTAGTTGCGTGCAGCACGTCGCCTACACAGCTCACGACATTACTGCCGGGCCGCTTAGTGCTGTGCGTATTACGCGCATTTCTGCATTCTTTGTGCCCGCTTCACTTCGGACCGCGCACGGGTGTGGCGAGTAGCCTGTTCGTTCAACGTGGCGAAGACGCATTTTGCAAGCAACGCGCACTCTACGTCTCCGCGATGCTCTGACGGTCCTGCACGACGAGGCGCGGCGTGCTTGGGCAGCGCTGGCTTGGTTTGTCGCCTAATAAAACACGCAGTATACGCGCGTTGTAAGTGCATCAATGTTTCTCGGTGCCCATACCGCTTCAACACCAGCGAGCTACTTTCGTTTCCACGAAGTGACGTGCACTTTATCTCGCATGGTGCAGCGGCGGCGAGCTTGCGAACGCCGGCATCGCACGCTTGTACTGCTTGTACTGCTTGTACCGCTGTCAATCTACGCCACAGTTGCAGCCGTGCAGATAGCTGCAGATGACTGTGATAAGGTTGTCAGCAATAAGTCATAATGGCACGTTTATCGCCGGCCGCCACATCGCCCTCACTCTCTTCTGATGCTTATCTATGAAGGCATCGTCGCAATCGCGCGGAAGTCGTGATCATTGATCGACCGGTCTCTGCCGTTACCGAAAAGACAAAAGACAAAAGACATTTTGCGGCGCATTGTGGCGTAGACGCAGTGAACCTTTATGCGCCGAAAAGTTATTGTGGTCAACGCTTATTGCATTTTATGACTTCTTGCGTTCCAAGGCATAGGTGCATCGTAGGCAGTCGTAGGTGCAGAAAACGGCGCCACAAAAGGTTGCCGTGCGAAAGCCGACCGCAAGGCTTCATGCTGCCTCCTATTTATAAAAGACGATAGTCTTTCTTGGGGAACTTAGACGCAGATATTTTGGTCTGTCTTTCTGTTTGTATGTCTGTCAGCCGATTCAGCCACCCGGGCAAAGTTTAACCACTTTGTGAACGCCCAGCCATCTTGCACTGGTATCGCCGCTCATACTTGTGAACATTGTCGATCAAAAAGCAAATGTTATGCATACCTGAGGCGCGACATCAATACGTAAGTATTAGGTGGTGTGTTCCTTTACTAGATAATGCATAGATACGTAATTCTAAAGACCCTAGTGTTTCTTGCGCTGCGGTGCACTGAAAATGCTAGTGTTTTTTGGGCTGCGCTGCAAATGCGACGCTAGGAGCCAGATGCTGCTATTCAACATAGAGGAGGAGGACCCAAGTAGTGCGGCCAACAGAAGACTATCGTCTTTCGACGACATTTGCAGCGAAGCACGCAGATACGCGGCCATATTTTTCTTTACTCGTCACTGCCATTCGGCCGCTGAAGAAATGCCAGGAAAGTGAGTGACCTCGCTCGCAGCGTCCGAAATGAGCGTGCGGTGCTCGCCGATCCAGGGTATCTTTGTCGCAAGCAAACTGGAGCGGGGCACGCGCGAGTGCGCGCCTCTCTCATGCTTTAAAAGGCCTGTTTTAATATTTTTTCGCTTCGTATGTGCCATATTTTACCGCGTCCGTGTCTAAAGTGATCGTTGTAAAAGTAGGAGGCATTGAAAAATGTTCGCTATATGTGGACGCAATTTCAATGGGTAGCATAGAAAAATCGTAAGTGCACCGAAATATGGTCGTTATAACCGATAGATCGTTATACCCGGGATCGTTATAAGTGGGTTCGACTGTACTACTGAAAGTTCTCAATTGAAGAAAAGACTGGAATCAGCGCTTCAAGCCTCTAATTATAAAGCAGAAAGTTCTGTGCTCCTTAAAAAAGTTTGTAAATTCATATCAATCTATTACCGCTGATGAACGTTACTCTATATAGGGTATCTCTTTAAATACACTGGCATCAAACCCGGAACCTGCGTCCGTGTTCTGTAGCCACTGAGACAACCCGGTTGGTGATGTCTTGCTAACATGCCTCTGCATATTATGAAAACGCACTGCATATCCTGAGTAACCAATAAAACTGGCATATTTTGTGAGGAGATAGCAAGATTCTATGAGAGATCGTGTGCAAGGCTGACAATGAGAACATATATGCACCCTGACAGTGAAATCAAGAGGTACAAAAATTTCTGCCGACAGCAAAAATGTGAATGATCAATGCTGAAAGTACTACTACAACCTTGCTGAGCTTGTTCTTGGCGTCCTCCAGTTCTAACTCCAACTTTCTGACATGCTTGATCATCTTTCGTATGGTGAGGTGTAGGATCTCCCAAACATAAGGCCTGGAAAAAAGGAAGAAACGTACAACGAATTTTCAGACATCTACTGCCAGTGTAAAAAGCTGCACTTTCATGCAAGCTTGAAAAGCAGCCATATATATGCCACGAGTTATTTATGGTGCAACAGTGTATCCCATAGCAGAATGCCTGTACTGAGATTAAATGTTAAAAAAAAAAAGGCGCTACTGTTGTTTCCAATGCCTGCCTAATTTTAGAGTCATGTATGTTCACAAGGCAGGGCAGTGTTGGAAAAAGCAGTGCTTCCACAAGCCTTTTTGCTCAGTTTGGTGTAGGTTTACAATCTTTTGTATGGGAACCCCTGCCACAGACAGCACATATTTTTGCAACCGTTTCACCCAACACTTATGTGCATAATGAAGAACTTCGCCCCTTATTTGTGAACATGGTTCCACCTCAGCTTTTCCTGTCCAACATGGTGGAGTCATGTTGTGCTGAAGTGATTATCATGTCATCTCACATGATACCATGACTTATAGAAACCATTATATCAAACTGGCATCGCAAGTAGGTCAATGACATTTGTAAAATGCTCTTATAAAGAGGTTCGCATGCATGCACACTGCAATGTGGGTCAGGTTTTCAATTAACCTACAAGACACATTGTAGTGTCTATTGAGGTCACACAGAAGTGCTGCAAAAACTTAACACGTACCTCATGAAGTCGGGCGCGAGATCTTTGGAGAAGACCCAGTTAGCCACGGCAGAACATTCCACAATTTGCGTCTTCAAGTACTTGTCGACAAGGCCAATCATCATCTGGTAATGGCAGTGAAAAACACAGCAATAACCTTAACGTCTGCAACATTTGATTTCGCAAAGATCAAATGTCATTTCAAGAATGCGCTTAGCATGACATAAGACGTCCGCAGCAGAACTGTGTGCAAGTAATGAGCATCTCACAGTGATGCATGATATATTTGTATCTTCAAGTGCGACTTTAGTAAACTACAATTACTTAATTTTTTCAGCCGTAAGTAAACCAATTTTTTTTTTGTATTTTGCCTCTGTTTCATTATAGAAATTTTGGGTGACACGAGCATTTCGCACTACCCCGTGAGGTTCTTATCACCAAGGTATTACTGCAGAAAATCAATTTTCAAGCTGCACCTTACACTGGTACCTTATCAGAAATTTTTGTAACAGCTTTCTAAAACAGAGTACAGCAACTGGTGGTGCACGAAGTATTTTTGTATAGCAGAGGCCACAAGAATAAAGAACAGGCTGAGGGGAAGTCAACAAGCCATTACATCTTGGTGATAACACAGTCAACCATTCTAACATATGTATAAATGCGCGCGCATGTGTGTGTGTGCTATGTATCGTTCCACTAACAATTGCAGCACTAATATAATCTTTACACCTTGATATTCACAGACAAGGTCTCATACAATAAGTAACAAAGTAAGTAGCAAACCTGTTGGTGGTTGTGCCAGAGATCATAAGTACTACGCAAAACACATATTTGAGCCTCCTCTGTAGATGCCAATGTCTTGAACACATAGTGAAATCTGTGAGAGAGAAAGAAAGAAAAATTGTTTAAACTACAAATGCTACAGATTGCTAAACTTATCCCAACCTCACCACATTCACGTTTGCCCTGGCATACAGGCAGAGCACCACTGAGGAGACCCTTTCCTCAATTTGTGACAAATTACCAATGCGAAGTATCTGCTGTGCAACCAGGCACTTACCCATGGCAATGCTAGTAGATGGTTTAACTGAAACAAAGCTTTTACAGGCACTTGATATAACTGCTACGTTGGGGCCTGTAAGACACTAATACACAAAAACAAGTTTCATTATGGCAACAGCGTGACAGACATCGACGAAAGGCAAAGAAACAGACTGAACACGGTGCTACAGCTGCAATGAAGCAGTACTGACTCGCCCAGTGTTCCAACTTACTGAAAAACAAGTTCTACAGTAATAGTACAAATGCGAAAAAAAGAACACAAATGCCATATAAATATAAATTTTTCCCTTCAAAAGTTCTCGAAGCATATCACTGAAATAACTGACATATTCAAAAACGTTCCTTGACTCGAAACTCCACTTCAAGGGATCCTTAAGGTCAGATCAGAGTTTAAAAAGTCATCCTCGACTCTCCTCGAGTGGAGAGAATCTTCATTGTGCTTGAGAATCTTGAGGCAGCACAGACACTACCTCAAGCGCTCCTTGAAACAGTTTGTACAAAAACACGGTGAACGTACGATCATTCACCTGCCTTTTTTTGGAAATCATTTCGCATGCTCACGATGTTTCTGCTAAGCTTACAAGCAAATCCAAAGAGACCTCTTTGCTGAGGCACTGTATAAGGGGCCGGCTCAATCCCCCTTGCAGCGTGTGATGGAATGCACTGTGTGTGTTCCCGCTTTCAAGAGAGTTCCTTTACTCAAACGCAGAAGAGTTGAGTCATACGACATGGACAGTTGGCAAACAGAATAATATGTAGACTGCATGCAGACGTGCTCCAACAGCAGCACTATTTACTGCAAATTATCATGAATTAACTGGTGTCCTTGAATGACCAATGTGGCCAAAGTGTTCAAATAGCAAAGCCATATGCAATAAGTTATGAAACGGAAATGATACTGTACACTTCAAGACAGATTGTTAAGGGAGGCGAAGAGAAGGGTCATAAATCTACGGTTTCTTTTTTTTCAGATCACTGACAAAATATCCCTGGCTAACTTTCTTCAAAATTCAGTTTACAAACAAATCTTCTCCCCCCCCACAAAAAAAGCAAAAGAGAATGTGATGCTACTCACTTGGCAATGCCTGCAAACGAGTGCGAGAAGGATTTGCTTGCAATGTACAACAAGGTCTCCACAAAGACTTGGATTTTTAGGGGATTGTGTGCAGGCTCCACTGAAATTGTGATATGCAAGACGTGAGCCAATTTCAACCAGCAGATTGCACAGTAACGAGCTATGGAGCCAAAGAGCAAAGCATGGCAATGCAGAACCTCAAACATTTTTAAAGTAAAATAATTAGGGGTGTGCGAATATTCGAAATTTCGAATATTTTTCGAATAGTGTTTGCTATTCGATTCGATTCGCACTGGAATTTTACTATTCAAACTATTCGAACTTCCCAAAAACAAATACAGTCAACGTCAGATTGAAAGTGACCCCTTCAGATTTTCAATATGCTTCACCTCATTACACTCTCGTATTGCGGCAAAGCTGCCTTTCAAGCTCCGTTACGGTCGAACTTTGCCAAAACACAGTCAACGTCCGATTAGAAGTGGTCCCTAAATTTTCAGTACGCTTCACCTCATCACCAACCCCGTATTGCGGCAAAGCTGCCTTTCAAGCTCCGTTACGGTCGAACTTTGCCAAGACACAGTCAACGTCCGATTCGAAGTGGTCCCTAGATTTTCAATATGCTTCACCTCATCACACCCCCGTATTGCGGCAAAGCTGCCTTTTAAGCACTGTTGCGGTCGAACTTTGCCAAGACAGATTGGAAGTGGTCCCTAGATTTTCAATATGCTTCACCTCATCACACCCCCGTATTGTGGCAAAGCTGCCTTTCAAGCTCCGCTACGGTCGCAAATGTATTAACTCAAGAAAACGCTGGTTCCAACATGGAGATGAAAGATGTGGCAGAGTTGGGGGCTCAATTATTGCTGTTTGGGACCTGAAATTTGGGCAGGAAGTCCGAAAAATCGGACGCCGAAGTTTTTTAGCATCCGAAATTTCAGATGTTCTTATAGTATATCGATGTCTACGAGGCAGATTTGGAACTCCGGACTTGAAGGGAGCAGACCCTTTGTCCGCCACATCAGTTGAGCTTCCACAGAAGTTGGAAGAGGAGGAGAGGCTGAGGAAATGGCATCTTTGCCTATCACGTGTAAAGTGTTGTCGGCAGCACTTTGTTTGCACCAAATCATGTACATAAATAGAATTCGGCCTCTACATTGCCTCATTTTTGATAAGACAACTATGAAACACCACCCCACCAGTGCTTCATCAACCTAGCGAAAAGAAACAATTTCATGATGCTATCTCATAAGAATATGCTTAGGAATCCTCTCTAACATTTTTTTCTGCAATTTCGCTTCGAAGTATTAGAAAAATATTCTAGAAATATTCGAGAAATATTCGAAAAATATTCGATTCGATTCGCACTCACACTTCAATATTCGAATTCGCTTCGCACCCAAAATTTTGCTATTCGCACAGCTCTAAAAATAATAAGTTAGACGAAATGATAACACTTCCAGAATGCTAAATGAAGCAGCATTCACTGACAGCAGGAATAAACTAAGATAAATGGCACCACTTGTAAAATTCCTCTGTCCTTGCATGTCACAAGCCTGCAACACAAGCCTGTAACATACAGGCTTGTGAAAACAGCCTTAAGAGTACAAATAAGAGCCAGGAATGGCAGCAAACTTCGCCATTCATTGTATTCATGGCTACTAATGGCTCACTGCACAATGCATGAAAACGAAGAAGTGTGGCCCATGCAAATGTAAAATTCCTACGTCCTTATATGTCACAAGCCTATAACATACAGGCCAGTGACAACATGTGGATAAGGCTAGTAAATCATGTAACACAGTACAGTCAACGTCCAATTTTTCGGACTCCCTAGGGACCGCAAAATCGTCTGAAAAAACGAATTCATGTTTTCTTATTCCGCTCAAGCGGCCAAATCGCCACAGCCACATCCAAAATAGCTTTAACGCCTTCCAGTACACGTACTATCAGGCATTTTGGTGCACAACCAGGCTCTCGCAAATACATTCGGTACCTGCCGCGAATTTGCGCCTCGTGATGAGCACCGCTGATACCAGCAAAGCGCGGAATAGATAACGGCTCTCTAGCATGGAGTGTTTGGAAACGATGACACGGAACACAGACTGTGGTGGAAGAGTGGATGACTCATCCAGCTTTACCCGATGCGTGTGCACACACATCGCCGAATCTCCGCCAATACGCAGCCTTTGCTACCGTGTGAAGCCGATCATTTCTAGTTGTGTGCAGCACATCGCTAACTAAGCTGACGCCGTCACTGTACTGTTGCTACACCGTACGCATGCATTTGTCATGAAAGGGTTCGTGATACCCACTCCGTTCCTGACCGCACACGGGCGCGGCAATGGCGAGCTGGTTTCGTTCGTGAAGGCAACGTGTCTGTGCGGTGCACTTAGTGGTCTCGCACAAGGAGGCAGCACAAATGGCGGCGCGGCGCGTTTGGGTTCTTGCCTATTAAATGCGTGCAGCACGCATGCAATTGCGCTAGGCCATATGCACTACCGAGCAGTTAACTGAAGATGCTTATTATTGTAAGGGTTGTCAGCGATTAAGCCATACTGGCACGTCTACCACCTGCCGCCATCATGCTTCCGTGCATTTCCGCTGCTTATCCGTAAAGACATTACCGCACGGCGCCGTCATAGTGGCCCCTTTGAATTTCTGGTCTGCTTCACCCCGTAACACTTCGACAACGCGGCAAAGCTGACTTTCAGACTCTGCTACTGTCGCAAACAGATCGACTCGTGAAAGCACTGGTTCGAATCTACGAGATGACAGAAGCAGCAGAGGTGGGGGCTTCAATTGATGCCTTTCGGGCTTGCAACTTGGGTAGAAAGTCGGAAAAATCAAACACCGAAGAGTTTCAGTGTTCGAAATTTCAGACGTTCTTATACATTGACGTCTATGGGGCCCGGTGACGTTGCTGCGAAAGCATCCAAATTTTCGAGCATGTCCGGAAAATCGGCCGTCCGAAAAATTGGCAGTTGACTGTAATAAGGCAAAAAATATCTCAGTTTGACGAATAAATATAGAGGCATTTCACGTCATAAAATAAATCAGCAACTGCAGTAACATTTTCTAAAGATAAAATAAAGACTTAACATTAAGTGTGAGAGTCCCTCAAACAAACACCAATAACCTTCAACAGAGGCAGTGCAAGAAAGGGGCGGCGCACTTACTGCCTTCGTCCTCCTGCAGAGGGTTGGGTAACTCAGCCAGAACCTCGAGGGCCTCCTCAGGTGTGCACTTGTTGCGGATGCAGCTGCTCAGCCGAGCTGCAACAGGTGCTCCGGGCAGGCCGTCTGCACCGATAAGAAGTGGCACTAGCATAAAATACGAGGATCTTGCAAAGCACACTGCAAAAACAATGTTTGCACAATATGGAGGTTGTTGCACTTGCCAAGAGGTCATGGCGTTCTACTACTGAGCGCAAGGCCACAGGTTCCATTCCCAGCTATCATGGCCACATTTCGATGGCGGCAAAATGCCAAAACGCCGGTGTGCTTGGATTTAGCTGCACATTAATGATGTAGTGGGGAGTGTGCTTAGAGTCCGCTGTGGAACACGAAGTTGCTTTGATGAGCACCAACAGACTGACAAGCTCGAACATCTTAGCCATCACATCAACTTAGTCACCTGACTAGCAAACGTTTGTTCCTTTTGGGCCTTCTGTTTCCACAATGAATCCCAGCTAGTTGACATTCATGAAAACGGGCTTGCTTGGCGAGTGAGAATGTATCGTTAGGGAATGCGCTTGCTGTTCTTTCTTTTGTTTTGTAGTGCAATACAAGGAAGTCGACCTACATTCAAGTCGACTTACAAACTTTAAATACGGTAGTTGCTGGTCCAAATGCTATCAACTTGGGCACAAGAAAAAGAAGAAAGTGGCCCATATTTTCATGAAGGCAAAATCATATTGCTGCCAAAGTACAGTGGTGCTGAATATGAGTTGCAACACGGTGGCCATGGTTGAAGGGGCCCGAAGCCTACACTGTAACAACAGCACACGTAAAACTGGTTTTGTGAATACCAGTAGTTCAAACAGTGTTTACGTCACTGATTGTTTTCTATGTTGGCGCCACTGTGCAGTGTTGGCGCTGTTTGACCACGGGCAGCTTGTTGCAACTCATGCTGAGCAGGATTGTACAACTGTAGTGCTCAATTTCCTTGTATGCTAGACTGACCAACATATGACAGGTTCACACTACTACTCCACCATCAGCTCAAGCATGCAGTGAAATTCAGATGTCAATTCACCTGCTCCCTCCTTCTCAAAACGGTAGTCAGGAACTGGCTTTGCAGGCAAAAAGGGGGCAAACGAGGCCGGCACAAGTTCCACCACTCGCTGGTGATAGGACAACCTGTTGCGAAACAACAATGTGTTTTCGTGGATTACAGATGAGGGCAGCATACAATCAAACAATGCGCTTTGCATTAAAATAAGCGCACACTAGTTCTTGACAAATGTTCCAAGTGCGACCACATGCATCTGAGACCACTGTCACGTGGGAAGGAGGCACGATGTAGTGACAGCTTCAAACAGTTTACCAAAACAGTAAAGTAAGTCATAATTATAAGGTGAATCCTCTAGCTAAGCTACTGCTAGTACTCTAGTACTGTTTATATCACTTATGACATAACTGCTTATAGTACAGGACCAGCTATGACGCAGCCGTTTCTGACTACTGTTTACCATCCAGTAGAACTGCATGTATAAGCATCCTGCTTATCGTGCAGCCCCCAGAGATGAATGACCAGTTATAATGCGGATGCCCGTGAATTTCGCCAGAAAATGAGGTAGCGAGTGTGCTTCTTGATGGAGTGTGCCAACCAGGGATAGAGCAACGAGGGTGATATGGAGGAGGAGACACGGAATGAATGAACAAGGAGCAGAGGAAGAAAAAAGAAAACAAGAAGAAGCCACAACAGCAGCTCGTCACGAGCATGAAGAGTGAGGAAAGGGGAGGGGGGGTTTCCCAGGCAACGGAAAAGCCTGTGCTATGGCTTGGCTCCGGCAGCGTGTTGGCCGCATGAAATGCGCCAGATGTACGCTCATATCAAGAATGCGTTTTCTGTCTCCTCTGCTTATACTAAGGAAAGTTAAACAGTTGCATCATTGTGAAGTGGTAGCTAGAGTGCAGATATTGTGTGCGTGACAACAACTCCATCGTCAGTACAGGCAGCATTCCACTAATTTAAAGGCTTTACGACCCAAGCTCTCACTTTTTCAATCCCAGTATGCTGACTTAAATTTAGATGTAATTAATTAGATGTAATTAAATTCAGATGCATTCATTTCAGTTGCGAATGATAGAGGCAGCCGGTTCCATTCAATAATAGTTTTGGGAATGAACAATTTAGCAAAAGTTGAAGTGTGGCTTCGGCAACACACGTTATAAGCTGTATTACTGCCAGTTTCTACACTTTATACTGTCTTCTATGTACAGACATGCCTACAGAATTTTGTGGGACAGCGTAATGGTGTCGTTAGAAAAGCTACTAGGCCTGCCATTCCCAACTTTGCACATTAGTTTAACAGTTTGAGTTGTTTTGCTGGCTATGCATTCCAGTAAAACCACATGGACCGCATGTAAAGAACAAGCAGCAGCTCCTTTAAACTGCTTCTCATCAGAAGCAGAAAAGGAGAAAGTTTGTGGGTCCCCAGACATATAAGGAAGGAGTGCGTGTAGTACACATGTTGTGCCATATTAAATGACAACCAGCTCTTGCCTGAGGCAACGATGTAACGCTTGTTGCAAGAAAACAGCCTTGGGATGGAGGGGATCCAAGGAGACGGCATCAGCCCAGTCGTCCCACGTCCATCGAAACTGGAAATTGCTCAGGTGATAGGCAAACCAGCTGCAGAACCTGGAAGTCAATCCATCAAGCGATGCTGTAAGTACGCCTGCTTACTGTATTCATTTGAATCTAGGACGATATCTTTTTCTGAACGCATTCGTCATGAAACTTCTAGATGAGCTCATATTTGAAGACTTCGTTGCTCTCCAATGCCACAGCAATTATGCATGCTTCTCATTGTGACCGAACACACACCTTGGCCCAGAAGTTTTGACATATTGAATGCGTACTGAGCCAGCGCATTCGTGTTTATTTCAAATTTTGCTGTAGCCGAGGCGGCAGCACCGAGCATGTGGTGTCAGAGTGGTGCCTAGAGGTGGTTGGAGCTTTTGGTGGTGATCACCGTCTTGTACTGCTTGCATTCCTCAAAAATTAGTTTTCTTTTAAGCTTTTTTTTGTTACACTTGAATTTAGAGGAGTCAGCTTAGAGTTGAGGCCGGCCTCGATTCGAGTAAACATGGTGTGCTTTTCCTGCTGTAGGTGTCACAACCATGCATGACAAGCTTGGGAAGGCAAGAACAACAATGCACATCGACTAAAGGGACCTCACCTGTCTAAACAGTCAGTGTTCATGGTGTCCAATTGCTCGTAGAGAAGCTCGACAGCTTGTGCAAGCTGAAATAGGTTGTCAAGTGCAAATGACCTCTCAGTATGGTTAGGACACACAGCAACATCTCTATATTATGGTCGTCTAAAAATGTGATTTTTTCAAACTGTATGCCTAGAAGCCCAAAGGCTCTGGAGATGTCCTTCCAGAATTATCTTTCATCCATTTTCGTCCTTTCCCTAAGCAGAATAGCAAACCACACTAGGGTGGTCTCTCTTAAAGGGACTGACAACCAATTTTTAGGGCACCTATTTTCTTAAGCGCGACGGAAAGCTAACTGGTCAGAGTGTCTAGCCACGGAATGGTAACGTGGAAAACACCATCAAACATTTTTAACGAGAATCTTTCTATCTGCGGCGAATATGAAGTCTTATACACACTTGACAACACATGCTGCAAACAGTGAGTGCGAGAGCAGTTCGTGTTCAAGCGCGGCAGTTTACTGCGCATGCGCCGCGGCTGGACATGGGCCACTGGCGTCCGCGAAGGCAGTGCCGCCTCTCACCACGCAACTCCTTTTACCTCGTAGGCAGCACAGAATAGAGCGGGGATAGATAATAATATACATACTTTAAATTTGAGGACCAATTATGGCACGCATGACAGCATCAGACTACGTACAGCAAAGTGACCGTCTTCATAATCCTGCTTCAAGGCTCTTTCGCTAGGCTGCGCAACATATCGGTTTTTGTTACTTTTTAGCACGAATTAAAACTATAAATCCTACTCACAATGCGGAAAGGATGCTGGAATCTGTCACTATATTTCATGGTATTTTCATTTCTACCAGGATCTAATCACACGTTCTGCCCAGTTGTCGGTCCCTTTAAGTTCTCTCTCTCTCTGTGATGCCACGTCAATATCCATCAATGGACTCTGATCTCTAGCAGCATATCAGTAATTTACCTCATATTAATAAATTATTCTTTCACAATTCCAAAATCACCAAGCTTGCCACGAGAAGACGATTGGCAAGCGAGAAAACGCGTAACAAGAAAATGCGGATGGCAACGCCACTTCGAAGTTTCTGCACCAAACGTCGGGATGTCATAGATTTGGACAGTGTCTACTAGTTCCTACGTCATTCCTAATCAGTAAAAATGAAGTACATTGTCCTTTGAGGGGGCCACATACCAAGTTTCAGGAAATTTCATTGAGCCAATGATGCGAAAATATGAAAAATACACTCTGAAATCCGCGACGTCACGCATGAAGATTTCGGCACAACATTAAAAATGATACTTTGACCTTGATTTCCTCCTCTATTAACAGACCTATGATGGTGAAATTAACAAGGTTACACTTTCCAAAGTACAATGCATCAATCTAAACCTATTCATTGTTTCCCTTTAGAGTCTCTTGAACACTGGCCACTGCAATGCAAGTGAATGCTTGTAAGCTGTACTCTTCACAATGCATAGAGCAAAGCTGAAATAAGGATATGGTAAATGAGTCTAATATAAGATGGCCTGTAAAGAGGATACGACTTGGGGCAAGCTGCTGGGCTGCAGCTTGCACAGCTCCAACAGAAGCGAACCATAGCAAATCTCCAATTGCCTGGAGGTAGGTAGCCGCAGCAGCTCGCCAAAGATCACCTGCAGAACGTGAAGAAATGCGACACCGTTCCTTACCGACTACCCTTTAAAGGGCCCCTTCAATAAGCCCCACTGCAAATTCTGGTTATACAAAGCAAGTCGTTGCATGCTATCTAGAAAGCGTCTTAAAGACAGAATTTTTCAAATTTGTTCAATATTGGAGCAGATAAGAGGAACTGAAATGCCTTGTTGCCATGCAATCAGGACGCAAACTTCGTTGCCAATGTAGGCCCTCTCCCTTTCTACCTCCAGCAGCCAGTGCTACTGGGAGTTGAAGGGCAGGAATGAAGAAATAAAAAAAGATGACAGGCTGCGAACTTCATACATAAAAAAATCCTTGCCATTTTACAGCAAAGCTGTGAATGAAACATGACACTTGAAAGCAGTCACATAAGAGCTGTGAGGATAGTAGAACAGGTAGCGATGTTGCCGGCATTATAAATAACAGCAACGACTGATGTGCCGACGTCCTTGGCTATCTCAAATACCAAAATCATGCAATTTAGATAATATTTTAAAATAATTAGGGGTGCAGGAATATTAAAACTTTCAAATACTTTTCGAATACTGTTTGCTACTCGATTAAATTCGCACTGGGATATCACTATTCGAGCTTCCGGAAGATAAATATAATGGTTTCATTCGCTAAAAATCAAATCACAGGGCTTCTAAATGATATTTTAAAACTATGACATGCTCCTATGTTAACGATCCGTTATGAAAAAAAAAGGCAAGGACAATGCACCCTCATGGAAAGTGAAATTTATTCTGCTGGCAGTTCCTTTCCTTCAGTGCTTTGACCGCGTGCCGTTTCGAGGTCCATTACCTTGACGGGCTTGGTCCACATGGAGCTGCTTGAAAATGTCTGAAAGCTTGTCACTGAGATTCAGATATTTTCCAATTTTGGGTCCCTAGAAACTTTTCCTGGTCGATGCGCAGCTGAGGACCTCCTTCCTTCGTTTGCACCACACAAAATAGACGCGACGTAGCTGTCCTCAGCATGCGAAATAACTTTTCTTTGAAATGAGCTTTCATAATGAAAAGAACGCGTCACCATTTCCATTTTGCTGCAAACAAATTTGATGCAGGCAGACCGTAGTCGAGCACGAAATGAGCCAGTGCGAAGAAGCTCTAAAATGCTTTCGGTCACCATTTTGTGATGGCGATGTCACTACATCTGCCACTGACGCTCCGTGCTGCTAATGCCACGAACGTGGTTTCGGTTTCATACTTGATCGACTCGTTTTGCGAAACGTGCTTTCCGAATGATGTCTTCGCACCACAAAATTAGCCTGCGATATAAAATTCATTTGTATCGTCCTAGAAACGGTGAAATATCAAGTTATCGTTATCCAAGCTCGTGCCAATACTGCACGTTACGTCACCGTGTCAATATGCGACAGCTTGCAGCAAAGTTTCGTTTTCACATAGAGGACAGCGTGCTGCCACCAGGTATACAGCTTACCATACAAAATGAATTTTGTTTATGGCCAGATTTTGCACTACAATTTAACGTGAAAATGTTACTTGGCTAGACTTGCGAAAGTGCACACATCCGGCGTCTGTAAAAGCCATGTGAGAAATGTCACCAAGGTGACAATGATGGATCTTCGAAGGTCGACTCATCATGTGCTTTGCCATCTTGCGCTGCGCCTCGGGTTCGAGAGACCATGGCCTCCGCGCCGTCTCGGAGGCCACAGCTAGACGATGACGGAGCAGCGTTGTATTGACGTCTCACGAATGTGTTGCCACACCCCTCGAACAACCAACAGAGCAAAATAATGCAGTTTTTTGCCGCTAAATAAATATTTTGGGTGAGCTCTGCCTTCAGTTCCCCGTTTGTGCGCTTCTTTTCCAAATTTTCATGCTGAAACTGCATATAACGAAAACCTGTTCGTAACAAATTTTTTCGGGAACTTGTCAATTTCATTATATCCAGATAACACAACTCTGGCAAACCACTTTGCAGCACCCCTCCATAACACCAACCTAGAGAAGGGAAATGCTTTCATGTTCCCACCTCATAAAAATATGCTCAGGGATCCTCCGCAAATGTTTTCTGTAATTTCGTGTGGAAGTATTCGAAAAACATTTGATTCGATTCGATTTGCGCTCAAACTCCAATATTCGAATTCGCTTCACACACATTTTGCTATTCGCACAGCTATAAACTAAGTTTCTAAATGACAGGGTAATGTTGTGGTCATCCGCAGAACACATTTGCCGTGAGCCATAATCTAGGGAAAATGCTCAATCTTCATGAAAATGCGATTTGCTCACCTCAACGATCATGTACTCCAGAGGCACCTTAAGCTTGCCTTGGAAGCTCAGCAGCTGTGCAGCACTGAGAGGGAAAAAAAAGAAAAAAAAAGGAGAGAAGTAAGTCAGTTCATATCAGACTACTTGCACAGAAAAAGTGCACAGAAAGCAAGAATGCTAGGCAACAGAATAATTTAACAGTAGCTCAAGTTACTGCCCTGCAATACGCTACACTCAAACCTCGTTATAATGAACACGGATATAACGAATTATCGGTTATAACGAAGTAAATGGAGAATAGTCTTGTCATAGCTACAGTGTTACAAATAAATGTTTATAACGAATTTTCGGATATAACGAAGTTATTTTCTTGGCAGATGCAACTTTGTTATAATGAGGTTTGAGTGTACATGTTCTCCACCTGCCACATCAAAGGACAGTGTAGCTTAATGCACGAGATGATGTCAATGAAGAAATGCAAACAGACTTTTTTTTTTCCCTAGTTTTCTAGAATCTAAGTAGTGAAATAGTACCGAACAGCTTGCACGAAAAACACCTTGTCTGTAGGCAGCCACAGCGCAACAGAACAGGGACAAGGAGAAGTATGGCTCACCAGACTTTGCGATCTGCGTAGTTGCGTTCAAGGATGTGACGTAGCTGCTCTTCGCCCAGGAAACGTTCAATTGAATGGGAGCCTGGCAACACAGGACCCTAGGAGTACACAGCAGGGTAAACCACCCAATGTAAACCACCCACTAAGTGAACCTTCTCAGCAAGAGATACATTCAGAAATAAAAAACGATGCATTTTCACCAGCAAAGTGTGTGACATCGATGTGACGCACCAGCCCATTTGGTGACTACCACAAAAATACAGACAAGGATTCACTCAAAACGTATAACAAGCAGGCACCTTAACATCGGAGAGTTTCAGATGAATGTTCGCAGTCCGCTACACAGACAGATGCATCCTAATAAATTTACAGTATTTCAATAGGTATGTCGGTACACATGCACAAAGAATTCATGCTGCGGCAATAGAAGGCAGAATGCTTTGCTGCAGAGCCAAGTGAGCATAGCATGACAGTGAGCCCACTTGGCTTCCTTGGCTCCTCACAGCCAAGCTGACTGCAGGTCACTCGCCCCTCTTGCAGATGCAGTTATTGGTTCTGCGAGATTAACACAGTTCTGTGCAGAGCCACAAAAATTAAATGTCAGTAGGGCATACCATAACTGATGCTTCACTAAAGCTGTCTACATATTATCATGTTTTAAGTATCACATTACGAAGATGCAAGCAAAGAGCTATGTACAGACAGATTTATAGCTGCAAAAGCGGTGTTACCCGACTGCAAACGGTATGTGCAAGGTTATGTTGTTGCCTTAACCATTATAGCAGGCCTACTTTCTGCCAAAAGCAGCAATTATTCTACAGCAACATACTATTTATGTGAACATGAGGCAGGGCAACCATTACGACAACAAAAACATTACTTCATTCTTTTCAGGGCCACAGAAATGTTAGAAAAACCTCTGAATGATTACCAATAAAGTAATTAGACATCTCAGTGCCTGTACTATGACTGGAGGTGATGCGTGCACACTTTCAAAATTAAGGAACACATACAGTAAAACCTCGGTAATTTGTACTCGGTTAACTGGGAATCCCGGATAATTTGTATTATTTGCGCGGTCCCAAATTTTTACATGTAAATTTAACCGGATAATTGGTGCGGCCAGTCTGCGACTTCCCGGTTAATTGGCACACTTGGCCGCGACTTCCAAGATATGCAAAGGGTGTTGTGAATCTCGGAGGCTGTAACTAAAACATGCATTTTTTTTTGATGTATGGATCTCGAAGGCCATGTTTTTTTTTACCGGAAATACGTCGTAGACGCCATGTTTTAGCAATTGCCAGGCGGCGATGCGTGCGGTTGCGATCATGATCATCATCATCTCAACAGCGATGTTAGCCACTCTAGCGAAGTGAATGTTTTGTGGAGTCTTTGTGCCATTTGGATGTCGGCTGGCGAGCATTGTGCGATTCGGTGCGACTGCTCCATTTGTCTCCTGTCTCCGCTTGAGTGTCTTCCCTGTGAATTAGTTGATTGAGGTGTGCTTGGAAGGAAGATGCCGAAGTACAAGAGCTTGTCCCTGCACGAAAAGGTGTGCTTAAGGGGAGACACTGGTCTGAAAATTGCTTGTCTCAATTTTTAGTATTTCTGGCTGAAATTTACGCACAATATGTATTTTCGACTGCTGAAAACAAATATGCAATTACTTTTTGTCTATCGTGCATGGATTGTAAGATGTTGACTGTTCCGTACACTTGCATTCTGCCCAGACTTTTGACAGCTTTCTCACAAAATACCTTTTGAATTTGATATCACTGCATCCTATAAAGACCAGAGAGTGCAACATAACCATAACTTAATTTTTAGCTGTATCCATTCAAAAGGTATGGCCTTAACAAGTACACTAATGAGAAATCAGAAATTGTTGCTTAATTTTACTGCAACTTAAATCATAGTTATTAAGAAAAACGTAATTTCTTGGTTTTCTTGCACTAATCGATGCATAAGCTTTCAAATACCGCAAAAATTATCAAAATCTGACCGCTACATCAAAAGATATTGTGGGCAACAGCCTATAATGTGATGAAAAATATGGTTTTAGGAAAATGAGAAAAGGAGTTTAGAAACATGGTGGGCACTTATTTTGAACTGGAAAAGGCCTGAATTGGTGTTCTTAGGATAGTAGAAGCCACCAGGAACATGGTCATCATTATTCTTCTTAGTATGGTTTCTTTTGACACTGGTCTCGCTGGTGATATGCTGCATTCTTGCAGCTGCCGATATCACTTCCTCCCGAATGCATGAGCAATTCTAAACTTCTAACGACTGCCTGCCATTGCACTGTCATCAATTAGGCATCTCCGCAAAATGGCGGACAATGCGACGATGCACCACTGTCTAGCAGAAGCATCCTCAAGCATCCAAGGTGGAAGGAATAATTTACCCCGTGTGATAGAAATGCACCAATGCTGTGCGAGC
Source organism: Rhipicephalus sanguineus (assembly GCF_013339695.2). Classification (NCBI taxonomy): domain Eukaryota; kingdom Metazoa; phylum Arthropoda; class Arachnida; order Ixodida; family Ixodidae; genus Rhipicephalus; species Rhipicephalus sanguineus. Next base: position 231,449,019 of record NC_051178.1, read on the forward strand.
ACTTTTTTTTTTAAGCGCAATGGCTTCGCCTCTGCTAGATGAAAAGCATTCTTGTGCTAAGAACAGCTAATAGAAAAGTGTGTGTTTCAAATGAGACCAAAATGGCTGTGCTACTTAATGTGGTTCCTGCACAATGCGCTATTGAATGGGACTTTTTGAGGTGCTTTGGTGAGCAAAAATGGTCATGAAACTGACTTCAAGACCAAATAAGTCGACAAGTATGCATTACATGTCTGTAATATTTTGGAAATGACTTTTTTAGACCTTCTAGATTATAAAAAAAAAATAGTTGAGAAAATTGTTTTTTTCAAAATTTTCCCGCCTCCCAGACCAGTGTCTCCCCTTAATTGAAGAGGCCAGCAAGTCGACGGCGTCAAAAACGGCTCTCGCCGAAAAGCACCACGTGCCTCTGTCAACGCTGTGCAACATCATCAAGAATAAGGAGAAAATTCTCGATGCTTACAGCAAGACGCACTCGTCAAAGCGTACACGGGTACGCCCGCCTACGTACGCCGACGTTGAAGCAGCTCTGATCGACTGGCTGCAGAAAGCCAACGCAGCACACCTTCCTGTGAATGGGACCATATTGCGTGAGAAGGCCAACCAGCTGGCGCTGCAACTTGGACATTCTGAGTTTAAATGCAGCAATGGATGGTTTTGCCGATTTAAGGAGCGCAACAACCTGACATTCGTGACTGTTTGTGGCGAGAGTGGCAGCGCGGATCAGTCTGTTGTCGACGGCTGGAAGCAGCACACCTTGGCTCCACTACTCGCCAAGTACGAAGCAGCAGATGTTTACAACCTTGATGAAGCTGCTCTGTTCTACAAAATGTTGCCTACGAAGACGTTCGCTTTGAAGGAGGCAGACATTAAGGGGCGGAAACAGAACAAAGATAGAATCACTGTTTTGTTTGGTGCAAGCATGTGCGGTGAGCACAAGCTGCCACTGCTTGTTATTGGGAAGACAGAAAAGCCTCGTTGTTTCAAAAATGCACGACTGCCATCCAAGGATGACCTGATCTATAAAAACAACAAGAAAGCTTGGATGACGGCTGCACTCTTTGAAGAATACGTGCGGCACCTTGACCGCAAGTTTGCGGCCGCAGGGCGCAGCGTTTTGTTCGTCGTCGATAATTGCCCAGCTCACGGCGACATTCAGAACCTGCAGGCAATCAGGCTGGTCTTTCTACCCCCAAACACGACGTCGCTATCGCAGCCGATGGACCAGGGCGTCATACACCATACCAGGAAAATATATCGCTACAATCTGTTGAAGCTAATGCTCCTTTGCTATGACAACGGAAAGGAGTATAACATTGACCTCCTCGGTGGTATTTGCCTCATTGTTCACGCATGGAGGCAGGTGGAGGCCACCGTTATTCGACGGTGTTTTGAGCACGCCGGTTTTGTGAAAGAAGCGGCAACCTCCGCTGAGTTTGCTGTCACCGCTGTCACTTGCCCGTTTGATGAAGAAGGGGAGACTCTCTGCGCTCGATATGAGGCTTTGCACGCGGACGAGGAGTGCACTCCAATCGGATTCTCCGAGTACGCAAATGTCGAGTGCACAGTGCAGACGTGTTACGCCGACATCGACAGCGAGATAGCTGCGAGATCGACCGATTCGGCCTCTAATGTTGACAGCGATGACGAGCCCTCCCGAGCACCCCCTTTGGCGGATGTCATCGATGCCTTTAGTGTTGTGCGCAGCTTCGTCGAGTGCAACGGCGGCGAGGCTGAGATGCTGCGCCTCATTGACAGGCTGGAAAATATGACTTTCAGTGCTGGGAACTACCGAACGCGTCAGTCACGCATGGAGGAATTTTTCTCCAAGTAGGCTGACTTGCCACAATAAAGGTGTGACTTCCGTACATCACGTTTTCTGGCTGATTTCTTTGATTTCGCGTTGTTTCGGATAATTGGGAATCCCGCTTAATTGGGATATTTTTCTCGGTCCCGAGGCCTTCGAATTAACGAGGTTTTACTGTATTGTATTCTGTGATGGCCGTGGCCCCTTTGGAAATAGACTTATTCACATCGAAATGAGCATTCTGACGACACAGTTACAGCTGGGAAGAATAACTATTTTTCACGCACCATACATCAGTTCAATGCACACAAAGTTCAAGGGGAAAGGGATGGGGTCTAACACATCCAAACATTATTCCTGAATCCACATGTAATTGGCAGTGATTTGGAGCTTTTTTACACAACACACCTCGGGACAGTCGGTGTAGTCAAAGAGCCGGAACACCACCATGGGGAAGGGATAGATGTAGTGCGGCTGGTGTGGCGGTGGGGGCAGGCTGGGCAGGTTGTGCTGGAGGGCCTCACACAGGACGCCGTCAAAGGCTAGGTAGGGACGCACCAGGTGCCGTTCTACCCACTTCTCAGAGCGCAGCTTTGACACTTGCGCCCAGAGGCAGTCGAGCCCCTGCAGAGCAAACACAGGTCATCCAACCTATGCAAAATGGTAGTATCATGGGTAGGGTAGTACCAAACATTGCCACACATTGACTTTCAGACCGTATCCAAGAGGGAGACAGAAATTAAAAAATTACAGCAATGCAAAAGCATGATGTTTTCTTCTTTCTTCAAAGCTGAAATTAGCGAAACGCTGCTAAAATATAAACTAGCCACTACAATATTCTTTTCAAGGAGTGTACAGGTCATGTCTACAATTCACAGCAACAGGATAAGTGCGACAGGAAGCAGAAAAGTGCTTTGCCATTTTTCTAATGTAGACGTCTGTTTCACAACAGTTTATCACCAGCACCATACAATCCATCCTTCCATAGTATCCATCCTTCCACTGGTGTTTCATTACAATAGCCATAGGTTCTTCTATTATTGCACATATGCTCTTACAACTAACCAGTCAATCTATACTTTGCGTGTACCTCTGTGTCATGTTCAACACTTACTATTTTTGTTTTCACCAGCTCAAAGCTATGTTAAAGATTCTGTACACCGCAACAAAGGCGACAAAGCTGTTAATGGTCACTTACAAGTAAAGAATGAACAACATGAAAAAAATGTTGATAAAATGGAGATTAGTTATATGGTATGCCAATGGCCTGAGCTCTATAAACCTGCTTCTCCCATTCACAACCAACAAAACCCAAATGTCCATGCTCGCTCTTTCCTTTAAAATTAAGTTTGAAAGCACAGGACCAACACTCACCTCCTCCTGGGCATGAGGGGCTTCAGCCTGCCAAACACGCAAGGCTGGAGCATGCCTCTTCTGCCGCTTGCTGTTCATGAACATGCGCATGAAGAAGACCATTATGCAGCACGAACAAAATATGACAGTCTCCCCTGAAACGCTCCACAACTGAAACGCTAGCATGTTGACATTTCTCGAAACACCCCCCTATGTGCGATCTCAAATTCAAATAACAGCTAAACTCATAGCATGCGGCACTATGCATGTAACAGGCTGGATCGGTTGCTTATCGTGTGTTGACCATCAATGCATATTCCAACTGGTTGCCTGAAGGTGAAACTTTTACAGGTGTTCCACTACTTCTACCACATGTTGAACAAATGGAGCAGGAAAAGTGACAACAAAGGATCAACAACCGCCAAATTGCATGAGCTCTTACGAAATATCTTGAAGCTCTTCGGAAGTGTAAAGTGTGCATACTTCTGGCTTGAAAGGTTATGTACTAATGAGATGCCCAGACTTTTCACATCTTTCAAACATACACTACTTGCACAGGAGCACCCCAGAGACCATCAAGTAGATGTTCTTAGCTGACTTTACTTTTTGCAAACACTTTCATATCCAACATTTCAGCAATAGTATCGTAGCCTAAGGTGCAGAGCCATATAGCGAGGACTGGAGAGTTGTCCAGCATTAAACTGCTTTATTGTATACCTGTAACCACCATGAGGACACTGTCGTAACAGATCATGTGGCATAGCCGGAATGAGTTTCCTTAATCCAACCAAGAGATTATAAGCAAGCTATGAATAGGCTAAAGCCTAAACATCTCCTCTCAATATTAGGGTCTGGCTACAGCAAATTTTTCTATATGCATATTTTAAGGCATCGCTCCTAGTACAAATCCATTGACTAACCCAGCAGGAAAGCACATAACTAATCGGTTCGACAGTTGACACACTTCCTGGTATTCCCACTTCTACAGCGCATGCATGGCTGTCAGTTTGCACTGCCAGAGGAAAGGTAGCAGAAATGTGCACATGTTAAAAAGCAGGCCTTGACGAAAATGAGGTTATAAAAGCACTATTTGCTCTGTACAGATTAAGGAACATGTTGCTGAATGCTATCCATCAGACTGCAGCTTGCAGCACACATACCTGATGTAGTCAGTCAATGTGACGCATCAGCCGGTCCAATTCCTGGTCCTTTTTTTCGTAAAGCTCTCGCCCCACCTGAATTACAAGAAGCACACACAGCCCAATGTAGTAGCAGCTTCAAGCTCACTATTCTTGCCATGAAAGGTTCAAAGCACAATGCCTACTGCTGAGGAACGATTACTAAACAGGCAACACACTATAAATCTAAAGAGAGGAAAAGAGTGAAGGAAAAAATGATGAAGGAATAGACAGGCACAGCACCAAATCAGTATCAAGTAAGATAGAGTACTGAATGCTGATGAATAATAATACATGACCACACAAACGGGGAAAATAAACGAAGAAATAAAAGGAAAGGAGAAAAATGTAGGGCAAGGTATGGTTTCCATGCCTGTATATTCGTCAAAGAACAAGTTGACCAAGTTATGTGCAGGTGCACATTGTCCACATGAACGAAGTATTGAGCACCACGAGGTAATGATCAAATATGAAATCGGTGTCATCTAGAGTGGAATCTCGTAGATACGATTCTGCATAATACGTTTTTCGACCTAATACGCTTTTATTTTCATTCCCGGCAAACGTCCCTGGGAAATAATGCATTTTCATGTGTTTAGTACCATCACATTTTTGCCCGAAATTGGATAATCCGGCTGCGAAAGTGGATCTTGACAGATATATCTAGAAATCCTACATTTATGTTTTGGTATACTAGCTCAAACTGCTTTCTAACAAGCCATTATCTGGACAAAGCAGAGCCGCTGAGGCCGCAGCAGGGTCAGTTTTGCGGCGAAAAGATCGTTACCAACAGCAAGCGATGCACTCGAACACATGGGCGCACATCGTAACTTTGTCGCGAATGCAGAGCTGAGTGAGCGAACTGCAGCTTCTTCTTTTACTTTTCAGAAGAATTTACTCCTAGACGTTGAAAAGAAGAAAGTGCAGTGCAAATTGACCAGCTATACTTCAATGCTGCCCAATAAAAGTGACTTGTTGACAGAGTATGCATATGTTTTCCTCCTTTTTTTAACCTCTTTGGTTAATACGATTTTTGCATAATATGTTTTATTTTCCAGCTCCCATGAAAAATGTATCAACGAGATCCCACTGTATAATATTGTTCTAGTACTATAAAAGGAATACCACGTGTGTGAAGCCAAACTATGCATTGCCACAATGACTAACAGCTTAACGAATTGTTTTTCTTGAAGAGCCAGGAAAGCGAGGAGCAGGTACAACAACAAGGTGACCCGACAGATTCAAGAAACTTTTTCATGTACAGGTTCAGCCAAACATGTTGACATGCCATCTGCCATTGTGTACAGCTGCAAGATGGGTTATCTGGATGCACATCATTTGGTGTGGTTTGTTGGCTACCCCTCCCCTCTACCCCAATGCCGTTCTTATATTGCGTGATTTTGATAAAAGCCTTCAGTAGGCAGTTAGTGCTGTGTCCCTCTTTTATACATGTCGTTTTTTTTTGCTGCTTGCCTCGCAGATGGAATGCCAACTCCATTCAACTATACTTCTGAAAATGCTCATTCTTGCCTTATAATCTGCCTAAAGAGGTTCCCAAGATTTCTTCTAAAAGCATTGCTTTGTTTTTTTTTGTTTGTTGTTGTTTCTGCTCCATCACACTAATCGCGGACGACATGCGACACTTGTGATAAGACTTAAATCTAATACACTAAACAGAGTTTTCCTTAAAATTACAACAAACTTAATAAGTAGAAACAGCAGAATGGAGGTATAGCTAAGTCACAGTACTAGTTCTTGTTGGTCATCTGTTGCTATTTCAGTTATTCAGCTTGATGCAGACAGATATTAAGCAACCACTTATATTCATGGTGTAATGAGGAAGCAAGCCGAACACGAAATTTTTTTAGCATTCATGAACCGGGGCCACATATTGTGATTATAAAATGGATAGCTATTAAATCTAATACACTAAATACTAAAGCAAAAAAAGAGAGACAAATTTTCATGCCAGTGGTCTTTTAAAGAGCCCCTAAACCTGCTTGGATATTTTTCTTTTACATTTCAAGCGAACATGCGCATAGAGTTCACAATGAATGCCGTCACAATCATCAGTGCCAGACGTGACAGGGCTATTTGCTGTGCAAAAAAAAAGAGAGAAAAAGAAAGAAAGAATCTTATGCTCCTCTTCGGGCCTTTTGGTATACCCAGAGTTGGCTGTGATGTCACCAGTAGAATCTGCTCATATCAGCAGTAGAAAGAACCTGTTTGCCTCCCTGCAGCTACCTACACTCCCTGCTTATCCTCCTCGCCATGCAAGGAGGTACACTAGGCCAGGAGGAGAGACGGGTCAATGAACGGAGCATAGCGAAGGAAAGAGCGAAATAAGCGGAGGCCGCATTTCGATCATCAAACGTGTGTAACTCGGCTATTATTGCGCCATTTCGAAAAAAATTCTCGCGGCTTTGTGTTCGTTGTAGACTCGTGCCCAACTGCAACGCCACAACTAAATTTCGACCTCTGGGTGGTTTAGGGGCCCTTAAAATGAACATGCATAAACACTTTACTTCAACACTCTTGATTAACTTAAATGATGTCATGGTCAGTACCAAATATAATACTGTTTGAACACTTCCATAACTGTACTTTGAACAAACATATTCAGCCCCAACATATGCATATAAACACACTCACTCACCCAAGGCAATGCAGTGAGGACAGCATAGACATACCAGTCAGAGCGAACCTGTAAATTGAAATGAGAAATAGAACCAAAACGATGAACACCAACAGGAAACGTAAGTTGTGAATGGCTCAAGAATGATCAAATCAGCTCATTTATTTCTCACAATGCTCGGAAAATATTATGCGGGTGCTACAAAAGCACAAGGTGTTATAGTGTCGAGCTCACCTGTGGTATATTTTCCTCAAGGGTGACCTCCAGCATGCTTTCAAAGAGGCTGACCACTGAGCCGACTGAAATGACGTGGCAGTTGACAAGGTCCGCAAAGACTCGCACCTACAACAATGAACATGATGTTGCATTCATTGCGGCAATGATGTATGGAATATATCTGCCAGATGAAACTTACGATGATCCTTGCATCTTCAAACTTGCAATCTTTGAGCCGCTCCTTGTAATTTTTCACCAAGAGCTCCACAAGCTGCAAGGAATGCAATGCAGCATTTAAAAACACATGCTTGATCAGCTGGACTTTACTTACTAAACGGCAGCAGCACACGAACAAGGGTTCTCAACACATGACCTGCTCACTTTAACCCGTTGGGTAGAGTCATAAACTGAGCTGATGCTTCAAATATTGAGAAGCTCACACACATTCCCCCCTTATATACCTCTGTGCAGGCCCCAGGGAGCTCTTCATGCCGCCCAGCACCTGATGCAAGCTTTAGATCCTTAGTTGTACAGGCATACCAGACTCCCACGAGTGCAATTTACACTGAGGCTAAATTATCAAAGGACTGAATGCAATAAATAATTGCAACACTACAGACATTATCAATATAGAATTTATTTCCTCTACTTGATGTTCAAAAAATAAAAACCATAGTACATGCTGTCACCGTTAGATCATACGTGTTCCTACAGGGGCTTCGCTTCTTTATAATTTGCGACAAGGTACCAGAAGGTAAGTTCTCAATAATTACAGTGAATTTTCATTCCTCTCTTTTCTTCCTGTTTTCACCAAACGTTCTTTACCTCAGAAGGTGCCACTTGGACTTTATTCACCAGCATGCACTTGCCACGATGAATGACCAGAAAACTTCCACCGCAAAAGCATTTCTGATCTCGAAAGAACGAGCTCAGCTTTTAGACAATGATTTTGGTAAAAGTGCCCCGGTGGTGGCTTTTAATGCCTTCGAGTGTTGAGCATGTTCTTTACAAACGTGCATCGCTTTAGTTCTGCTGTGCTATAGAAGCTAACATTATATAAAAAAAAAAAGAAACTTGTTGCATTTTCAATTTGTATGAAATTGCGGGTCAATTTCTGATGGTCCATATGGGTGCTATGTTGTTACTATATATTTTAGTTAGCTATCTATTCTACATAAGGATGAAGGTTTCTCAAAGCTTCCAACCAGTTAATGCTTACCTCACCACCGAAGTTGTAATTACGTGCATTGAGCAGGCCAATGAGCGTTGTGTAGATGGTTGTCTTCTCTGGCATGAAAATGGCACTGCAAGAAATACGAGCACAAACGAATTACCTTCACAAGAGATTCTGTACTGCAGTCCGACTGAGGAAAATTTTGGTGGGTTTGAGTCCAAGTGAGCCCTAAGCACAATATATATTTCTTTAGTGAGTCTGAGTGAGCTCTACATTTTTTGCCAACCTATGGTCAAGAGGGCTAACACTAAAAAAGTATTTGTGCTAAGGGTTGCCACCTGTCTGGTTTTGGACCGGCCCAGCCAGTTTTTTAGATAGCGGGCCGGTCGCCGGTCCGTACCTAAGATCGACCACCAAAGGCCAGATTTTTTGTCAGAATGTCGCAATTATTTTATTTCTGGGGCATTTTGTAAGCGCCACTTCAACAACTACGATGGTAAATATTTATCGTCAATCACCAACACTCTTACACTGTTAGTAAACCAGTTCTTAAGATCCCTTAAAGTGTAGCGTTGGAGTAAGGCATGTTATTGCGCGTTTATGCATATATGAATATCATATTTTTGTGGCATATGCACTGCATACATTTTAACGTTCGTTTTTGTCTATAATGTCACTGGCCTGGTGGATTCAGATGCAAAGAAGAGCTTTTTATGGACAAAGTATGTGTGGTTCCTTCTCAGTGCAGCATATTCAGAGCAATAACCAAAGTCTTACTTTTAGTACAAGTGTCATTCCAATCACAGGTATTTTTATGCCAGAGTAGTTAGCACCCCTTAACCCTCCCCTTGTGTTTTCTTTGTGCGAAATAGCCACATCCGTGGCTTCTGAAAGAACATGAACCGACTAGCCCAACAATGTGTGCTTCTAGTTAGTTAGCTCAGTGTTCTGTTTTTGTGTACCTGTGCATCAGGTTTATTTCGCTGAAGGAAAGCAATGTTACATTAAATGGCACTGCATGTCAAAGACTTGACATGGTGTCTATTGTTCAACATTAATTTAATCTCCTGTTAACACCTCCTCCCTGCCTCGTCCCTTTGAAGGGCCGGGGTTTTCTTTTTCGGGAAAAGGTGACAACCCTATTTGTGCATGCCAAGGCCTGTAAAAGTATGATACAGCAAGTTGTGTGCATACACATACAATCAGCAATGAAAACACGCATAAAGGATGACAATGCAAATACTGCGAGAGGCACAATTATCGAGTCCTGCAATATTGATGCCTTGAGAATGTCAAAAGTGATATTGCCATATAAGGATGTCAAGTGGCCCACCCGATTCTGTCCTCTTAAATCTAGTTTACCTCCCACTTTTTTATTTCCCTTAGAGATCACCACAACTTAAGAGATCCCTGCTGTAATGCCTTATGGCAAAGCAGGTTCTTAATAAATAATAATAATAAGAAGAAGAATAAAGGATATTCATCCTTAACATTCCACTAATTCATCCTTTACTATGTCCTCATGAGACATTAATAGCTTTCCGAACGAAATTTTACAGTGACAAGGTCTGTTACGACTTGTTTAAGACAATCGGCAATGCGCAGAACTGTCTGGATACTTAGAGAAAACACAGCTAAGTCAAGATGCACTAAACAATGCACATACCATTCCACCAAGATATTTAATATGTTTCCTTTGTAACTTGGGAGATCTGCATCCAACACACCAGCCAATCCTTCTAGGTTGCTTTCAAGCGATGATGTGCTCTGCACAGCGGGAAAAGATGAATAAATAAGAGATCCATGTAGCCGATTTACCCTAGAACACTGAACGTGGAAGCTAAGTCAAATAACTCCGATTTCGCACGAAATAAGATATAATAAAACACATAGGGCGTTTCACCTCCCACTCACCTTCTCACCGACTCTTTCTATCAAAGACTTCAACCGATCCTCTATTTCTCTGGGCTCCGAACTGACCCTCCGCCGCTTGCGCACGCGGAAATCTGGAAATCGCGAAACGAGGAATGAGCACACAGCGATACATGGCGTGAAGACCGGGTGGAACTTGCGAGGCAAACTTGCCACGCAACACGTGGCATTACCATCTACGACCAAAAGTTTGTGCTGCAGGCACATACACAAAATGACCAGCGCGAACGGCAAATATCAACACTCGCCGGCTCCGGTACGTCAAAGTGCGACGTGAAAAAGACGCTAACGATACTCCTAAATTATAGTGCGTCACTGCCGGCGAAAATGCATCTTATTTTTCGAGAACGTTTTACCATCGTCGTCGTCGTCTTCGTACGCTCTTCTTCGGCTCATTATGTCTACAATCGCAATCAAATTGTTGAGTGCAGTTAGAACTGAAGTTGGTCCACGCAGGAGAACGAAACAAGCGACGCCATTGAGGATTGTTGACCGCCTAGTCTACCTACAAAGTGGATATGGATTGGCTTTGTAAATTATGCAAAACATTATATTAATATTTTTGATAAATTAACTTATAATTAAGCATACAGTATTGCGTTAAAATTAAACAAAAATGATTGTACTCTTTTTAAGCTTAGCAATAATATTCGAAACCAAAACCAAAGCTGCTATTCACTTACGGTAGCATTTGTGTGTGTTTGAAAGTACACATAACCAATCATATTTCCTTCGTGGTCCAGGAGCCCACGCATCCGAACCCCCCTAACCTCGATTGAGCAAAAACTTAATTTTAACCAACTTCCCCCTTTTCCCAAAATTTTCTCGCATTGGCGACAAGGAGGAACGCGGTCCGAGCCGTGAAACATATCTTTCAACATATCTTTAAAATCACTTTCCACGTTTGGCCGTTTCGCGCTCCCTTCTATGCAGAACCAGATTATGAACAAAGTAGTAGAATATAATATACAACAGGTTGCATAAATTTTGGTTCAACATTGAAAGAAATCATTGAGATCGAGCTGTGGCAAATGGCGATTACAAGCTGATGCACGGTACACTAGTGCTTGGCACGTACAGGCCCTTTATGAACTAAGGGCATGGGCCAGGGTTTTTACCTGTAAAGGCACTTCCCGTGTTTAGAGTAATGTCTGAAAAAGAACGTGTTATTTCATGATCTGAACAGCACAAATTTGAAGGCACAAAGAAATGTGCATTTAGTACTATCAGATGTCGTGGCCCACGTGGTGTCCAGGCCATGTGGTGTCCAGGCCATGCGGTGTCCAGACCTTAAAAATAAAAAAGGTTTGTCGGAAGCTAGTTGAACCAAACGCATACTATTTGCACGCCCTTGCAACCCATAGATAGTCAAGAAATTTCTTTATTGCAGTAGGGTACGCATCTTGGGTTGGTTGGTTTATGATTATGAGTGGAAAAGCAGCGATAGAAAGACGGGATAAGAAAGGACACAGACCACGGCGCAGTGGTCTGTGTCCTTTCTTGTCCTGTCTTTTTAGTGCTGTTTTTTCCATTATTTTTATTTCCCCCTTAATTAACTCATTACATTTAATTATACACCTTCAACTTTTAATAAAAGCCCCACAAACCCAACGTAATACCCAAGAATTAAGAAATATTAATTATGCAACGATATAGCAGTATTCTTCATAGTGTAGTTAAACACTGCCACCATCAAATTATTTGCAGCAGGTGTACCATTTTCAAAGTCATCAAAGTGGTTCGTTAGCTGGAGTGTTGTTCACCTCAAAATAGATCAGGTACAAGGCCAACTGAGTTGCATTTTCTCCTCAATCAGTTTGAAGTGATCTACACATTCATTTTAACAAATGTGAAGGATGGTGGACATGATTCCACCCGGTTTCCACTCACATTTAATAGCACGCTTATATAGCTTGGTCTGCATTGTTCATTAAGACATGATGTCGTTTCTAGTGTTGTTTCATTAAGAAAAAAGAAAAATAAAGTAATATAAGAAGTTAACAATTAAAAACATGACCGACCATAATATTGTGCCTTAAAAACATGACCTACCAAGCAATCACTGTTGGAATTTCAGTTTGGACAAACAGGTAAACAAGAATGCTCAGTATTTCATTAAACTGACTGAGCTAAAAAAAACACATTCTTCCGAAATTTGATCATGAACTATGCACTGGTATGCATGACAGCTTTTAAAGCTTATTTGACCAAACTAGTTAGCCGACTAAACATTGTTTGTTATGATGCCTACGCAATGACAACATATGACCATTTGTGCTTGCCTGTGGCCTGCAGCATCATCTCCAGCCACAAGTGGACATGTTACAAACCGAGTACTTGGGCCATGAAATTGTTCAAAATTCGAATCGCTGGTCTAATCGGTACGACATTTGAAAAAAGGTGGCCGTTGAACAGGTATGGAAAGAAGAGAAGACATTGATAGAATAAATGCTTGCGTCCTTCCTATCCATGTCTTTTCCTCTTTACGTACTACTACAGCACTTGTATCCCTTCAACTGTTCAAACTTGGCATTTTTCAAAGGTAATTTGTTAATTTTACAGAAAAATATGAGATCATTTGTTCAGTTAAAATACGTCCACGTGAATTAAGGATGTTCTCAGTTGCAAGCCGTGTAACTTAGTTACCACTACAGCTATAAACGTTCTTGTTTTGCTGCCATGCAAATAGTTAGTCTCCTGGGACCCGGTGTCGACCTTTGTGTACATCGGCTTTCATTGTTTTCAATATTACACCGCAAGAGACACCCAAAATCATTCTTTGAATACAACAGCGCAAACAGCTGAAAATGCAATGAATGAGGCAGTGCAGAGCGCCATCCTTCCTTATGGCTCATTCGCACCGACAACCTGCAGAAGTAATGCGACCGTGTTGGTCGCAAATGGTCTTTTTGGTCAATCAGTTGCTGGCCATCCGATGCTCCAGCATCGAACAAGCGGAGTCACAAGATTAAGACAACAACATGCCATATTTATTTACAGTAACTTAGGAATGGGCCATGATAGCACATTAACTTGCATATAAACATCACTCTTTAGCATTTTTCACTGAAGAACTTAAAGTCATACTGATAACAGATGAGTGAAAGATGACCAAAACGATAAAAAAAATTAAAACTTCACATGTACAAGTCTGAGTGAGGAACCGGGTAGCCCCAAGGAGCGAACCGGGAAGAGAGAGAATGAGTGAGGAGTGATACAGAAAAGGCATGAAGAGAGCCAGTGACAAATGTAATCTATAGCGAACAAGAATAGTGAAAGTGTGGTGATAATGGAGAGCAATGTCGTTGCATTCTTCCCAACTGGCACACAGTGAGAAGAGTGGCAAGAGACATGAAAAGAAGACTCCGCACACAAAATATCTTGCTTCTGCACCGGGCAAAAAGATGTGCTAGCCAAGGTATTTGTACCACTTGGGAAAAACTACAAATGACGATATCCTAATATATTACAGTGACATTGGTTAATTTGGGCTGAGTTTGAGTGGTGCTGCACTTATTGTTGCTGCTCTTGCAAAGTGGGGTGGGGGGGACCCTTAGGAAAACCAAGTGTTCAGAGATGAGCGTTTCATGGCCTTCAAAAGCTCAATTTCGCAGACAACAGCAAAAATACTGAGAAATATAAACAAAAATGCCACTGAACAGTTAGCTCTAGCAACTCGAAGCATTTTTCAGTTTTCTCAACTGATGCATGCCGTCACACGTTTTTCAGACAGGTACAAGAGCTGCCCACCCACACCTGGGACATTGCACATACTCCCGCGGGAAACCCCCTACCCACTGTGTGTCACCACGCCTGCGTGGCTGAGAAGCGAGATCCATGACATGGGGCAGGAAGAGTGCACTCTTTGGTGATGAGAGGAGATCCACGACCACACCATGCCACCAAGCACCAAGGACTATTTCACCTGCCGTTCAGGCAAGCTTGTAGCCTCTCCAAAGTCATTTTGTCCAGCGTGCACAGGTCAAAGTCAAAGGATTCCTCGGTCATCTTGTAAAGGCCTGTGCCTTCTACAAGGTCCACCACTGCTTGCAGCCGCCGTGGATCTTCTAAGTTTAGGATTCGTTTTTTGAGCTCTTGAAGCTCCTGAAGATGATCGGCTGCAGACGGTGGTGGCGGTGCTTTTGCAATGGGAGCGACGACTTCTCTCGTTGGCGTTGGTGACGCCGACGGGCTAGAGAGTGGTGACAGGAGGTCCTCTTGCTCCATTTCGAGCATGAGCTGGTTGAGTGGGCCCCTTGCAGGAGCTGCTGGCACCTTGGGGCTGTTTGATTCTTCAGAGACGGGAGGAGGTGCAGGGACAGACTGGTTCGTTGCATGAACTGGACTCGGCTCTCGAACTGGCAGCACGGGTGGCGGAGAGGCAGGCAGTGGTAGCAACGGCGATGGCAGTTTTTCGGAAGGCTCGGGCGGCTTCCGATCCGGATGCTCGGGTGGCTTTTTAGGAGAGTCCTTTGGCCGGTGCGTCTTCGAAGAGTCCTTTTTCTTTCTCTCTGGTTCCTGAAGTCTTGGTTTCTTGGGAGGAGGCGGCGACAGCGGACGCCGTGGTGCAGAAGCGTTCTTTGAGCTTTTTGAGGAACTGGATTCAGTGGATGCGGGTGGTGGCAGAGAAGATGTCTTGTGAGTGGACTCCTTCTGAGGGCCATGCTCTTTTGACGACCGCTCTTTGGAGCTTTTGTCCTTCGTCTTATCCCTGTGCTTCTGGGATGACTTCTCTGCTCGTCTTGAATCCACTTCAGACGACCCTTTGCTCTCGGGTAACTTGGGCTCGGGAACCTTTGCCTCCGCTTGCTTCGGTTCAGGAACTTTTGGTTCAAGTGCTTTGTGTTCAGCTTTGTGGTCGGCTTTCTCTTCGGATTTGTGTTCGGCTTTGTGTTCAATCTTATGTTCAGCCTTGTGTTCTGCTTTGTGGTCGCTTTTGTGTTCAGTCTTGTGCTCAGCTGTCTTGTGTTCAGCCTTGCGCTCAGCCTTGTGCTCCACCTTGTGTTCAGATTTGTGCTCAACTTTATGCTCACCCTTGTGTTCACCCTTGTGCTCACTCTTGTGTTCACTTTTGTGCTCAGGCTTGTGCTCAGCCTTGTGTTCCAGTGGTTTCTGCTCCGCTGCCTTGGCGTCACCTTCTGCTGCGGAGGAAAGCTTCGTGTCACGTGACTTATCCCGTTCTTTGTTTTTCTCTCGAGACGGGTCTTTATGCCGCTCTTTGTCCCTGGAGCTGCTTTTGTGTTCTTTGCTGCCAGATGAAGACGACAACTTATGTGAACTCGTGCTGCTGGTGCCACTGCTGCTATGGCTCTTGCTTGACTTGGATTTAGATTGGCTGCTCTTCTGCTCCTGCAGCGCAAAAGAAAGGAGAAATAAACCACTGTGAAAGTTACGACAAAGCCATCACATGACGAAGCAATAGCAGAAACAAGACATAACCCTTAAAACACAAGCGTGCAGATTATTCCCAAGAATTACCTTTCCTCAAAATGACATTTTGTTTCAAGCCACGTTCCACCATATACATTAAAAACTAGCATATTAATCCTTATCATTATGCTTGTCATTATTTGTGCAAAAGCTGGCTTATTAACCTTATTATTCCTTATTATCATGCTCGTCATATTTGTGCAAAAGACACTAAATAAAAGAGCACAGAGTGTGGCAAAATTGAATGGTACAATGTAATAACAAATGTAATAACTAAATATGCAAGCAGGAGTCTTCTAAGCCAGTAATCGCAAACAGATAGTAAATAAATAATAAAAAAAGGGTGCGCAATGGAACATATTTGGCATCCTTATACAAGTTCACTTTTAAACAAAAAACTCCTTTTCACACACAAAAGAAAGAAAGAAAAACTGAAGCATGGCTGAAATTAGAGAAACACGAATGGGAAAAAATATTTGACTTGAATTAGTAAATTACCCTTCAACTATGCAACACGCAATAAAAAATACAGGTGGCGACGTCGCCTTTAAGTTCAGGCACTGATTCGCTGTGACATCACAGATTTTTATAGCATCTCCGAAGGCCTACACAATTATTTATCAGTAAAAACAAATTACATTGTGTTTTAAGGGAGTGAGAGATTCTCATAATATGATAAATTCCAGGAAATCTTACTGAGTCAATGAGACAAAAAAAAGAAACATCTTGAAACGTGCGATGTCACACTGACTTCAGGTGCTGGGGATGACCTTCATTTTTTCTTTTAGAAACAAAACCGTCATTGTGAAGAAATTAACAACAGAGTTCCCAAGGAATAACTTATCAGCTCAAACAGATGTATCGCTTTAGTGAGCCTTTAAATTAAGCAACTGTACAAACCTTTCCTTTGGATGATTTCTCAGGTGGCATTTCCTTCTTGGCAGCTGGTGTGCTGAAAAGGTCAGCCATGGGGTTATGAGGCACCGGTGGAGGAGGGGAGGGTGGAAGCGGCGGCGGGGGGTGGTGGCTGCTCCACAGGGGGGCTTCTAACCATGTCCTGGATTTTGAGAAAGCAAGAAGACGTCAAACACGAGGATATTCGCGGGAAAATAATCAAACAGCATTTCAGGCAAGACAAGGTAAGAACACCGGACAATGCACCGACTAACAACTGGGTGGTTAGCACTGCATCTGCCGCCCTCACTTCGTCCCGTCTGAAGTGCCATTCGATTATGTTTCAATAACGCACCAAGCAGCCCAGCCCACAACACTACTGTTGATCTCCACTCACTAGCAGCACCTTGCAGCAAAGTGTGCCAGCTATCAGAAAAGTCATGTGCAACTGGCTCACACAGAAACTGCAGGTTTGGCTCTACCCTGAGCACAATGCAAGCTGCTGCAAGGAAATCAAAACAATGCTGCTTAACAACAGGACAAGCTATTCTTAAGCAGAACACCATTTTTCAGACAAGCTAAATGTCAAACATTGGTATGTTTCTATCAAAACTCATTTAAAGATCTCGGCCTTTTCATCATTCTTTCCCTTATGCCTAAGCAAAAAAGAAATATATCTGAGAACCACTATGACTAAATAAAAGAAAGCATTATATACCCAAAGTACAGTAAACCATCGTAACAAATTGACTGTGACGGGAAAGAGCTTCCATGTAGAAGGTAGTTTGATGAAAGCATATGTTCCATAATGTTGTGACAATATCATACCAGCTGTTCTTGACAACACTGCGATAGATAGTAGAGAGAAGGATGCCCAAGCACTCTGACCTTAGTGATGATCGTCCTGGTCTCTCTATTATGCTGATAAATAGGTCAATGTGCCGCATGTTGTTGCTGGATGCAAGGCAGGGTCACTACGTACTGAAGTAATGGGCAAGCCCGCAGTCTCTGCTGCTGCATTCAATGCCATTGCAAAGCAACCACAGGCACACCTTCGTCTACACCATTGTCAGTGTCTTCTGAGGTTATTCTAAAAAGATACCTTTCATTTTGTAATGATGACCTTTTCCAAAGCTAATGTCTTTAGATACTTTTTGCATTTGGCCTGCGGTCAAAACAACAGCACCCCCACATTATCAATGGGACCAAGTGGCCGGGAGCGGTGGCTGTTAAGTCTAGCATTGAATTGAGCATAATGCATTGCTACAAAATACCAGACAATAGTGACCCAACACTGTTATGATCTTCTCACTCAGCGGGGCAAGTACAAAAAAGAAGCTCTTGTGTGTGAAAAACTTGCCAGAACTGCTGAAATTAAAAGAGCATGAAGTGTAGCAGGTGGAATGGTGGCCTGAAGTTTCAATATCACAAGCCGCGCACCTGCACAGTTGAAAAGGACATGGCTCATGCGCACAGTGCAACGACAAAAGTGAGACTTAGGAACATAGATGTTCTCTGGCGGGATGGTGCATGAGCGTAGCGTAGTACTCTTGTATCGCTTCCCCATGGTATCGAAGATTGCAAGAATGCAATCTGGCAATCTCAGAAGCTATGCAAGTGGCAGGCACCACACTCCATCTCTGGCCGAGCCGTAGTCACAGCTCTAGCAGCATTGAAATGGCAGCTGTCCATTTCTCCACGTTGTATTTCAGGAAAAAAAAAAAGAGCATGAAGGGTGTCACGTGGCAGGTGTGAGCCACGCTCTGCATCGTTGGCGGGCCTGAGAAGATGTGCTGGCCCAGGCCACTTCTCGGCTGCCTAAAAATCCCTACTTTTGCTTTTCGTTCCCTTCGGGTAATCAAGTTCACTTTTCGAGTAATCTGGTCTAAAATTTGTTTGGGTCACGACTGTGTCGAACTTCGATACTTCAATAATTCGAGTAAAGTGACTTCGCCGTAATGAGGCTCGGTCAGTGGTATGAGGAACAGTCCGCCCACATTATAACGCTGCAGTATGACGAGTACAACACTTGGCCAACTTGAAAATGGTAAGATATTTGTAGAGCCCTTACCATACCATCGAAAAACCGGAAAAAAAAATGTACGTAATCCAAACTGCTAACTGAAGGGAGAGCAGGTGAAAAAAAAAAAAAAACGCTGCAAATTTCAATTAAGTCTATCAACACAAACCAGAAGTTGCAACAGACACTGACTGCCGAGCAAATAACAGAAGTGTGTCTGCTAGAATACAAAGCATAACACGGAGATTTACAACACCAGCAATACCAAACATCCCTAAATCAATCAATATCATTTGGTACTATTGAAACCTCATGCTCACTAAGTGCGTGAATCACAACTGCTTTCACTTTCGCAATTCAACTCTTCTGGATGGATTTATGTGCCTGAGAGTACTGAAGGTTCAGGCTGTGCTTTTGTGAGGGGCACACACAGAACCAAGCTGAGTGGATTATGGGTGGATGATGCACCCAACCTAGCGCTTACCTATAAAATTGAGCTCATGATTCTCCCACGCAAAAAACAAAAAACTTGTACTATAAAAGAAGGCTGAAGCACCGGCAAACTGCCAATCATGGGCACTCAACAGCTATGCCATCCTGCTGCACAATCCTGTATCTGCACATTACATTACATTTAGGGTCACCATAAAAAAGTTTACAAAGTGCAAAACCAACAAAGTGCAAAACAGCACATGAAACAGTCTTCAGTGACACAATGTGTTGGAACTGTTCCCAATAACATCTAAGACTTTAAACAAATTGCACAGATTTTGTTTGGAAACATTTTTATTGTTTCCTTATCATGCAAACTGCTCTGGACTCTTATCTTCTGCCAGATTACAATAAGAAGGGGCATTAGGACAGGATAAAATGTACAGATTGATGAAGACGATGCAGCAGGGAGGCTACTCTCCCATTTCCCTATTGGCAATACCTCCTGTGGCTGGTAATTTCAACCCCCCTCCCCCCCGGTAATATTCCTTAAGGGGAGATGCGGGTCGAAAAACACAAGTTTTCTAAAAAATTATCGATTTTTTGTTTTCACCTGTTTTGTTAAGATTAGTACCTCTACTGTTCTGAAAAAAAAAATCAATGCCGAGACTCAACTGGAAATGCTTTAAAATTGCAACTAAAGAGCACAAGGTGGCTGTCAAAAGGCCGAAAGTGTGTCATCTTCGAGCACCTTGCCGCTGATAATGCGCCGCCGCTCGCCATTGTCGACCGCATGAGGCGAAGAGCCGAGCCTCACTCTTCAAATAACGACGGTTTCCTGCGCTGCTGCAGCGCAAGAAATAATAAAGAGAAGCATGCTTTTGCCGCCTTTTTCGAGCGCCGCGACTGGCTTTAAATCACGTGGTACGGATCGGGAGCCGCCATTGGCCGCTGCGCGCCTGTGTGTGCTGTGAAGCCTACTTGCAGGATCAGTCTCTCGTCGAGCAGCGCAGCTGAACAACGCTTTTCTCGAGTGCTTATCCGTTATGGATGAAGAAAGCTGTAGGAAGCGCGGTCACCGGCCTGTGAAGTTTCACGCGGCGCACAAATTTCGAGGACGCCGGCGCAAATCAAAGCCGAACACTCAAACCACGAAAAGATTGTCTGCTGCCGCAAGGCGTAGTGGCAGTGACGCCGATGCATCTGACGAGTTAGCCGCGGCATTCGAATATGTGAGTGCCTCCCAGAAAAAGATCGGACTCTTCGAAGACAAAGAAAAATCACAGGATGACGAGTCTTCGTTGATTGCTGATATGACAGCACTGAACATGTTGGTTTAATCAAGGGCACTCCAGTTTTGAACGTGTTCTGGAAGAGCTTGGCGTGCTCTTGCCTCATGATCTGGTTGCTCTTGGCACATCACGGGACAGCACACGCCAGAAAAAAATGTCTCAAAAACTAACAGGAGAAGCAAGGGCTCGTCGGCGTGCGCTGAAGAAAAAATCTCTTGTCGCGGAGTCAGCTCGAAAGAGCCGTGAGGGCCAAACCTATGGTGCTGGCGCATTTTAATGGCAGTGGCCACTACAAGAAGGATTGGAAGGATTGTTCTTTCTTGTGTACAAATTTCGTTGCATTCAATGACATCTTTGATAAATAAACATGCAATTTTGACTTTATAACTCGTTTTTCTCAAAACACAAATTTTGCCATTTTTGTCAATGTGCCCCTCCTTTTTCGGGTACTTCTGGTGCTCAGATCTGCATGAAATTTTTCCCAAATTTTTTCCAAAGTACGAGAAATGCAATTATCTTGTTTAAGTTTCAATATTTTTATTATATAATAAAAAAAAGTTATGTAAACTTTTACTAGGGTAGGAGAAATATGAACTTCCCACGTTAAAATTTTTCATGTCTAGTACATATTTTGTATGGACTTCCTGATTAGTTATTTGCATTCCACACTTTATTTGAAACATTATGAACTATCAATTGTAAAAAATTGTTGAAGTTTAGGTCTGAAAAGAGGGGGGGCAAAAGGCTTAAGTTTTTCACTTTGTCATGTTGCAGAACTAAAAGTATGCAACTGTCAAGAAAACTAATTATATATTTGAAATCAGCATAAAAAGTTCTATAAGCAGCTCAAGTTTCATTGCTCTAGGGTGAATATTAAAGAAAAAGTGTCTTCGAGTAGCATCTCCCCTTAAGAAATAATTACGGGTGCATAAATATTCAGAATTTCAAACATGAATAAGATATTTTCCTTATTTGAGGTACATACGATTAGACAAAATCCTGTCATCAACCATGGCAAATAGTCATACCAGTTTTGAATATTCAAGCAAGTAACAGATTACTTGTGCTACACGTTCTGTTTACGGTAAAACCTCATTAATATACATATTCGTTCGATTTACTGTGCTAAAACTTCATTGTGATGAATTCCCTACTGAGTCTCTCCACAGAGCCTAACGTATTCACTGGCTGCTTGAGCTAGAGCGGCTTGTCTTATGCCTAGCAGTTAGTGCGTACTGCAATCACTTCTTGCTGCATAAGAGTTAACTGCACACAGTCAACTCACAGCCTGGCTGAAACCACAATTGCACCAATCTCGGGCAAATTAAAGTTTTGCACCTGATTAGGGATATAATGCAGTAATGTGCAATAGCAGTTATAATGAAGTCATGGATTTAACGAAGTAATTTCAGCTCTCCCTTTAACTTCGTTATAATGCGATTCGAGTGTATGATATATGCTGTTTATAATAATTGTGTTATCTGCAGGTTGCAGTTGTTCCACAAAATATTGTGTTTGTATGCCTTTTTTTATTGTACCTGCTCATATATGTGCGTTGACTGTGGGCCTCCACTAGCCTTTGGCTACTGGCCCAACAGTTTTTGTTCAAATTAATTTACGAACAGCAAATAAATGAATTTAAAAAAAGAAAAGAAAAGGACTGATATCTACAACGGTACACAGGAAGTTGAAATATCATCGGACGCGTTTACCCAGGTACGAAGTGCGATGATTTCCGCAATTTCACCATGTCGCTTTTGCCACTGGCGCAGAGTAATGAAAGAGGGACATACGCTTGACATGCGTGGCTTCTTGCGGCCTTCACTTCTGGACCGTGCTGGTGGAGCTGCATTTCGTGACGGGCTGCCAGGAGGGGCAGGTGATGTGTTTGAGCCGGCACGGTTAGCCTCCGTCTAGAAAGTGCAATCGATCGCAATGTTAGCGGCTGCCTGCCAACCAAATGCACCAGCTTACAAAGAAAGAAGAGGCCCGTTAAAAAAAGCAGCCTTTTCTTTGTACAGCACAGGTATGCAACGTGTTCCTTTCAGCAGTTACACAAAAATGCCAACTGCACAGTACATATAAGAAAAACATAACGAGAAATATAAATAACAAATTATTCTTTCATTACAAAGAATCTCCACTACAGCCCTTTGTGGATGCCGTGTAGTACGTTGCAGTTTCTAAATGCACTGAACATGCAGCGTTAGGCAACCTATGCACAGCAGAACATTGCTGATGAAATATGTGAGACAGCATACAAGTGTAATGGTGAAGAAAAAAAGAAAAAAAAAAACCCAGTCCAACAGCCTACCCCATGAAACTATTGAAATGATGTGTTAAGAAAGCACCGAACACAGGTAAAAGCTAGTATAATAATCAATTCACACAAATTAGGAAGTATGTACAGGGTGCACTGCACGGAGAACAACGGAATTGTAAGACACACCCATGGTTGCAAACTTCTCATCACAAATGACGTTTGCTTTGGTCAGCCGAGGTAGTGTGGGAGGTGTACTCAGCGAGAGTGAAGCAACACCTTTGCTGGTACATACTGTTGTTCTTTTTGCCCATGGACTCTTGCAGCTAATTTGCTAGCTATGCCCTTTCTAAAGCTTTCTAGCTGCTTCAACACAAGCCTGACTGCAATCCTTGCTAGCTCTCTGAACCACCTTTCCCTGAAGCCTCAAAAATGTCTTGGAATAAGTGAAGTGCTTTCTAGAGTATATTATTATTCATTGACTGTAGTACTTACCCTTACTGTTGTGCAGTGTGCTGCTACTTGACATGCCTGTAAGAGTGTTGTAATGTGGGAAATCCACTCATGTTGTTTGTTCTTATGTGTAAAAATATGTATAAAGCTGTTTGTATTGCTTCAGCACTGCACAAATGATTATGGCTGTATTGTTATGACATGTATTAGCCCGTCAGGGCTTTTACAGCATTAATAAATTGATAAATATGTGGTTGGGATTCAATGCCAATGCAGTTCAATTTAGAAAAGAAAACAGACATATTTAGATCTTTATCCTTATAGTTCTCCTATACTTGCATTTGCCAATATGAAAATTTAGACGATACATGCTGCTCAGTTCACTGACCTCTATTATGGCTATGATGTAGGGCCATTAAGCCTTGGTAAACTCCATCTTTAGCCTTTTGGGTTGACTGATATGACCCTGGTCAGGTCTTTAAGGAAGAGGAAGGCTTTCATAGCTACCCCAAGTAGGCAAAGATATTCAGTGAAGCTGTTGCATGTAGTTATCATACAAAGTACAATACGCAACATGTTACAGCTGAAATGACAGAACATCAATGTATGCTGCTTCATAGACCTTGCACGCACTTTGTGCACACGGAAAATTAAGAATGGGCAGAAGTTGCCCCGCAGCTCCCGATAGGAAGACGCCCATTATCCAACCTGGCGAATTACATCAAGTAATTGTACACCTGGCCACAAAAGTTTACGGAACGTGGGCTCCACTGTAAAATGTGCATTTCTGCTCTTTAGTGCATGGCGCTTCTAACCTAGCAGGTAACTGTAGAGGTCGCAGGCACTGCTACAGGATGGAACATCTATTTGGAGGCTATGTTCTCAGACAAAGCGGCAATACAGCTTTCTCGGAAATTTTGCATTCCGCAAACTTTTGGGGGTGGGGGTACGTCTCGCGATGCAACTAACTGCAGAATTTGAAAAAATCTATCGTAGAAGTAAGAATTTTCGGGCCACCACTGGGCTTTAGCTAGATTTTTATCAAGGTTATTTATAACGAAGAAAAAAAAAGAATGGTAAGTATGCTCTACATCACAAGTGAAAGTGTTTGTGACATTCCAAGCACAAGAAAACGAAAGCTTAAATTATGCGTATGCTCACGTAAATGACAGCAGTGAGTGGTAGCAGCAAGAGCTATTCCACAGCACTCACCCCTCCTGCCTTGAGAAGCTTATGGCAGAAGTCGTCGGGCGGGTTGTGAAAGGTGAGCTTTTCACAGCGTATGTTGGAGATTGGAGTGCCGTCCACGGAGAGGTACAGGTCGTAGACAAACGTGACTTTCTTGGGGTCCTCCTTGGTGCGGAAGTACACCTCCACAGGCATGTTAAAGCCCGCATAGCCGCTTTCTGACACTTGGTAGGGCGGCTCCTTTAGCACTGCATTCCGACAGACACGCATGCTTTCCACACACAAAGAATGTGAACTTCAACACTGACATCTCCGTCACTAAAGGAAGCAGAACTTTTCCACACTTTAACCATGAAAGTGCATTCTGTTCTCAAACTCGAAGCACTAGCACTACACAACACAAATCCTTGCACGCATCGTCTGCCTCACAAATCGAATTGACACAAAAATTAATTTTAGAGTCTGTCAGGTACAAGTGGAGTTACAGGGATTTGTCAGATGCTTCAAGCGCTTTCTCTCTCCTTTTCGTACTAGCGAGCGTGCTGAAAGCTATGCAGGGAGGTGGATGACAAGGGGGTAGAAGATGTGTCCCTTCGTCAGTGCGCGTTAAGATCTTGAGCACTTTCTTTCAACTTTTTTCTTCAAACACACGGCTTACTTTCAATGTGATTGCATGTGCGCGCAGGCACGTGGTGGCATCCCTCGACGACAAGACAGCGGTAACTATGAAGCTCAAAATGCTCAAATCAGCCAATGGTTGTGGATTTTGGGTTTATGGCGCGGTCATGTTAATTTATGGCATCATTTGTAGAGAGAAGAGGGAGCGATTTCTAGCTAACTTTGAGAATTAACTGTAAATTCGAGGCTGCGTGCTGTGCTATAATGTTTGG
This sequence comes from Rhipicephalus sanguineus, assembly GCF_013339695.2. NCBI lineage: Eukaryota > Metazoa > Arthropoda > Arachnida > Ixodida > Ixodidae > Rhipicephalus > Rhipicephalus sanguineus. Next base: position 231,474,173 of record NC_051178.1, read on the forward strand.
CTCGTGCTTTCTCAGGAGCCTCGACTACTGATTGGCAGCGTTTTTTGATCATGCTGAAAAAGTGTTGCTGGGCCGCTTTAACAAAGAGGAAAAAAACAACAAACAAGAATGAAAGAGTGGAGACATTTCCTTCAAGTACATCTCATAACATTCCTTTTTGCTTCACTGCTTCAATCTGAAATATTTTTAAAAAATTTTTTTATCCACCTTCAGAGACTGACACACAATTTCAGCAATGGCTACAATATAGTACACTTTGAGTGCCAGTCACAGAAAGCAAGCAATAAGGATGTGTTCCCTGGTTTACTTCATCAGACATGTCAATTGTACGTTAATCCCAAGCTTCTCGCTCAGTGTACTCCTCTAGAAACATAAATGGTGCATAAAGAAATTAAATCATGTGAAATCGAACAAAGAAAAATCAAGTTGCGCATTTCCTTTGCGACTTCTTTTTTTCTCCAGCCTATGGCCAGTCTTTTAAAACTGCCTTGCTATCACCACAAAACGTTTTTATGGTCATACAAGCTTTTAATACATGGTTTTAAGCAGCAGTTGAAGTTCGCCACCTGTGTTCAGTGAAAATGTGTCTTCATGTTGAAGATCCTTGTTCAATTTGCATGTACCACATTGTCTTTTCGTTAACCTGCCTTCATCCTAAGGCCACTTGTTCGATTTGCACATTTTAAGTTGTACTTTCCTCGCCAGTGTTTTTGTTTGTTTGGCTAGGACGCACCAACGTGCACATCAATGAGCACGACAGCCAGCTTGAGCATGCGAATGACGAACGGTACAGTGGCGCTCAATGTGAGTTGCAATGCGGTGGCCCCAGTTGAAGGGGCCCCAAGCCTATATTGTAACACTGGCAAACGTGAAATTGGTGCAAAACAGCCATTTGGGCTAGTTGGTATTTGTTCATCTCAATGCAAAAAATATGGGCACACTACAAAACAGGGACAAAAGAGAAAACGACGGCCGCCACAGTGTGCGCCTGTGTCATTGTTTTCTCTTCTTTTGTCCCTGTTTTGTAGTGCGCCCCATATTTTTGCATTAAGGTGAAATTGGTTTTTGAAATAGTCGAAACAGTGTTTACGTCACTGATTGTTTTCTATGTCGGCGTGCAGTGTCGGCGCCGCTTTGAGCACCGGCAGCATGTTACAACTCATATCGGGCGGGACTGTGTGTCGTGAGACGCTCCAAAGAGTGCAGTGTAGTACCTCGCTTGGGCTTGGGAAAGCTTTCGTGCAACAGGAAGATGACCTTGTCGACGAAGTGGTGGATGTTGCAGCCCTCGGGCCCACGCACGAAAACGGTCCAATCGTGGGTGAAACCCTCGGCCGTCGGACGCGCACGCAGCACGGCCCGGTGACCTAATTCCAGCTTCACCTCGATGGACTGCAAGCAGGAGAACGCGCGCTTTACTTCGGCTCGCGGTCAAGAAACCGACGCTGCTTCGAACACGCTAGTTTTACGTTCAGTACTGCGAAATCAAGTGGCGAAAATATAACGGCACGTAACAATGCGCGCACAAAACGCTCGAATACTTAAAGAAGCGCGAGAAAATGAGTTAACTCTGCAGCACCGCGCAAGCGTTCGACGATTACTGGCGTGACAGGGGGGCTGAACGCCGCAGGAAAAAAAGGTCAGAGACCCTAAGCGTGCTACAACGACACTTTCACACAGTTCGTGTTTCCTCTCTATCGACAACGTGTCATGTTTCGTGCGAAATGCACTTCGAAATGTGACGCTAAATTTCGATCAGTGAACCCGTGAGTAGCATTTTACAGCAAGCGCGTCTCGCATTTAAAAAGCGTTCGCAACTTGGGCAAGTGGTGTGCTCGAGATGGCCGGCGTTTCATTAGCGCTGCCTCAAAACACCGCACTTGAATACGTTAAAATGGAGGTACGAGCAGTCTCTAATTTGGCAGCATGACAGGTTTCTCGCTTGCGCTTCGAGGAAACTCGGGAGAGTCGAAGCAACATTCAAAAACGGCTTTAGGAAGCGCGTTACCGCCAAAACATAGCGCGTGTGTGGAAAGAAACACTTCAAATCCGAGCTCAGCCCGCACCGGACACGACATCCACGGAGGTTTATTTCTCGTCCCTTTAGCGAAGACGCTAATATGAAACCGGCTCGTTGTCGAAACGGTTACCTTCGTGGGTGATGTCATGTTGGCTGGAAACTCACGCACACGACGCGGCCATGTTGTTTTGTGCTATGATTGTTTGGATTGCGTGAGCCGCCAGGAACGTATTTTTGAAATCACGGCACAAAGAACGTTACATAGAAAAACACACAAGTTACTAGTCTTCTTAAATTGAACCGTAATTTTTTAAAACTTCTCGCACAAAGATTTTTGCGTTATACGCTCCGTAACGCACATGTACCTCAAATACGAGTAGCCTCTCGCCGGCTAGCGTCCGCAGGACGCATCCGCATTTCCACGTGCGCGTTTGATCAGTTTAATTAAGTGCTTTAGAGGCACTTAGAGGTATCGTTCGCACAGTCGATCAACATTTCAGCTAGCATTTCTCTTTCATCATGGCGGGACGAGGGAGGGGTCGCGGCCGAGGTGGTGGGATGTCATTTAATGTGGAACAGCTGGGCTTGACAAGGCAAGAAGCAGCGCTCACACTGTGCGCGCAGCCGCCGCCAGCATTCCCGGTGAGTTGCACAGCCAAGCTCACTGCAGTGTCGTTCCTGCCCACCAATTCCGCGCGCTGAACTCAATACGTAGCTAGTTAGTCAGTATTCGGTTACGTACCATGTCACATTTCTGGCTTATAGAATGCTGCCGCCTAACTGAGTTACGTTTTTCAGTGGTTCACTTTTCGCAGCCCCTAGACTTTTCCCCAGCACCTCTGGTGAATTCGGAAGAGAACACATATCTGGCCGTGCTCCTTCACGAGCAGCGCAAGAACTTGCTCGCTTCCAGTTTCAACATTCTTCCCTGCAAGCCGCAGCAAACTGTGGAGAGGTACTCGGACCGTTACCGTGTGAAAGCACCCGACGTTATCTACGGTAATTTAATCTTCCAGCTCTGCTGAGCCGTCACGCATGACGTGATCACCGAGTGTATTCGTGATTGTGCTCTGTATGTGGGGTCATATATTTATCTGAGTGTGTAGAACTCCCTTTGTCGCTGGATCTGCGGAACAACAACAAAAACGCATGACGTATACCTTGCGTGAAGCTTCGTTTATGTGGATATTGAAGGAGTTCGTGGGATATTACGCCCAGGAGTACGTACAGTAGACGTCCAGGGAGAAGATAGAAACATGTCACTTACACTGCACGCTGCTTATGCGCAGATTTTGATTACTTCCCAACGGAACTGAAGATTTCCAAGAAGACAAAAAAGGCGGAAAAAGTCGGCTGTATCTGGAGGAGGTGACAGCATAGCGACGGGAATCGACATACAGAAAAAGCTGCAAGTGCGTGATGTACAATAATATGTTTTTGTACCAAGCCTGCTGATGGGATGACTGCATGCATACACAACAAAACAAAGCTCATTGTGCTGTCGCTTCCTGTTCAAGTGCAAATGATAGATATATCTCGCATTGACAGCTGGGAATCGTAGTGAGCAATTGCAATAAAATACTGAATGCCGACTGGCTGCATCCGAAGGTATACAAAGGCACCAGTCGTTCTCAAGCGTGCATTCTTTATTTGCTAATTATACGCACGTTCGTGTGGTGCTCCATCTGTAGTGACAGTATACTGAGGAAGCAGCAGCCTGTGAACGCAAACTTTTTTTACCAATCAAATCTCAAAGTGCTCAAATCTCAAAGTGGAGGTGACGGTGTTTGTGGTGTGCACACAGATAAAGCACTGCGAATTTTGATGCAGTTAGTTAGCCCCAACAGGTATTTCGTAACAGTTGGGCTGTCAGAATTTTATACATTCAAACTGCTGAGCCGTTCTGATGCTCTTATGTTAAATTGAGGTCATTTTATTGGACTGCATTCCAAAGTTAAGAAATGTGCCTATTAATTTCAACCACATCCATTATTTGACAAATGCAGGTTATTTGAGCCAGTACAGAAGTACCAATAGACATCAACTGTACAGTACTCAGCATATAGGATGCACTAATCACGCTTTGTGTTAGCTAGCACTTCTTGCATCACTGGTGAGTGCTGGGGCAGACCAGTGAAGTCACAAGTGCCTCACAAGAGCTCTTAATTGTATGCTACAAAACATAAGCCCAGGTAGCCTAACGCACACCGTTGGGGCAAAAAGTAGTGGCAGCCATGCACTCCAAGTATTGTTTTCAATTGCTAAGCACTGCACAGCAAAGTTGCCCAAAATGAAATCTTTGGTGCATTCCGCTGCATTTAGATGTTTGTAATGCTACAGCTCATAGCAGCTTAGGATATGACACTCAGCAGTGATGAGTTACAGCATTAGGTAGCTTTCCCTGGTGGTTGATGCAAAATGAATGATGGCCATCATGATTTCCATTCCGTCATTTGAAGAAAGGGCGAGAGAAAAAAAGTAATCAAATTACCTCAGATAGGTCCTCGCAATTTCCTACTGTCAAACTGAAATGCTGGGATACTTGTCGTGCTTTCTACAAATCGTGAAAGAAATCTGCATTGAGACTACTGCACCTAGACATATTTAACATCTTTCCTGTGGGGCAGTTCATGGTCATCCTAATGCACCGAGTAAATGGGATGTTGTCATGGTTTGCTGTAGGCACTTGAAGAAAAAGAGGCTGGAGGAGGTGACAGTGGTGGCGAGGGTGAAGAGGAGCCCGGCGAGAAGAAGCCTAAAGAAGGAGACGACGAAGAAGAGGAAGAGGGAGCCGAGGAATTGGATGAAGAGGAGGAGCTTGAAGAGGTAACGCATTGCTGTCCCATCACACTGACGGGACTATATACATAGTGTGTGTGTTTGTGTTATATTATGGAGGTGCTGTACTTTTGTGATCTATCACTTTTGTTGCATACTGATTGCTATACCGTGACATTGAGAGCATGAGAGCAGACATGACCAGTGTCTGGTCGCTCTCTGCTCAGCCCGACAAATGTGCAATTTCAAAACCTGTAGCACACAAAGCAAAAAGTCCTTAAACCTTAAATGCATGAAACCAAGGTGATGAAATGAATTATGGCACTTTTGTTGATGGTCGACCGTCGTCTGTTTTGGACATGTGCACGAATGTACCCGAAGAATTGAGCAAAACCCAGCATAGCATCACAAATATCAGTCACCGCCATGCATTGGTTCAACAGAATTCTTGTAAGTCAGTTTTATGACACAGAACACCCACATACTTTTGTAGAATTCGTAGCAGCGTGGTGGTAACTGCAAGCAGCTCCAAAAAGTCTGCTGGCTGCTTAAAATTTGTTGTAGTAATCCACTCAACGAAAAAAAAAAAGCTTTCATTTGCAGCAGCAGCACCCGCTAGTTGTGGTTGCCTTTACTGGGAATTTATCCTATTTATCAGAGGATCCAGAATAGTCTTTTTCAGCTTTGGGATCTTCGAGAGCACGCGCTGTGATATCCCGAAACAGTGGTGACATCTTTTTTCTTGCCGATCGTGATCGCTAATTGATATCGTACAAGCCTTGTCAGTGACATCCATTTCCTGAAAATTGAGGTTGCTTGCAAGATAAGCGAGATGTCATTGTGTTTAGCGCTACTGCCTCTACAGCTATTTTTGTTTGTCACTCGACACACAACGATAACAAAAAAAAATGCCAGGCCTGCATGGGAGATGCAGCACAGTCACAGTGAAAGTGGGAGGAGCGGCCTTTCTAGAGCCCGTTGTAAACAGTCTTGGGGCGATTACTACAACTAGGGTACCCACTACGCTGTAAATCAACATAATTTTGTGAGGTAAGGAAGTAACCACTATGCCATCCATTATTCATCATTCTGCGGAGAAGCGAGGTGCCCTCTACACATCTGTAAGGCATTACGTGCGCTTTGTTAATGGTGCAGCTGATGACGATGAAGAATTATGGCTCAGACTTTTGTAATGGGTGTGAAGTAGAGCTGTGCGAATAGCAAAATTTTGGGTGCGGAGCGAATTCGAATATTGAAGTGCTAGTGCGAATTGAATCGAATATTTTTTGAATATTTCTCGAATATTTCTCGAATACTTTTCGAATACTTCGAAGCAAAATTGCAGAAAGAAAAGTTAGAGAGAATTCCTAAGCATATCCTTATGAGATAGCAACATGAAAGTGTTTCGTTTTGCTAGGTTGATGAAGCGCTGGCGGGGTGGTGTTTCATAGTTGTCTTAACAAGAATGAGGCAATGTAGAGCCGAATTGTATTTATGTACATGATTTCGTGCAACCAAAGTGTTGCCGACAACACTTTACACGTGATAGGCAGAGATGCCATTTCCTCAGCCTCTCCTCCTCTTTCAACTGCTGTGGAAGGCCAACCGATGTGGCGGACAAGGGTGTGCTCCCTTCAAGTCCGTAGTTCCAAGTCTGCCTCGTAGACGTCGATACATAAGAACATCTGAAATTTTGGATGCTAAAAAGCTTTGGCTTCCGATTTTTCGGACTTCCTGTCCAAATTTAAGGTCCAAAACAGCATTGATTGAGCCCCCCACCTCTGCCACATCTTTCATCTCCATGTTGGAACCAGCGTTTTGTTGAGTTAATACATTTGCGACCGTGGCGGAGCTTGAAAGGCAGCTTTGCCGCAATACTGGGATATGATGAGGTGAAGCATATTGAAAATCTAGGGACCACTTCCAATCGGACGTTGACTGTGTCTTGGCTAAGTTCGACCGTAACGGATCTTGAAAGGCAGCTTTGCCTCAATACGAGAGTGTAATGAGGTGAAGTATATTGAAAATCTGAAGGGGTCACTTTCAATCTGACGTTGATAGGGGTGTGCGAATATTAAATTTTTCGAATACGAATCGAATACGAATATCCACCTTCGAATATCGAATCGAATATCGAATATCAAAGGAAAAATGCCTCCACAGTAACAATATTTTATTTAACATGTAGTTATTTGAAAAAAAAAAACATTAACAGCCTGACTGGCAATACAACATACACTGCTATCTCCAGAACACAATGTCCAGGCTAGCATAATGCACATCACAACACAAGCAAATATCACGGCACAATGAAAGTAATGACTAGATGTTATCATGAAGAAATATGAGTTGCTCCACATGATCAGGCAGCAGGCGCTCCCTTCTAATGGAGACACCCCCCCCCCCCCCGCCACTGAAAAGGCACGCTCGCTTGGAACTGAAGTGGCTGGTATAGGGAGGTACATGGGGCAAAGCTTTGCCAGACTGGGGTATCTGAAGGTGCCTACAGTCCGCCACCAGTCACATGGGTCACTGTCTTTCTTCAGAAGCGGTCCCGCATAGTGAACGAGTGGTAGTGCGGCACGTTACGGCCGCATAATATTGAAAATGTATGGTTACATGATCGCCAACAGAGCTGCACGTCGGAGATGCACCAGCAATAAATCATACGTATTGGGGCGCTCGTCGCAGGCAGATATCGTGCCTCCGTGTACTTACGATGTTTATCGCTCCTCTCGGCAACGTTTTACAGCGAAAGCTGTTATGAGATCATTTCACCGGCCGTTTTTGGCGCCGTAGTTGTCCGGCGCCGCCGCCGCCGGTGTCCGTAACCACTATTGCTCGAAATAAAAAAAAAAACGAAATAAGAAAAAAAACGAAATAAGAAAAAAATTCTAGGATGGAACGAGGTTCGAACCTGGGCCCTCTGCGTGGGAGCCCAGTATTCAACCTCTGAGCCATGCCGGTGCTTGAAACTGCTTTGCAAAAAAGGTCCTATACAGGCTTCATGTCGGGAAGGAACCACATTAACATATGCAATATAGTGCGGTAGAAGAGTAAAATAAACACAAAGCGTCGGACAACGCGAATTCTGTAATCAGGCGTCACACAATGCGAATTGCGCAACGAGAAGGTTGTTGAATGCTTCCAACCCATTACAAAGGGTTCCGCCATAATTCTTCATCGTCATCAGGCACAGCATCAACAAAGTGCGCATAATGCCTTACATGCGTTTAGCAGGTACCACGGCTCTCCGTAGAATGACGAAAAATGGCATAATGCCTGCTTTCCTACTTTTCAAAAATTACAATGATTTATAGCATAGTGGGTTCCTCGCAAGTGCACTTGTATTAGTTGCCAAGGAAGCCCATAAGCGCATGATCCATTTCCTCGGGGTCTCAGTAAAGTTCTTCGCCCCCCCCCCCCCCCACCTCTCTCTCCCACGTCAACGTATGTTATACAGCATGGCAGGAGAGGGACATAGCGACCGGGCGTCACCTAATGCAAATTACATAACTGGTGGGCCGTTTAAAGCTTCCAACCCATTACAAAGGGTTGAGCCATAATTCTTCGTCATCAGTCGTCGCGTGAACAAAGTGCACATAATGCTTACAGAAGTGTAGCTGGTGCCTCGCTTCTCCGCGGAAAAAATGTGAAAAACTTCACAAAAAATGTGATTTATGGCGCAGTGGGTACCTTGCTAGTGTACTCCCCAAGAGAGCTTACAACGGTGCTTTAGAAACGCCGCTCTTCCAGCTTTCGCTGTGACTGTGCTGCGGTTTCAGCGCAGGCCTGGCGTTTTTAGATATACGAACGCAGCAGAAATGTGGAAGACCAGTTATTTTATGCATGATAATCGAATGGCATATTCGAATTTTTCGAATATCGAAGTTATCGAATATTCGAACCTTTTCGAATACACGATTTTCGAATCGAATACGAATATTCCGAATGTAATATTCGACGAATATTCGAAACTTTCGAATATTCGCACACCCCTAGACGTTGACAGTATTTGTTTTTGAGAAGTTCGAATAGTAAAATTCCATTGCGAATTGAATCGAATAGCAAACACTATTAAAAAAATATTCGAAATTTCGAATATTCGCACACCCCTAGTGTGAAGCTTTAAACCACCCGCTCGTTACGCAGTTAGCGTTGTGTGACGCCTGGTGTTATTTTACTTTTCTATCACGATATGCTATTACATCTGTTAACGTGAGTCCTTGCCCTACATGATGCCAGTATAGGGTATTCTTGCGAAGGAGTTTCAGGCACCGGCGTGGCTCTGTGTTAGAATACTCCACTGCCATGCACAGCGCCTGGGTTCAGATCCCGCTTGATCCTGGATGCTTCTTCTCATTGTACACGATAGTAGTTACGAACACCGGCAGCAGCGGTAGACAATTACGTCACTGAAAATAGCTGTTGTAATCTCATAACAGCTCTCGCTGTAAAACACCAAATCGGGCACTGGCTCATGGATGGGAAGCGCGAGATGCAGAACTACTCTGGTTGTAGAGCTAACAATACAAATGCACTGGGTGCCTGCATGCATGCTTTCCCTCTCTCCTGCTCCCGAGGTGAGAAGGAGACCACTTGTCCTTGCCCTCTTAACCGCTGCCGGAAAACACTCTGCTCTCCAGCATGTGGCACATGATTTAAAAAATACATTCACAAAACCTGTGCATAACTCAGCCGTCTGACCACTACCACCAGCAGAAGTATAGATTTATTGCCTGGTTTTCTATGGACAGGAAGGTACAAAAAGTTAAATAGTATACTTGGTTATTAAGAGAATTTCGTTACGTCGAAGTTTGTTATACGGAGGTTTAATTATGCATACAATTCTTCAGAGCATCAGATGAAACTTTGTCACCACTAGTGTAGCGTGCAAGATAACTTACATGTTGAATGAGTTCTTGTAATAAAAGGCTGGAAGCGGCATGTCATTGTCATCATCCCATGTGAGAATTGTGGTGGCAACGATAACTTGTTTTGTCGCACTCTTTTGATGATATTGACAATGAAAACTCGGGCAGTGGGCTGCTATGAATGCTGTGAACACGATTTCATATCAGTTGTACTGCGCAAGCAATTTACAGACTACTTTTCTTTAAGAAATGTACACATGTATGCATTAGCAATCGATAATACAATGATCATTCATGCTGAACTGCCATTCTTGCTTGAAAATGTTCCAAACATAGGCTGGTAACACGCTGTGTTTTTAGTGCATTAACTGTCTTTAGTGTAGCCAAGACACACTGCAGCCAGTGGGGTGACCACTCTCGACAGGCACAGTCATGCTGACCAGTCAGTATTGAAATATCCAATTAAGGCAAATTTCAGTATCAAAATAACAAAAGTTCTGGCTCATATGATGCATGGACAGTGGCTTGGACTTTTCTTCAGTATCAAGTTAGCTGGAATTGAAATTACGAGGGTGTAAAATTGTATAGGGAACATTTAGTTGCAGAATCGAAGTCGGTCTGTGCTTGAGGCATGTCCACGTAACAGGAATCCTAGGACTAGCCTTGAGATAGCCATCTCCAAAATGTCCAGTGAGATACGCTGGCATTCCACAGTTCTTTGCGAGGTTAACTGAAATACAAATGCTGCAACCAGTTTTTTTTCTAGATTTTGAAATGCCCATTTTTTTCTACAACATTAACATTCTTTGAGGGAAGGCACAGTTTTATTTCATTTACAACTCTGTGAGCCTTGAAAGTGCACATTCAGAAATGTTCTGTTAGTAACATGGTGTATATTAAAAGCTGGTGAACTGTCTGAATTTGGAATTCCCTGTTAGCTTGTTACTGATCATCTGCACTGTTTTGCTATGCTTTCAGGAGACAGACTACATTAATAACTACTTTGACAACGGTGAAGGCTACGGCGATGACGAAGATGACAATTTGGACGATGGTGCTGTCTTTTGAGATACACTAGTCCTCATTATTTATTGAAGAGCATGTAAATAAGATCTATTGGCCTGTGTTGCAGGGAACTGTCCCAAGCACAATAAAAGTGTTTGTTTTAGTTATTGTCTTGGGCATCATTTGCATCATATTATGGGGAACATAGTTGTCTTACTGATAAGACTCGCCACAGAAATATGGTAATGAATGTAGGCATAGGGGCCTAAAGCGTTGAATTGTAAGGTGCTTTGCAGACTTGTTTTAAGAGTTAATTATTATGTTGAAAGATTCCCTGAAATGGTTTTTTGAAATTATGTAAGCGGTCAGGCTGCAGCTAGATTAAATTATTTGCACCAAAATTCTGAGCAGCATATATATCTGTTTCCTAATATCCCAGAGACTTCACAGGGGTGCAGATGCACAGCAGTACGGCAAAATCCGCATCAGGAATAAGCACTCAATCCAGTATTTACTCCACAATGATGCAGCAAAATAAATAGATTTTATTCCTGTTGCTGGACCACCTCTCTTCACAAAATGTCAGTCGGATGATACAGTTTTTGTGTTCTGCTGTTCAAGCTTGCTCGTCAGAATGGAGTCCCAAAGCAAAAGCTGTTTTGATATAGTGTTCACCTGAAAAAGGAAAACCTTCGTTAGTGTTTACACAACAATATTAAAGAGACAGCAAAATATATTAAAGTTATGGAATATATTTGGTAATAGAAGTCTTGTGGATATTTATGAACAATTTTTTTTCGATGCATTTTTTATGAATGGAGTTAATGGCAGTAAACCGCAGCCCCTGCCATGGATTCACAGACTTCTCTTCATTTTTGTACGTTAAGCTCTGCTACAATGTTGATGTGCAGCTACATTCTGCCAATCATAATTCTGAGCTTCGGTGTTCGGCTTCTGAAGTAAACTAAGGTAAGGTTATAGTACCGTGACACTTTTTACTGGTCACAAAACTTCTCCATCGCACTATGGGAGAGCTTCAAATGCTGCCAACTGTCGCCACACCGCGGCGCTACCATTAGCAAGAAGGGATTTCACAAGTGTCGGGGCGACTGGCCAGTTGAATGGCATAGTGTTTCTGCCTCTGATGTGTGCTCTATTTCTACCTTTGATCTTGTGTGGGGGAACTCAAATGGTCATCAGATAAAAGAATAATGTTTAAGACTTGCTGGGTGGTATACTGCACGTCGCTCCGGCTGTACAGGGAAAGACAAAAAACTGTCGTTTAGTTTACCCAGTGATGCTGAAAGGTGGAATCAATCTAAATGGGCTACTCTCCATCAAGGAACAAGGAGCTTCTTTTTCAGCTCTCCAAATGTTTGGACGTGTGAAAAGCAGTTCCGCAAGTAAGATGTCCTTTTTAGCGATGTCCTTCACTACGGCATCTCTCATAATCATATCGTGGTTTTGGGACGTTAAACCCCAGATATTATTATTATAATCTTAGCAATAAGTGTATCACACAAGGCACTGTTGTCACGAAGCACTGAAGAGTGAAGTGAAGGTATGCACAAAAGTATCGGGCTTTTTTATGTCTGTGCCAAAAATAAAATATTTAAAAGCTGCAATGAGTTGTAGTTACTATTTCGTTGTTTGCTAGGCCGAAGTAAACAGTTCAGTTTAGTACATACAGCAGCTTGCGAAAGACTGTTCTTTGCCAGTGAACCACAGAGAGCAGCCCTTGTCCAAATTTTTTCCAAGTGAAGGCACAGGGGGTGGTCATGGCCATGAAAATACACTAAGGAGCCACTCGTGTGCATTTTTGTGAGAATGACCACATTTCAAGCCTTTAGCATGTCCACAAGTATTCTATAACATTATTGTGAGCTCCAGTTCAGAGCTGTTTATGTGCAAACTAGTATATATCAGAGAGAGCCTAGCCATGTGTGCATGGTTGTTTTTCAAAAAACCTGGTAGAGATGCACTGCTGTCCATGCCATGCTGACAGTAGCAAAAATGCTACAGTTCGCCAGATATCTACAGGGGTAAATGTATAGCTAGCCGAAGTTACCATTTTGGGAGGGCTTCACAAGGGTTCCACAGTTGCTCTCAATGGTGTTGGTACTCTAACCTTCAATACACACCGCAAGGCACCACAATGTAATTTGTGAAGTAAGATCTGTTGCACATATTTAGGTGGCGTAAGGTAACTGTTCTTTCATGTCGCAAATACATCGTCATAAAAGAGCACCGTCTCGTCACTTGAGCATTCTGCAAATTTCACTGAGATGTGTAAAGCCCACCTCAAATTGTGTGGCTGCCTACTCGTAGGTCAGACACCAGCTCCCTCGTGCATGTAAGCTGCGGTCTTGAAGCACACTGAGAGCGTGAAATTAGGGGTGGCCCAAACAGCTTTAACGGCTGCAAAACTTGAGCACGATTGAGAACTGCTGCAACCAGATGGGAATACAGCCAAGAAAGACTGCGCTTCGCTTAAGTGCCCCGATAGTATATTGCCTGTAAGCGAGGGGTATGCCAGAATGTGAAATAGTACCAATGAAAGGTGAACACAAAGCCATGTAAGCGTGTCTTTGCCGCGGAAACCCCAGAAGCCGCTGAAGCAAACCTTTGAAAGCCACTGAAATCAGAGCCTTCTTCTCTCCAAAGGCGCCCCCAGAGGCAGCTTCTGTCCCTACAGCGAACTTCGCCAGATGTTTCGAGACCAGTAAAAAGGTATTAAAATACTCTGGTAAGACTAAGTTTTGAATATTTTACATCTTCACTACAACAAATGGAATAGGTTGATGTTAAAACATGACGAGCGATTAATGTTTGTGCTACAGTAAATGAAATGTATGCTTTGGCAAGCCATAAGAGGTGTGTGTAGCACGGGTTCCATCTCGGCTCGCGAATCGCTGATGGGAAAAAAAAATTTGAGACTACAACCATGTCATTTCATATGTAGCTCAGGCAGGCTGCTTACGTTAAGTCAAGTGGTTTGTTGCTGATTGTGAAGTATACTTTTGTGTCACTCCATTTCAAAGATTCGTAGTTTAGCTCGAAACTTTACCAGAAATCCTGTACGATGCAGAAAGAATTGATGCATACCAGGTCATTGTAAGTTGCCAAAAGGTGGTGCAGGTTCCTGGTCTGCTCATCAGCCTGTTCCTAAAAAGAAAAAGAGCGTGGAATTGTTGTGTAGTAAAATGTAAAAATTCTGTGAAAAACTGAGGTTGAATTGTTCAAAATGTTGTAAACAAACTCCATACACAAGCCACTGGTGAACAGCTGTCATGTGTCCAGTAGTTCTACACATAATTAACAGTGGAACTGTTCAACCCTTTGCGGTCCGAAACCTTTTCCCACATTCCGTCCGTTCTGGTCCGAAACTGAAAGACTCAAAGCTCAAGTAAAAGAAGTTTACTTACTCTTTTACAGATGGTGCATAATGAAGTGAGAAAACGTGCGCGTGAACCAACCGCGAAATAACTTTTCCAGCAGTGCACGACCACGGACTGCTGCAGCCATGTTGCGTTGTCGGGCAGGGGCCGACAATGGACCGCAAAGGGTTAAGCTTGCAGTAAGTCCACATAGCATACGCAAAAACTCAGTTGAGTATACACCACAGGAATTGGGGGGCAAGCCCCACTACCGTGTACAGCAGGTGCGAGGGAAAGCGAATACATTAGAGAAAGAGAGTGAAGCGGAGGAGAGTGATGGAGAGCGGTGGAGAAGGAGGTTCGAGTCTGGGGTGTGAGAGAGTAAATAAAGCCTTGTAAAATGAGGAATGCTGAGGCGAGGAGCCAGGAAGGAGGGGGGAGGCGAGCGTTAAAGAAACCCTGCAACACTTTTTCAGCATGGTCAGAAAACATTGCCGGCTGGTAGTCGAGGCTCCTGAGAACGTGAGCCAAACATTATAGTGCAGCATGCGGCCTGGAATTTACAAGTAATTCTCAAAGTCAGCTAAAAATCGCTCGCTCTCCTCTCAACATATGATGCCATAAACCCAAATGCCTGCGCCAGAAACACCAAGTCCACGGCCATTGGCTGATTTGAGCATCGCCGTGAGCTACATAGTTACTGCAGTCACCGTAGGATCCCTCTAAGTGCCCGCATGCTCGCTCGCGATCGCACTGAAAGTCAGTTGCAAGTTCGAAGGAAAAAAAAAAAAAAAACGTGCTCAAGGTCATGACATGCACTGACGAACGGATGTAGCTTCTTGCCCCCTAGTTATCCCCCCCCCCTTTCCCGCTGCGTAGCTTTCAGCATGCTTGCTGGTACGAAAAGGAGAGAAAGCACTCAAAGTGTGCAATAAATCCCTGTAACTCCACTCGTACTTGACGGATTCTAAAAACTTTTGCGGCAGTGAAGCAATCAACTCCTTTAATGAAGCCATTTGATGATTGCTTGTAAAAGTGTTGCAGGGCCCCTTTAAGCGAAAACTCTGCACAGTGAAGTGGAAAGGAGGAAGGGAAGGAGGATGAGAGGAGAAGATGAGAAGTAGCGAGGAGGAGGAGAAAAAAAAAATAAAGCGAAATAATTTTTTTTTTTGCGATGCAGGATCGAACCCGGGCACCCGCGGTCTGAAGGCGAGTGTCGTAATCACTCGGCTATCCAGACACAGTGGCAGAACAAGCATTTATGGGAACCATATGATTGCATTGTTATGGGCGAGAGAAAGAGAAAATGAGAAAGAATGAAAGACAGAAAGAAAGAGAAACAGAGAGAGAAAGAAAGCATAGCATAGCCATGTACAATAAAGTATAGCGAGGGGGTGGTAAAGGGAAGTAAAGGTGAGAAGGAGAGAAAGCAGGAGGAGGAGGCCACCAGCTCCGCTGTTTCCGCAGTCTTTGCACCGCTAGTATGTAGCTGCCACAATTTTTTTGTACAAAATATAACCTAATGATACTTTAAGTACCATTTCCCAATTGTAGAAGAACACAACAGCCAACGCTCAATGAGAGATGGCAAAAAAAACTTGAAAGAATCTGCTACCTTGAACTAGTAGACATGTGTCAAATGCAAACAATCATGAATTCAACATACCTGTTGCTCAAGTTGAATAGTAGCAAGTGCTGATACCTTGCCAATGTGAGTTGGTGCATCTAAAGAGAAAGAAAAATGTTTGACAAAAGGGAGAAGGTAAAGTGCATGCGTCTTGGTCACCTTTGATGTGAGTACTGTCAAGGACCGGCTTGAGATCCTCCATCTTTTGGTAGGCAGCGATCACTTGTCGGATTCTGTCTTCCTCTAGAAAGTAATACAGCATACCATAAGGACATGTTTGTTCTTCGTCTTGAGCTAGACTATGAAAAATCTTCACATAATGATAAAAAATAATCCCAATGTTGAAATAAGATTATGTGTGAATTTTAAATGGCACTTCTGCACACACAACTTTTTCTACAAAATGAAGAGAACTTCAAGGCTAGGGGAAACTAGCCGAGTTCACAGTTCCATGGTCAGGTACAACTTCAGAAGTCTGCAGCATTCCTTCCTCAAAGGTGGATGCACACAAGCCTGTCCCAATGGGAGTGCACTCCAGAGTGAATAGGGAGTTTTGAAATAAGGGCCTCAATCGTTTCGGGGCCCCAAAGAAATAGCGTCGAGGCCACTGCGCATGCACGTGACCTTAACAGCATTTGGGTTTTGTGTTGGGTATTTCTCGAATTTAGTGGGAGCGCCAAAGCCTGCCCCAAAACCTTTGTGTCAAGCAAACATGACGGCTCTTGACCCAGACTAGGGTTACCTAGAATATAGGAGTGTCCAAAGCGCCACAGACACTATTAGAAAACTCTTAGCTCCAGCTTGACCCAAAGCAAGCACACGGAAAGGGTGTTGGGGCCCCAGACTTTTGGGGCCCCTATTCAAAAACTCCCTAATGTCATGAGCCAGACAGCTGGAGACCTTGCTTTCAGAGAACATTGCCAAGTGCGTGAGATGGACTATTTCTTTAGTCATGGAGGCGATTGGCTGCTGCGCTTTGGTCATATAGGTGGGGCCATCTTCAGAATTCTTTAGTTGTATCCGACTATACAGCACCTCAACTTTGTAGTGCACGACACTTCGTAAGATGGAGACCGGCCATAACCAAGTGTGTAACTGAGCTATCACGAAGTTTCTAGCGCCTATGTGCAAATTATGTTTACAGCAAAGCCTACTGGAAGCACTCAAAAACATTGTGTCGCTTTCGCAGTTTCCTAAAAAAGGATGGCTGATCCCTCCGTCATAGCAATCGGTATAACACGAAAGTGGAACGCGTCGTCACAGAAGTAGTTAACTGTTTATAGTGCATTGGTATATGAGAGCTTGTAGAATGTCTATTGTTGTTTGGCAGATGTAGCACCACTTGATGCGGACGCACCCAGGTTGACGCCTAGTAGCACAACCCTGCACCAAGGACTAACGCCCATGATCATGATTTAATCCTTGTGGTAGCTGAAGTTGTCAAGATATACCTGGACACCGCATATGGTGAATCTCACGCAAATATGGCATCCACAAGCACATAGTTAACACTGATACTCGATATGCACTCCTTCAAAGCGTCGTGAAACGCGAAGAGAAACACGACGAGCCTTGTGCCTTCCCTCTAGCCTGGCTTTTAATTCTCACAGGGCGAGTGGGGAACGCGGTGCGACAGCTAGGCGAATGTCACAGAGCTATTTTTCTATATGGATGGACGCTATGAGCGAGGCTTGGCCTAAAGCCGCCACCTTGCGGTGTGTTAAAGCGTTCAGGAAATTACACTTCTCCAATTGGAAACGCGCCGAATGGGATGGTCGCAGCAGTGGCGAGTTGCCGGAGCTAATTGCAGATGCAATGGAAGTTTTTTTTTTGTTTTTTTTTTCGAGCCTGGTGGCACACGTCACTGCCCTGTTATAAAGGGGACGCTCATAACATCCATCCATCCATCCATCCATCCATCCATCCATCCATCCATCCAAGAGCACTGTGACAGGAAAGTGTGAAAGATAAAAGGCGCGTTCATGAAGGCTCCATTATGTGCTTGGCGGTAGCTCAGTGGGCTAAACACCCGCCAGCCATCGTCGGGGTCCTAGATGTCGTGGCTTCGACTCCTGGACTCAACGGGACTTTTTCTTAGCCATCTGATGACGTTCATTTTGCTGACGTATTTCCATGACGGAAATACGTCATGAAAGGCTTTGTCGACCCCGGCATAAAACACTTTCGTGTTAAAAACGAAAAAGAAAATTTATGGGAAATGTTGAGCAACTTTCGGGTAATGCTAAGGGTGACGTTTTGAAACCTTATGACGCGGATGGGCACTTGCGATCGCGAAAAAGCCCCGATACAAATTAAATTTCTCGTCCATGATGCATTTTTATGAATTTCCTTTATGCATGATCCTTTATGCATTTTAATTGCGCACATACGCCAATCGCGATCAGGAAACACGATCCCGATCAAAATTGTACCGCGTGACAACCGTAATTTTATGTCTAAAGCGGGCTAGTGATGTGCGAGAAATGTTTCAAAGTAAGCGAAATTTCTTAATGCAAATGCTTCAAAAAACAACTTCGCTAGAAATTAGGTTGTTTCTGCAAGATTGATCAATTAAATCATGCTCCATCTCTTGGTTCCTCGATTGCGAAAAGCACGGACGGGAGGGCTCTTTATTTCACTCAAGTCAAAGCACTCTAATACCTTTACAACCTAGACTACGGTCTTGATCGACAGAGCGTTAAAATTTCCCGGCAAACAGGACCTACCTGCTAGAATGAGCTGGAGCTTGGCACCCTCTGTCAAATCAGCACGGTCCTGGAATTCGGCGTCCAGGTATCTGTCGAGCTCGTCAGCTGGGAGGTTTACAAACACGCATGGTGACCCTCTAGCGATCTTCAACAAAGAAATATCGTCAGCGACGTACTTTTTTTGAGCACCGACAACTTCTCCCGAGACGCGACGGCAGCCTGGATTTTCGTGTGGACGTTCAGTAGCACTTCCTGCAACCACAAGAGCTGGTGACGAGAATGGAACTAGTTTAACGCGTAGAAACGTTACCGTTATGCTAGATTTGTTAGGCGGTTCCTTCGTGGCGTCGCAGTCTGTCAGCCGCCGTTCTAGCTCTTCAATTCGCTCCTCAAGCATTTTCAGAACTTCGGGCGTAGCCATGTTTACCAGCAGACGAATGCGTATCACACGATAGACAAACTACTAATAAGGCAGCCTAGTGATTTCGGTAGGTGACCTACCGCCACCTACTGCCTTCACGTTTTCAGTTACCTCATCTCTCTACTTATTGTGTTGGACAAGTGCGAGAGGCGCGCGTAAAAGTTTGCGAGTATGATTTTGTCGACTGTTTGCGTCTCGTGCGTTGTTTTGTCCTTATGGGAGACATATGGAAGTCCTGTAGTGCTTACCATGCGGCTCTTCAAGTGTGGCCAAACTGGAATTGTTGGACAGCGCTGACTGAGCGGGGACATCGACCGGACCTCGCACATCAGGACATGCACACTTTCAGTTAACGAATGCACGGAGTAAAAAAAAAAAAAGAACAAGTATTTATTTTTACGCACCTTGCCGCGGTGGCCGATTCGTAATGTCAGGCGGCCAGTCCAAAATCACGAGCTTCTTTATTTCCTCAAGTCCAGTCAAAACATCGGCAGCGAGACCTGTCAAGTCTTCCCCAAAATCGACGACAAGAAGAGGCGGAAAACTATCGCTTAAAAATAAATCCACGCGATTGTTCGCAGATAGCCAGAGTAAAAAGGTTAAACTAGATGGTTACCGCTTGGCATCACCTCCCGACAAAGATGACAGTGACGTGGAAATCGTTGAAGTTGTACCTCCACGACAAAACGTCAGTGAACTTGGCCTTGGGGAAAATACTAAAAAGAAGGAACTGAAGGAATGCCTGTGCGAAAATGTCGCGAAAGTTAACGCAAAAAGTCCGGTGTGTCACACAAGTGAACAAAGTGCTCCGACAGAGCATAAGGAATGCTGCAGACACGTGAAGCTGCCTGTACAAACTCTTCTAAGCCCTGCGAAAGAATCATCGAGTGGTAATACTGTGCGTAATAAGACACGCGACCTTAAACTAGGTCTTAAAAAACAAAGTGCTGTGATAGAACACAAAAAGTGCTGTGATGAAGAATGCAACGAGTTAAAGCCAACTGTGCAAACTGTTTTGAGCCCGGTGAAAAAATCGTCTAATGTCAGTGGGGTGTTTGAGAGGCCAGGTGGTTTCAAACTAAATGCGGAGACAGAAATGGTGGAAGGACAGAACGTGCAGTGCAAGCCATCAGACTCAGCCGTGCAGACTCCAAGTGCACCAGAGGAATCTGCTGATGGTAGCGCAACGAAAAGTCCTTACTATCTGGAGAACCTCGTATTGATAGTTAATTCGATAAAAGACAGTGATGACTGGAATCTTTTCAACCAGCAGGAACAGGAAATGTTTTGCGAGTTTCTAGGGGCAGATGGTAAGCATATGTTAACTTCTTTCATAATTTGAGAGTGTTCCACATTGTCATGGCCATCGACATAAAAGGCGCATTTGACAACGTAAGCCATAAGGCCATACTAGATGGGCTAGCAGAAACGAACTGCGGTCAAAGGACGTACCAATACGTCCAAAACTTCCTTACTAAAAGAACCGCTGTCATCAAAGTAGGAGAAGACGAATCTAAAGTCTTCCACCCACCGAGCAAAGGCACACCTCAAGGCGCTGTGATCTCGCCTACGCTTTTCAATATAGCTATGATTGGTCTAGCCAGAAAACTCGAAGATATTCCAGACATCCGACACTCCTTCTATGCGGATGACATCACTATATGGACAACCAAGGGTAGCCTGGCAGAAAAAGAAGAGCGGCTCCAATTTGCAGCTAAAACAATCGAAGAGTACACTAGAGAAAGGGGACTTCAGTGCTCAGCAGACAAATCGGAACTCATTCGATTCTCCAAAAGTAAAAAACAAAGGACAGACCCGAGCCTTCGCCTTGAGGTCAAGTTAGAAGGCAATATTATTCCAGAGAAAACGACCGTTCGAATCCTAGGGATGTGGCTACAGTCCAATCAGCGATGTCTCCACACACTGAACATGATTAAACGAACAGCTCAACAAATTGTTCGTATGATAGTCCGAATAACGAACAATCGTGCTGGACTGAAAGAGCAAGACGCGCTTCGTTTGGTAAAGAGCTTAGTCATCAGCAGACTAACGTACTCGCTACCCTACCACAACATGAACAAAGAGGAGAAAGAAAAAGCCGACAAAATAATAAGGATGGCGTATAAAGCGGCTCTGCGACTACCACAAAGCACTTCAACTGCGAAGCTGTTAGCGCTTGGACTCCACAATACCTTTGATGAGTTGGCTGAAGCGCAAGTGACCACACAGATTAACCGCCTGCTACAGACGCCAACCGGCAGAGAACTTCTTCAGAGGATCGGTCTCGGTGGACAAGTACAGGCACATGGAAGAGCTAAGGAATTGTCGTGCTTAGTCAGAGCCTGGTACAAGATATGTCCCCTACCGAAGAACATGGATCCAATTCTACATGCTGGAAGGCGTAAAGCAAGAGCAGCTTACATAGATAAAAAGACAAAATATTTGAATACGGCAAGATTTACGGACGCAGCACCATATCAGACTAATGCAAAAAATATGGTGGCTGTGGTCACAGACCGAAAAGGAAACATTACAAGTTGTGCCTCCATAGCCCAAGCCTCCATTACAGAAGCGGAGGAGATAGCGCTAGCACTGGCAATCAAGGAGGGCAGGGAGCGAAAAGCCCCACTGACAATAATCACGGATTCGAAGGCTGCATGTAGGAACTACGAAAGGGGTAGAATATGTACGAAGGCCTTCCAAATTCTAACCAAAGCTCCTAGAGATTTTCCAATTGAATACACCCAAACGATTATCTGGGCGCCAGGGCATGCGGGCGTCACCGGGAACCAGTTTGCGGATGAGGCGGCTCGAGGCTTCACAAATCACCGAGCTTCCTTGCACACTGCAATAGAGGACCCAACGCCCCTAGACCCTAATTTTGCTACAATTCTTCAGTATTACAGGGAGAATAGAAAACTCTATCCAGCACCGCATAAGAACCTCACAGCAATGGAATCTGCGGCGTTACGCAGACTCCAGACAAACACATACACGAACTTACACAGGCTACATGTATTCTACCCCACAGCATACAGAGATATATGTCCGTGGTGCGGGGCCCCACCAACTCTGTTTCACATTACATGGGAGTGTACACTTCACAACGAAGAACACCACAACATGAATAACACAGAGGAAAAATGGGAGGCACTGCTGTCCAGCTCGGCCTTTGATGATCAGCTTTGTCTGATCCAACGGGCAGAGAAGATGGCAAGGGCCAGCGGAGCCCTGGAATAGGGGCCCGACCATTTGCTTTGCTCCGCGTTATACGCAAATAAAGTTTCTCTCTCTCTCTCTCTCTCTCCACGATTACATCGATCTATTTCATGTAGAGTGTAGACCTTTCAAAGTCTGCAGAACAAGCTTAGCGTGCTGTTTTCTTTTTTGCAGATAAATGCCAGAAGCTGCTTGCCCGGCTTCTTCAGCGAAAGCACATGTGGCGAAGAACATCTAAAATTGGTTACCCGGACATTGCCAGTGATGTTTCCCCAATTCTGCTAACCTTAAGAGACAAAGGCTACGTAGAGGACGGTAAGCTTTGGAAACGTGTTTTTTTTAAGCCCTGCTGACAACAGTCATGACTATTTGTCAGTGACAAGCTTGAAAGACCTGGACGTGGCCTTACGCCTGCTGTCACCGTTCGAGTTGAAGACCTTGGCTCAAGTGTTTAAGCTGAGGACAACTGGCCAGGGCAAAGGAAGTCTTGCAGACTCACTGATAGATCACTGCAACAAGCAGCAAACTGTACTGTTCGGCTCCAAGCAGGCATCTCTTCAGCAACTTGCACTGAAACGGTGATGAACGTTCTTTCCAATAGCAATCAATTTTCTGTTTGTATTCATTGGTTTGGGCCTCTTAATAAATGTTGAGCAGATAGAACTTGAAATTGGCTGTGGAACATATGACAGTGTATGTATTAAAGCATAAATTTATCATTGGCTTAGCCGAAGGGGGTTTGGGGGGTTCACCCCCCCCCCCCCCCCCAATATTGTAGTTTTTATGTGTATACACTTGCACAAACACACATAAGTGGGGCCACCTTCCTAACCTGCAATATAAAGTCCTCTACTGCATTTTATGCCACCTTTTAGTGGAATGATAAACCGGCCCAATGTACTCCATGTTAAGATTCATCATTCCGTAATCTAACATCAGATGTATGTGTATCAAATGTTTTGTGAACTGGGGTTCATCACTCCGTAATATGACATCACACATATGTGTATGAAATGTTCTGTGAAATGGGGTTCATCACTGTAATCTAACATAAGACATATGTGTATCAAATGTTCTGTGAATTGGGATTCATCACTCTGTTATCTAACATCGGACATGTGTATCAAATGTTCTGTGAATTGGGGGTGCCAGGTGTATACTACTGCTTGGCCTCATTTTACCTCAAATTTTGCACGGATATGGTATTTTGTGATGCAAGCAGTTTTCTTCTGCACGCATGTAGTAAATTGTTCTTGTGCCTGCCAGGGCACTGGCATTGCTTGGTCCTGCATGGAAGCTCTGTGATGAGCCACGCGATGCATGGAGGCGTCTGCTAAGGCTCTTCTCTCTGGGGACTCCGTGGGACATGGAAGAAGCAGGAGAAACCCCGCAAGTGTGAGTGACGTTCCCTGGTGTGTAGTTATAGCTGCCTACACATTTAAAATGGCTCCCATATGTTATATTTTCTGAATAAAAACCAAACGTCACCTGTAGATGATAATGCAATTCTGCTCCTTGAAAAAGCAGACATCACTTGCATGTCAGATCATAATGTTTGATTAGCTCGACAAAAAAAATTTAAATCTTGTCAGCAGTGAACTTGTGCCCATTTAACAGAGTTGGAGATTGACATACTCTCTTTACACATTGTGCAAAGGACACTTCTTAGTCTTATGGTGTTTAAAGTATGATGGTGCACAAGTATGTTTTTATGTAATTGTATGTCTACATTTCCAGTTGCTTTAGTTGACAAATAAAGAGCAACTGCATTGCAAAATATGTACGGTGAGACATCTGTGACCTCTGCAGCGATGAGTGCCAAGTATGAAATGAAGCAGAGTTCAAGTATTTGTGGTAACAGATATGAGTTCAATTCCTTAATTGCAGCATTTTCCCAGAAATGAATAAAAAATTTTAGCCATGAAACTGTGGTACTGGTTAGCTATTAGAAAATCACATTTAGTTGTCCAGTTTATGTTCAGCTCATCAAGTAATACACTTAGAGAAGTGGAATCATGCTACATGCTATGTGAAGCATAATTTTGCTTCTCAATGTAAATCACTTGATGCATAGAGTTTCATACAATAACCGGAGAGGAAACTGGCGCTGCGATCGTTCAACCACCATGGGAATGATCGGAAGTACAGGCTTCGGATTGGATTTCGTTAACTAGCGAACTGCCTACGGATCTTTTTCTACAGTTTCAGTTTCGTTCTTTGAGAGGCGTGGGCAGTGGGGTTCATTGCAAAGCACTCAAGCAGTGCCTGTGTTGTTCAAAGAGGCTGAAGACCGCTAGGTTTCTTGTTTTGCTGTCACGTTGCAGCTTTACAGGTTGTATTTGACAGTTTTAGCAAAGCGTCGTGCACTCACCGCTGTGCATAGATGTAGCGTCCCATGCCAGTGCAGGAAATTGCATAGAATTCACGTCTTGTGATAAGTGCTACTTGTCAAAACTCTTTCAAATCGACTGCAAAACGACGGCGAAGCTAAGTAGACGCACCGGCACGCTCCTCTGACTTCACTTCACAACAAAACGAGAGATGCGTTGGGCGCAGACCCCTTGGACAGACGCACCTGGCATCGCAGCAGATGATACGTTAAGTGTTTCTCACTCAATATGGTACTGTTATTTCCAAAAATAGATAATGCGTACTTTCCAGGGAAAGACAAGCGTGTTTGTTTTAAGTGTTGTAAAGAAAATAATTCATTATATTGTGATGCCAAATCTGGAACACAATTGCAGAGCACTGCATACCCTGGTGATTGAATTTGTCCAGGTTTCAGTTCCGTCTCACGGTCACGCAAGCTTTTTGCAATAAGTTTTACGTACAAAAGAATGAAGCAAGTTTTAATTGGAAATAACTTTATATCGCTTTGTTTTACACTCGGCAAACAAGCGTTGCGAATCTCAAGAACCTAATCCATTCGAAGCAAATCCGAAGCCTGTACTTCCCATCATTCCCATGGTGGTTGAAGCGCCGCTCAAGGAGCCCGCGTAGACACTAGCGCCAGATTCCCCTCTAGGTATTATTGTAAGAAACTCTATGACTCGATGAGATGAACGTTCATTGGACAGCTACGTGTGATGATCTAACAGCCGATTAGCGGCTTCACGACTAAGTATTTGCACAGCTTTAAAAGGATAACAATAGGTGTACATACCGGGTGATCCACAATAGTGCCATGCGCTCTTATTTTTTTATTTTTGTGTAACCGGCCTGTTACATGTGTAAGCACGGCCGTGCCCGAATGCCTGGAAACTTTCCCGATTATTTTAGACTCTTTTGACAAAATTGCCTGCAGAACGCAAACAGTAGAGTTTATTCTGGAAGTAATATGGCCACCAATGATAACACTGGAATCTGCGATACCACATGTATAAATGCCGATGCGCCTTACCTGCTGATCAGATTATCGACGACCGACATCCGTGCTCGTCGTGATCATTGTACAGCAACTGTTGCTTGTACTTTCAGTCTTTCTTTTCCTGGGCACAAGTTCGCCCAATAAAAAAATGTTTCGTCTTTACCGGCTTGAGTATTGCGTCCTTTGCCTTCACAACCACATGACAATAATGTGACAGTATCTATGTGTAGGTATGGTTTGCAGCTTGTAGCAGCTGGAAAGATGGCCTTCCCTGAGTATGAAGTTTCAAGGCAACACGAAGTCTTCTCCTCACGAATTGACCTAGTTAGGTGAGTTAAACTTATGCTAGTGTGCATGTGTATGTTTGCAGTAGTCATTTTATGTGTGCATCTCCAACTGAATTCATGGAATCGGTCAAGATCACTTCCCACACGTGATCCGTCATGGCTACAGAGTCTTTCCTGCTGGATGATGCAATAGCTTTGATAGAGCATATTTTATGGCCTCCCACCTAGCTGTACAGCGTGCACTGTACTTGTGTGCCAACAACCACTGTTGGTTTGAGCACACCGAATCTTTAGTGTCTGTGCTTGCTCCTTGCTGTGTGCTAATGTGCAGCTGCATTCAAATTCTCCAGGCTGGGAAATGTGAGCCCACATAACAAGGAAGACCTTAAGGGGACGCTAAAGGCAAATATTAAGTCGACTTGCATTGTTAAAATAGCACTTCAGAAACGTGACAGTGCATTTCTCGTGCCAAGAAAATGATTAATTTAAGATGATATATAGAGCTGTGCGAATAGCAAAATTTTGGGTGCGAAGCGAATTCGAATATTGAAGTGTGAGTGCGAATCGAATCGAATATTTTTCGAATATTTCTCGAATATTTCTCGAATATTTTTCGAATACTTCGAAGCGATATTGCAGAAAAAAAAAGAGAGGATTCCTAAGCATATTCGTATGAGATAGCAACACGAAAGTGTTTCTTTTCGATAGGTTGATGAAGCACTGGCGGGGTGGTGTTTTATAGTTGTCTTATCAAGAATGAGGCAATGTAGAGGCCGAATTCTATTTAGGTACATGATTTTGTGCAACCAAAGTGTTGCCGACAATACTTTACACGTGATGGGCAAAGATGCCAGTTCCTCAGCCTCTCCTCCTCTCTCAACTTCTGTGGAAGCCCAACTGATGTGGCGGACAAGGGTGTGCTCCCTTCAAGTCCGGAGTTCCAAATTTGCCTCATAGACGTCGATATACAAGACCATCTGAAATTTTCGATGCTAAAAAGCTTCAGCGTCCGATTTTTCGGACTTCCTGCCCAAATTTCAGGCCCAGAACAGCATTAATTGAGCCCCCAACTCTGCCAGATCTTTCATCTTCATGTTGGAACCAGCGTTTTCTTGAGTTAATACATTTGCGACCGTAGCAGAGCTTGAAAGGCAGCTTTGCCACAATACAGGTCTGTGATGAGGTGAAGCATGTTGAAAATCTAGGGACCACTTCCAATCGGACGTTGACTGTCTCTTCACTAAGTTCGACCGTAACGGAGCTTGAAAGGCAGCTTTGCCGCAATACCGGGGTGTGATGAGGTGAAGCATATACAAACTCTAGGGACCACTTCCAATTGGACGTTGACTGTGTCTTGGCAAAGTTCGTCCGTAACAGAGCTTGAAAGGCAGCTTTGCGGCAATACGAGAATGTAATGAGGTGAAGCATATTAAAAATCTGAAGGGGTCACTTTCAATCGGACGTTGACTGTATTTGTTTTACAGCGAAAGCTGTTATGAGATCATTTCACCGGCCGTTTTTGGCGCCGTAGTTGTCCGCCGCCGCCGCCGCCGCCGGTGTCCGTAACCAGTATCGCTCGAAATAAGAAAAAAAACGAAATAAGAAAGAATTCCAGGATGGAACGAGGTTCGAACCTGGACCCTCTGCGTGTGAGCCCAGTATTCAACCTCTGAGCCATGCCGGTGCTTGAAACTGCTTGGCAAAAAGGTCCTATACAGGCTTCATGTCGGGAAGGAACCACATTAGCATATGCAATATAGCGTGGTAGAAGAGTAAAATAAGCACCAAGTGTCGCACAACGCGAATTCTGTAACCAGGCGTCACACAATGCGAATTGCGCAACGAGTAGGTTGTTGAATGCTTCCAACCCATTAAAAAGGACTCTGCCATAATTCTTCATCGTCATCAGGCACAGCATCAACAAAGTGCGCATAATGCCTTACATGGGTTTAGCAGGTACCAACGCTCTCCGTAGGATGATGAAAAATGGCACAGTGCCTGCTGCCCTACTTCTCAAAAATTACAATGATTTATAGCGTAGTGGGTTCCTCGCAAGTGCACTTGTATTGGTTGCCAAGGAAGCCCATAAGCGCATGATCCACTTCCTCGGGGTCTCAGTAAAATTACAATGATTTATAGCGTAGTGGGTTCCTCGCAAGTGCACTTGTATTGGTTGCCAAGGAAGCCCATAAGCGCACGATCCATTTCCTCAGGGTCTCAGTAAAGTTCTTCGCCCCCCCCCCCCCGTCTCTCTCCCACGTCAACGTATGTTATAGAGCATGACGGGAGAGGGAAATAGCGACCGGGCGTCCCCCAATGCAAATTACATAACTGGTGGGCCGTTTAAAGATTCCAACCCATTACAAAGGGCTGAGCCATAATTCTTCATCGTCATCAGTCGTCGCGTCAACAAAGTGCACATAATGCCTTACATACGTGTAGCTGGTGCCTCGCTTCTCCGCAGAATGACGAATAATGGCTTAGTAGGTGCTTCCCAACTTCACAAAAATTGTGATTTATGACGTAGTGGGTACCTTTCTAGTGTACTTGTATTGTAGCCCCAAGAGAGCTTAACGGGCTCTAGAAACGCCGCTCTTCCAGCTTTCGCTGTGACTGTGCTGCGGTTTCAGCGCAGGCCTGGTGTTTTTTTGGGAAGTTCGAATAGGTTCGAATAGTAAAATTCCAGTGCGAATCGAATCGAATAGCAAACACTATTAGAAAAATATTCGGAATTTCGAATATTCGCACACCCCTAATGATATCGCATTTCAAGGGTCTGCGTTATTGATGCGTAACTATTGGTAAATTGACTATTGATATCATCGATAGTTTTTTTTGAAACTATCGATAGTGCAATCGGTAGTACCATCAATATTACTAGCGATATTACTGCCACGCGTGTTTATTGCTTTGTTTTGATGTATTCGGGTTTGACCCACAAAGACTGTAAGCAATGTTTGACGCAGACCACCCCTTAATGTTTGAGAAGCTTCATGGTTATTTGAGATCATTTTGTTAAGATTACGCGCCCGACGCAAATAGTCAAGTTTATTCGAGAGCTTACACGAGCACCAGCGATAACGCTGGAAGGTTTGATGACTGATGTATAAAGGACGACGCGTTCCACCAATGATCAGATTACGCGATGGCTGACGACTGTTCTCGCTGCTATCAGTGTGCAGCATGTATCGCTTGCATCTTGAGTTTTGATTTTCTGGGCACAAGTTCGCCCAAATAAATAGCTCTGTATTTCCCAGTCTTGCTGCAGCATTCTTCCCCGTCAGAACCACGTGACAACACTATCGATAGTGGTGTGAATAATGATGCTGTTGCTGACCGGCCATATTGCCAAAATATTTGCGATAGTCTGCTATCAGCTTCGCTTAATTTTTTAGCACTTTTTGGCGAGAGAAATAAATTGTTGCCGCAGTGAAAATGGCCATCTAAAAATTCATATTCAGAAGTAACCAGTTACACCTTACAATTAACAAACTTAGTTCTTGATATTTTTTTTTTAAATTTTGAAATCATAAAATGCAATATAAATTTGAAGCTGCGCAGTTCCACCACATGTAACGGCTTCCTTTCCGCTACAGCTGAACAGTTTGACTTTATGATCATGTGTCAGCAAAGCACTCTGGTGAAGAACAAAAGCATGTCAACATTCTTGCCTTTCAGCCTGCTCCTACAGCTCCAGTATGTACCATGCGTGCGGGGAACCGAGTTTATTCTGCAATGAGTTGGTGCTATTGATATTATACTATCGATAGCACCATCGAATTTACTATTGATAGCGCTATCGATAGTATTTTTTACCATCGATAGTTCGATAGTGACTCAACTATCGATAGTATCGATAGTACCATCGATAGTTCTGCATCACTAGTCTGCTTACACCCAATTCACCCGCCCCTGATTAAGGAGAATGATTTTGCATATGCCTTCAACACCCTTAACTGCCTGACAAACGGTGCAATGGTTTCTTGCCCAAAACGTGCCTACAGTGCAGCAGCACAGTCAGAAAGCGAGCTGATGTCATCACATGCATGCAACATTTTCTCTTACTTGCAGTTAGAGGGAGTTTCATGATTGAGTGAAGCCAGTAAAACACTGCATAATAACGAAAAAAGTGAAATGGGAGGACACAGGTGACAGAACTTTTCAACCATGTGCACCAACCGTGTCGTTGTGGAGACATGATGTCTTAAACATGGCAGCTATGATGTGTTTCCAGCTCTCGTTATGGAAACTGGTGCTCTCAGTACCAAATACTACCTTTGATATTCGTGAGTGCTTTTAAAAAAAAATTGTCACTGGTCTGGGATGCAAGTTTGTGTAATACCAAGGTAAACGAGGGATGTGATGCGGGTTTGCCGGTAACACACCTTGAGGAAGTTTCTTCATAGCGCGAATAAAAGACAGGACGAATGAATACACAAATGGACGCACAGGGCGCTAATGTCAAGCAGAGTTTTTTAACGGCGGAGCTGTTAAAGCTGACTTTAGTCCGTCAAGAGCCAACAGAAAACTATCATCATCATGAACCGGCACACACTCTCTTCATTCTCTTCGTCCTCTTCTTCATCTTCTGCTTTGCTCCCAGAACATGTGCGCCGATTTGTCCGGCATGGGATACAATAACTCCGATGGACGAGTGAATAAGTACAGAGAGAGAGATAGAGAGAAAGCGAAAGAAAGTAATTCCCGGTGAGAAAAATTTCTTAACAAGGCAGGATTCGAACCCGCATACCCACGATCCGAAGGCGAGCATCGTAACCACTCGGCTATCTAGGCACGCTAGCAGAGCATAGCATGGCCTTGTGTAGTATGCTATAGCGAGGGGGAGAAGGAGGGAAAAGAGGAGGGGAGAGAGAGAGTAAAGCATAGCATAGAAAGAAAGAGAAATAAAGAGAAAGATAGGGAACAAAGACAGAGAGAAAAAGAAAGAGAGAAAGACAATCAAAGAAAGAAAGAAAGAAAGAGGAATAGAGAGAAAGGAAAGAACGAGAAAAATAGAAAGAGCGAGGATGAGAAAGAAATTCATAGAGAGAAAGAAAGAAATAGAAGTGAACAGAGAATAAAAATACATAGAAAAAACAGAGACAAACAAACAAGGCCACCCAGCTCTGCACATCCTTCAGGCTTGGCACCACTAGTGCAAAGCTGCCTTAATTTTTTTCTTTTAAGAATAGAAAAAATCGACAGCTAGCATTTTATTCAAGCCTAACATTCACTGCAGTGATTTTTCTGTCCTGAGTGGCTGAGTACTAACAACAGAATTATACTGTGGAAAGGCTACATTACTGGGCTAGCACCGAGTCTGCTTCTACTAGAATATCTTGCTAGTGCTACAATGCACGACTCACATTTACTTCAACACCTCGATTACTTAAGTGTTGTTGTTAATAACATTGACATTTCAAACAGTCTCAAGTATTACTAATGTATCATCGTAGCTTAAATTTTCAGTTGCCTTTAGTGTACCACTGAGTAACACTTCTGAACAGGAAACTTAAGCTGAGTTTCCACGTGATGCGATGACTTGCAACAGAATTGGAACACAGTGATATGCCTTTAGTGAGTAGACCTCCAAGGTTTATAGTCGTAGGGGTTACTTCAATCTACAGATTGGACCCTGTACTGCTTCCATTGTAGCAGGCTAAGCAAGTTCAGAAAAACAAATGCCAACATTAGTTAGAATGAATTCCTCAGATACTCAGTGAATGAAACAGCTCATTTTTTTCTGCACACTTCACCTGATAGACTACGACTGCAGCTGGCTTTATGGCATTGAGGCTTGCAAATTCATGAGTGATATGAGATACATGTTGGGAGCATCGAGTAATGTATTCGCTTTCTTATCATCAAAATTAGTGACTTGTGTGCAGGTTCTTTGGTTCTTCACTCTTGTTGCCCTCAGTGGCTCCATCTTGTGGTTGTGAATGGTTTCAATCGTATCTGTAGTCATCACTTTCGAGCAGGTAATCACGTGTGTGTGTGTGTGTGTTTGTAGGGCTGTGCCACTCATACTTGAGCTGCTTCTGCTCATATTGTTTCTGCAGGAATATTTTCCCATGTAAACCCTTACACCTAAATCCCACCTTCACCATTATGACTCAACCAATCACCGTTACATTGCGTGGTCACATAACTGTGACCATGCAGTGTTAGAAGTGTCGATGGTTCCAAAGAGGGGCAAGAGGTTGAAATTGTGATGGCTCTTTCTCAGTGCTACCTTTCTTCAATAGCACACTTTGGGCCACAGTTTCACGGCACCCTGTGACTCTTGCTAATAGAAAGGGAAGAAAATGAGGATAGTGATGTTTCATTGCTACAGGTATGAAGCATCAAAGGTTCTGGAGGCAGAGCTGATCCAAGCCACTATGGACAAAAAATGGGAAAAGGCTAGGCAACTTTTCAATGATGTTGAAAAGCTTGCTAGAAGCAAGGAGGCGTTGGAATACCAGGACAGGTAACATTAACATTTAATCTGCTGCCTTGCTGCATTTGAACAACCTCAAATGTCATTCTTGCAGGGACCAGTTATTGACACCATTCCTGAGACATTTCAGCATGTGTGGCGTCTACACTCGGTGTCGTTGCTTGGGTGTCGATGTGCTGCAGCGTCTCAAAGAACATCGACGTGCTGTCAAGGTTCTCAGAGATCTTTTAAGCCAAAAGGTGAGATAACTTTGTAGTGCTAAGCTGCATGCACAGGGAAGAGGCTGTTTATCTATCACTGTTGAGAGTGTGAGCTCTTTATTAACCTTCCTTAATGTCTCAGTTGGAGGAATTATAAACTAAATAGTGTAAAAACTTACCTGTTCTTCTGTTATGAAGGTTTCTTGTTTTGAGGCTGCTTTTGCTTCATTATTTATAGCATGAGATGCAAGGCAGTCATAAGGATTTTTGAGTAAAGCACCACTGATGCGAGTGTCCACTGTGCCAGGAAAAGATAACCCTTTAGTTTGATATCAGCTAAATTTTAAGTTCACGTATGTTGACACCGTTTTCAAATGCTATTTAATAATAAAAAACATGGTTGATCCCTCTGTCATAGGAATCGGAATAACACGAAAGTAAAGCGTGCCCTTACAGAAGTAACTGAATGTTTACTGTACATTCATATAAGAGAGTTTGAACAATGTATATTGATGTCTGGCAGCTATAGCACCGTTTAACGTGGATATACCCACTTTGATGATTGGTGGTACATCTCCATCCCAACGACTAACGTCCATGCTAAGTGATTAAACAAACCCTTGTGGTAGCTGCAGTAGTTAACGGTGAAAGCGTAATCAGAGAACGAGGTGTGATAGCCAGAAGAGCGTCGCATATTGGACGCAGAACTTGGTCGCCATCCTGCGGCATGTTAGATTGTGATTGAACACTACGGCTGGACTAGATGGAAACGCAAAGCGCGTCGTGCCGCCCCGGTAGCCCGGACGCGATTTTTCTCGGGGCGAGCGCGTGAGCAGGGAACGCGGTGTTACAGCCAGTTGAGGCAGGCGTGCGTCGCAGAGCTATTTTTGGTTTGGATTAGCGTGATGATATGAGCGAGTCTGACGCTTTTACGACGCTAGGGCTATGGTCACCACCTCGCGGTGTGTTAATTCGTTGACAAACTTGAACTTCTGTTGAAAACGCGCCGAATGGGACGGACGTGTAACGCGTTGCAGGTGCTAGTCGCGGAGGCCACAGTAATGACGAATTACTTTACCTTACCGCTCCCAGAGGGCAACACCACCCCGCCGACCGAGAGAGTGGTAGATATAAAAGGCGCGTCTGTAAAGCCTCTGCAGTCTGTGACAGTGGCGTAGTGGATAGCGTGCCAGGCATTTGTTGTTGCTGACCGCGCGGTCGTGCGTTCGATGCCCGTTGATGGAACTTTTTTTCTTTGCCATCTGATCGTGTATATTTTTTCGACGTCATTTCCGTGACGGAAATACGTCACTGAAGTCTTGGTGGACCCCGGCATAAAACACTTTCGTGTTAAAAAAAAAGAATAGTTGTTCCTTTCAGGTGAGACAGCATAAAGCACAGTTGACACTGATTTCTTTTATTTTCCCAATTGTAATGACAACATTGGTGAGTGTGTGCGGCCAAATTTCTGTTGCAGCTCTACTGTCAGAGCCGCAGAGGCCACTGGTGGGATCGACTGGCCCTCAACTTGGAAGTTCACCTGGGGAAGCCAGTGGAGGTACAGCTGGTCTTTTGCATAGAGTGACTCAGTGAAATAGTAATTACTTGCACTTTAGTCCTTACTGTAAGTAACGTCTCTCTCTAGGTTTGTTCAATTGAATTAAATTTCTGTGCTGCGTACCTTTGCACCAAGCAGAAGGCAGAAACATAAGTAGGCCGGCAGTTAAAAAAATGTAGACGATCGATCAAGAGAGGGAGCAATAGCTTTCTTGAAACAAGAACTGCGCTTGGTTGAGTAAGATGTTCAATTCAAAGGCTAAAAGCAACTAGAGGCAGTAATAGGTCAGAAATGCAGCGGAAAAGGCCCCCAAAAGAGATACGGTACACATTCATCAGGGAAGCATTGTTGCTTATTTGTCTCTTCACATA
The DNA here is from genome assembly GCF_013339695.2 of Rhipicephalus sanguineus. Classification (NCBI taxonomy): domain Eukaryota; kingdom Metazoa; phylum Arthropoda; class Arachnida; order Ixodida; family Ixodidae; genus Rhipicephalus; species Rhipicephalus sanguineus. Next base: position 231,508,427 of record NC_051178.1, read on the forward strand.
CTTTGTGTGCTTGGAAAACAAAAACTAATTTGTAATTGTTAATTTGTTACTACTTGCTGTTATGTACATGGTTTTGTGTGGCTTCGTCACTGCGTCATCACATCATCCTTTCTTTATACTGGGTTATGCCTGTAGTATGCTGGCAAGTTAAGAATGGATGAACTTTGAGGCATGGATCTTGCTATTGTGTGCGCGTGAGTTTAAGCATAGCCTACACTGTGCTAAGCACCTGCGCTGTCCTGGGTGCATGCGCAACTGCGACATTTAGCTACACTTTTTTAAAGTCATTACGGGATAACAAGCAGATGTAATGCACGGTTGCGGAAGGACCTTCTCCGTTTTGGCTTTTCACTGGCCATTAGCAAACATTTTTGACCGCGGGAACTTCAACAAATCACGTTTCAAATAAAATTATTTCATACGGAGGAGCTTGTTTCTATAGAAAAACCTAATATTAGTGGAGACAAGAAAATATACCGTGAGAGAAAAAAAAAGAAAAAAAAAAGTTGAATGAAAAAGCGTAGGATCATTCGATAGGCCATGAGGAAGTTTGATATCAACGGGACATATGACATAACCATAGGCATGTGCAGGATTCGCCATTAGGGGAGGCCAAGGTTCATCACAGCACCCCCCCCCCTTCCACCCTGATTGGTAGACTCTGAAAGAAAATAAGCTTCGTAATGAATGCAGAAATGAAAAGTTCTGCATTCATTGGCCTGCCTTTGGTCCCCCGCTTTCCGGGGGTAAAGGCACAGAGTAAGCACTTTCTGAATGCAATATCGGTGGTCCCTGGTTGCCATTACCGCCAAAAACCTGTGTCGAATGACGGGACAGGTCCGACTGAGCAAAAGGTGCGGTGTAGACTTGGTGCCCCCCTTTGATTATTGGGCGGGGCGGCGGCTGCACACCTGCCCCCCTCGTGCGCACACCTATGGATATAACTGTCGTGCTGTTATCATTCTCTGAAGTAACCTGTCGAATTATAAAAAGCAGTCTTCAGTTGCCTCAAACAGAGATTGACACTGTAACTTATCTATGCTTTTGCTGCTCTCTACAGTTGTTTTTCCATTCAATGACTTCAACACCCACATAGCATGAAAGCTTGCCTTGGCTATCGTCTTGGTAGAAAAAACCATTCTTATTAGCACAGGTGTCGTGGCAAAGTCGCAGAGTTACATCTATCTGTAATTTGGAGCAGCAAGGTTGAAGAGATGTGCAGATTGATGGGACAAGCAGCTACCATTAGGTAAAAACAAAAAGCTATGAAATAGTAGCTAGCTGTGCTAACCATGATGGCCTCAGAGAGTGTGCTGCATCGCCCGTTTAAAACCGAGCTTCACTTCGAATACTTCGTTGACCGTTCACACGCAGGCCCTAAAAGTTGTGCATGAGGCCCTAGATGACCCCAGCATCAGCCCTGCTGCTCGTCATGCCTTGGTCACAAGGGCAAATCGCTTGGCTGCAAAGATGCCCAAGGACGTGTTGCCATCACTGAAATCCCTTCTGGAGCAGGAGAAATGGGATGCACTACCACAGGTGTGTTCTTCTTTGCTCAAAGAAAGGCATATTAGTAGGGATGTGCGAATATTCGAAATTTCGAATATTTTTCGAATAGTGTTTGCTATTCGATTCGATTCGCAATGGAATTTTACTATTCGAACTTCCCAAAAACAAATACAATCAAATTGAAAGTGACCCCTTCAGATTTTTAATACGCTTCACCTCATTACACTCTCGTATTGCGGCAAAGCTGCCTTTCAAGTTCCGTTACGGTCGAACTTTGTCGAGAGACAATGTCCGATTAAAAGTGGTCCCTAGATTTTCAATATGCTTCACCCCATCACACCCCGGTATTGCGGCAAAGCTGCCTTTCAAGCTCCGTTACAGTCGCCAATGTATTAACTCAAGGAAACGCTGGTTCTAACATGGAGATAAAAAATGCGGCGGAGTTGAGGGCTTTATTAATGCCGTTCTGGACCTGCAATTTGGGCAGGGAGTCCAAAGAAATCGGAAGCCGAAGCTTTTTAGCATCCGAAATTTCAGATGTTCTTATATATTGACGTCTACGAGGTAGATTTGGAACTCCGGACTTGAAGGGAGCACACCCTTCTCCGCCACATCAGTTGGGCTTCCACAGAAGTTGAAAGAGGAGGAGAGGCTGAGGAAATGGCATCTTTGCCTATCACGTGTAAAGTGTTGTCGGCAACACTTTGGTTGCACCAAATCATGCACATAAATACAATTCGGCCTCTACATCGCCTCATTCTTGATAAGACAACTATGAAACACCACCCTGCCAGCGCTTCATCAACCTAGTGAAAAGAAATACTTTCATGTTGCTATCTCATAAGAATATGCTTAGGAATCCTCTCTAACTTTTTTTTTCTGCAATTTCGCTTCGAAGTATTCGAAAAATATTCTAGAAATATTCGAGAAATATTCGAAAAATATTCGATTCAATTCGCAGTCACACTTCAATATTCGAATTCGCTTCGCACCCAAAATTTTGCTATTCCCACAGCTCTACATATTAGTCAATGCAGTCTGGTGAATTCATGGCAGAGAACATATGAAGAATGTGCTGAAATTGTGTTGCAGATTATTAAGTGTGCTAAAGTGTAAAATCTAGGCCAGGCCTAATTTAATTATGTGTGATCATTTGGTGTGCACCTAAATTACGTATATACCCAGTGAAATGTGACCCACTGTGGTGGCCGAATGGTTATGGTGCTCGACTGCTGACCCAAAGTTCGCGGGATCAAATCCCAGCCGTGGTGGCAGCATTTTGATGGCGGCAAAGTGCTAAAGGCCCGTGTGCTTATTAGATTTAGGTGCACGTTGAGAACCCCAGATGGTCGAAACTTCCAGAGCCCTCCACTACAACATCTCACATAATTAGAGCTGTGCGAATAGCAAAATTTTGGCTGCGAAGCGAATTTGAATATTGAAGTGTGAGTGCGAATCAAATTGAATATTTTTCTAATATTTCTCGAATATTTCTCGAATATTTTTCAAAAACTTCAAAGCGAAATTGCAGAAAAAAAAGTTGGAGAGGATTCCTAAGCATATTCTTATGAGATAGCAACATGAAAGTGTTTCTTTTCGCTAGGTTGATGAAGCGCTGGCGGGGTGGTGTTTCATAATTGTCTTATCAAGAATGAGGCAATGTAGAGGCCGAATTGTATTTATGCACATGATTTTGTGCAAGCAAAGTGTTGCCGACAACACTTTACACGTGATAGGCAATGACGCCATTTCCTCAGCCTCTCCTCCTCTTTCAACTTCTGTGGAAGCCCAACTGATGTGGCGGACAAGGGTGTGCTCCCTTCGAGTCCGGAGTTCCAAATCTGCCTCGTAGACGTCGATACATAAGAACATCTGAAATTTTGGATGCTAAAAAGCTTCGGCGTCCGATTTTTCGGACTTCCTGGCCAAATTTTAGGTCCAAAACAGCATTAATTGAGCCCCTACCTCTGCCACATGTTTCATTTCCATGTTGGAACCAGCGTTTTCATGAGTTAATACACTTGCGACAGTAGCGGAGCTTGAAAGGCAGCTTTGCCGCAATACGGGAGTGTGATGAGGTGAAGCATATTGAAAATCTAGGGACCACTTCCAATCGGACTTTGTCTCTTGGCTAAGTTTGGGTCTGACGGAGCTTGAAAGGCAGCTCTGCCGCAATACGAGAGTGTAATGAGATGAAGCATGTTAAAAATCCGAAGGGGTCACTTTTAATTGGACGTTGACTGTATTTGTCTTTGGGAAGTTCGCATTGTTCGAATAGTAATATTCCAGTGCGAATCGAATCGAATAGCAAACACTATTCGAAAAATATTCGATATTTCGAATATTCGCACACCCCTACTCATAATCATATCGTGGTTTTGGGATGTAAAACCCCTACAATTGTTGTTATTATTACCCATTGAAATGTGGTCGCAGTTTTATTCCACGGTTTCAGGCTATGCTAAAGAAGACCATGGGCCAATAGCTAGTTAGGTAGTTAACCACAGCAAAACACAGTTGATAACCTCGTTACTGCTGACGTTCTGCTTAATGTGCAAGTACACTATGGTCTCGAAGTGTCTATGACAGCACAACTTTCCACTGGTTTTATTTGAAAATATCTGCAGAGTTTATTTTGTATCGGATGGAAGATTCTCGAATTACACCAATCTTGTCACAGACTTTCCGGCCGCAGATGTCGCTGTATCATACACTTTGAGTGCTGATATGAAGTTTTGCCATTACAGGTGGAAATCGAAGGCCAGCTAGCAGATCGCATGGTGCCTGGACGAACTAACATGTTTGCAGCACGAGACGGAACAACCATGGAAGTCATCTCCGTTGAAGAAGTGGCATTGCGGCATTACAACCTGCAGGGCTACTCTAAAGGTGAGTGGGAAGTTGAGGAAAGAAGTTGAACACTTCTTGATGGTGGTGTTGGGCAAGGGGCAAAGACATGAATAGAAACACCCAAGATGGAAGAGTGGGGTCTAACTTGGTGACAATATTCCTCTTCCTTATCTGCCATCACAGGGTCTTGCTAGACGTGGTAACTACTAGTTCGAAGAAAGAATTGTTTGTCAAATGGAGCTATTCAAGGCTATATCATGAGCAGGGAAAGAAACACAATAAAAGTCACAGTTTGGCTGCAAGGAAAAAGCAATGAATGCGGTATGTAGCACCAAATTGGAATGTTATACAAACTAAGGCTAGCCGCTAGCTCCTTTAGCTTTCCAATCTGGCGTAACTCAACAAAACGCTAGTGTAAATGAACTGTGGCCGCTGCAGCAAGCGAAGCAACCTTCGTCCTGTCTATCGCTTCAACGCGATGTGTTAAGAAGACAGCACATACAAAGGTATGAGCTGCCTGCTGATCCCTGTCAAAATAGGGTGTGTGCCACCACGCCCAGCAATTAAAGTACGCAGTTCCTGCCGGAGTGACGCATGAACAGCTCTTGTCTTCATCAGCTTGCATGTTGTAGTCTCCCAACTAATCTTTATGCAGCATTATGCTACAGTGCACATCGTGAAAGAGCCTCTACCTTGAGGATTTCTGCAGAACGCTTGTTACATTGTTGTTTGTCCAGATTTAAGGTTTCTTCCCTTTCGTTCTTTGCAGGAGTCCATGGTGAAGGCTCCACGTTTCATGCACTCTTTGGCCTGCTCTGCTGGGGTGTGATATACATGAGCGGTGTGCCAGATGCATTTCGGTCTGCATACCAGGCGCTGCCCTTGGATCTTCATTCAAATAGCTTTTTCACAAGCCGGGAGCAAAGTTTTCTCGAAGCATTCAAAGTGATCTCTGAAAGCACAACACAGGTAAGGGAGTATTTTTCGAAATGAAGGAAGATAAGTTGTGCTTTCAGAGCCTTTACCTTTCGCAGTCCTGAAGGCAAGGGAAGCCACATGGATCCTGAGAAGCAAAGTTGCTATTTATTTTTTTTAGCTGTTGTTATTATTCGGTGGTTTGCTGCATCAAATGCAGCTTTTTACTATGTTATCATTGAGAAGAAAGCTATTCATTTTTATGTGAATGTTTTTCTTTCACTAGCTACCCCATTGCTGGTGCTTTTGTGCCACTATACTTAATTTAACTAACTTTCGTTGAGAGCTGCTGAACCATTTTTGGTATTGTAATGACCAACTGCTGGTGGGTGCCTAGCTGGTTTAGGGAGACACAGTGAATGGTTTCAAGACTTGCAAGGAAATAGATGCTGTTCTGTGTCATTTGCTCTACTGGTAAAGTGTTCTAATTCTAAACAGTCGTATGGCTCACTTTCAGACAAGTTGGTTTCTGACTACAGCTGAATTATGAAATGAAGGCCTGCAGACTCTTCTTAAAGTACAAGGGCCGTACCCTGAGACTATTGCTTTCGGCGCTTTTCCTCAACCAACCAGTCCATGTACACTGAAAGTGATGGCTCCAAACATGGTCACTTCAGAATACAGCCTCAGAAGTGAAATTAGTATACCTTGTCATCAGTGTACAGCCCAGTCATCGCAAATTTCTATGGACCAGGCTACGGATGTGCAGTAGTTGTGTCAAAGAAATAAGTTCTCGTTGCCTTATGAAGTACCCTGTTTTCCGAACACGATGCAGGCAAACCGCAGCAATCTTGGACGATGTAAATTGCATGGCTTCAGATAGTGTAGATATAGGATATCGAGCGAATGTGTGAGGACCCTCCAAAGCTACATTAAAAAAGTAAAGATATTTATTCTCTATCTCTCTCTTTTCATGCAAAATTTTGCTTTTGAAATACCGAGTGGATGCATCGCTAATACCTCGAAAAGTGGGTATTTTAAGCTGTTTTTAGACAAAAAAAAAAAAAAAAAGAAAAGAAAATGCCATCACCGCTCGCTGAAAGCGATACACGATAAAAAAATTGCGTCTGCCCAGCATGATCTCTGTGGTTAGGTGGCCACTGCAACTGCTCAAAGCACACTGAAAAATCTCACACAAGGCTTTCTGGAAAATTTTTTCATCTTCGCTATCCACCTGGTGCACTTGTCACCTGCTTTGGTGTACTTTAAAAGATGCCAATAAGCAAATAATGCAGTTTTCAGCACCACAGATTTACCAATGTTGCTTAAAAGTTATAGTATGTATACTACTGCTCATTTATATAACCAATTTTCCACAAGTGAAATTGAAAATTTAATTGCAGTTGTTCATTACTAAGGGATCCTGAGAAGGAGCTCTAGATCAGCTTACAAACGATAAAGCATTCCTTCAAACTTCTATTTTCATCAGTTTTGTGGCACTTGACGAGAAAACAAAAATTGAATTTTCATATCTTGAATTTCGTGCCGAAATCGCAGAATGTACATTGTAACATTAGTTACTTAGTTCATTCTCAACATCAGTTCACATTTTGATTCTTTAAAAACTCGGGGGAATGCTGACCACTTTTTACACTCCTGCTTATATTGCAGGAACTGGAAGAGAGAGTTGCAGCTGCCTACAATGCCCACTTTGGAAAAGCTGGCTTAGTCCAGTGGGACCGATTCACGTGCACCGACATTCAGGTGAGATTAGGTGTCCCAAACTCTGTATGTCAGCACGATTAGACATGCAATCGGCAACACCTGGCTTTATTTGGAAGGCTCACTTTTGTTCGTGGGGTGATTTGTTTGCACGTTCATGCCCGCAACCATTCGCCGTACACCATCACAGTCTATGTGCTGATAACCCGTGCAGAATATGCTAGTGCGATTGCCAAGCTGACCCTTTCAAGAGTTCATTTTCTTTTTCTTCCAATTTACTAAAAAAGAGGCACTATTACTGCCAGCAACAATTGCTGTAGTGATCAAGTGAGTCACTTGCCTTTCTGTTTGATAGTTCTTTATCACCATGTGTCGAGCGCTGACCACCCTTCTTCTTTTTAAAACCTGACATTGTGATGTCAGTCAGATAGTTTTAAAGAGCAGGCAAATGCTGTGCAGACGACTCATTATGTATTTTCATATATAGTACAATGATTGATTCAATCTCTAAAAGTTGTTTTTTTTCCCGAATGATTTTATTTTATTGGAAAATATCATTATTTGGGCACTTAGTATGTGGAGCAGGCAAATACCATGCAGACTTATTATACATACTTTCATTTATATTGCCACGCGTATTATTTTGACGTATTTGGGCTTCACCCGCAAAGGCTGTTTGCAACGCTCCGCGCAGACAGCACCGTGATATTTCAGAAGCTTCATGAATGTTTTAGCTCATTCCATTAAGATAGTGCACAGGACGCAAATAGTCTAGTTTCTTCGAGAGATTACGCTCCCATCAGCGATAATGTTGCAATGTTCGATAGCACACGTATAAAAGCCGACACGCTTTACCGCTTGTCTGTTTATCGACGGCCGACGCTCTATTCGCCGCTATCACTGTACGGTGTGTATTGCTGTAGTTTGACTTTCTGTTTCCCGGCCACAAGTTCGGCCAAATAAAGAGTTTAGTCTGGCACGCTGACTGCTGCTTTCGTCGATGTCACGACCCCATGACAATACAGTAGACTCTCAATAAACGAAACTCTCTTAAATGAAATTGCTGCTTAAATGGAACAACTGCCTCTAACATGATTGGTTTTGTGCTTGAATTCTGCACCCCTTTTCATCTCTCAGTAAACGAAACTGCTGTTAAATGAAACATATTTTCCTGGTCCCTTCAGCTTTCGTTTAACAGGAGTCTACTGTATGATGATTGATTCAGTCATTGAATGTAGTTTTTTACCCAAATGATTTTATTTTGTTTGAATGGAAAATATCGATATTTGAGCATTTAGTATGTCGTTGATTTCAGGGCAGTGCTGAAAAGTTAGCATTCTGTGCAGGAAATTGTGCGTTGCTTGGGGCCACATGTGCTTTCAAGAATCTGTGAGCTGTTGGCCCGTCAGTTTCGACATCGCCGAAGCGGCCTGCCAGACTTGCTTGTCTGGAACCCAGAGACGGGAAAAGCTAAGGTGAGCACTAGCCTACCCCAAAAACAAAATTTCAGCATCTGGCACATCTGTGACCAGGTATAGGTGCACTTGGTGAAGTGAACCGCAGTAAAAGGGACAGAAAGGCAAGACAGATGGGACAAGCATTACTAATAAGGCAGTTGTTAGTAGCGCTTGTCCTGTCTTTCTCACCTTTCTGTCCTCTTTATTGCGCTTCACTTTACCAAGTATGCATCACCAATTGGCCCAAACTTCTCTTCTGTATAGGCGTAAGTGTAGTTAGTACCTGTTTTATCCAAAAAGTGCAGTAAAAGGAAGCGATGACCCGATAAAAAAGATGTCATGACGTCCATGCCTCGAACATCTGACAGTGCTTAACCTTTTAGGTATCTTTTCACATAATTTAAAGCCACTTGAAAGTCAGTGCTGTGCCGTCATTGTGCTGACTGATCTCTTTTCACTGTTCATATGTAGTACAACGTTTAGGGCAAGAGGTACAAGTAATTCATAATTCACCAGTGGCAAACAAACTGTTGTGCCTTGAGATTGTGCTCACTATGTGCCTGCCGAGTGATAATTTCTGTAATCAGTTTCCCACACTACTGGGTTGGAATCTGACTGCTGCAATCTCTTTCTGTCACATGCTCTTGCACTCGAAGGCAGCAGAAGTGAAAGGACCCGGTGACACGCTCTCCCCAAAGCAAGTTGTCTGGCTGCGCGAGCTCTTAGCGTTGGGTGTGGATTGTGAAGTGTGCCGCGTCACAGGTATTCAATTTCTTTTGTTGTCCTTACTTCAAGTGCAGTGACACAGCAGGCTAGCTGGAAACCATCAAGGCACGAGCTGCGACAAATTTAACACGATAGCGTTAAAGAGCCCGTGTCGCAGAAAAATGTGGTGTCGGTGTCTGTGGCGTTGTCCACGAGCGAAAACCCCAGATGGATGCAAAGAATAAAAATTAGGTTTAGAGCCGGAATTGAACCCAGGCATTCTGCATGGCACTCAAGTGTTCTGCCGCATTGCCGCGCCAGTGCTTGAAACTGATTTGGAAAGAGACCCTATAAAGGCATCACGTGGTGCGAGGAGACAAGTTAACAGACGCAATAATACGTGGCAGAAGCACAGAATTGCACCATGCATCACACCATGGGAATTGTGTAATGAGCGATTGGTTTAAAGCTGCCCACCCATTACATAGGGCCGATTCATATTTTATCATCATCATCAGCAGCAGCAGCCCAGGCATCAACTAAATGCGCAGCTACGTAGGTGCACGTTTTGTCTTAAAAACAAATCGTCGGTACTTCGCTACTTCGCAAAATGGTGAATTATGGTGTAGTGGATACTTCGCAACTGTACTTGCAGTATGCACCATAGGAGAGTTTACAATGGCAAATGTCATGCGAGTGGACGTTCCTTTCCTCACAAAATGGTTGAGCCGTCCATTGAGATGGCAAGCGAATGAGAAGGTTCTGCGATCGGGGCCAAAAACGCTATCGCATTCCGCTCGTATACATGTCCTCCCAGTTTTTGCGATGTCAGTGGATATATATGGTTCGTTCGACTAGCAGTTCATGTTAATCGGAAGCGTTCTATGGGATGTGAGCTGCAGTTTCAGAAGCAGTTTGTGGGATAACCTAAGAAATGCCATTTTCAGGGCTAAAATTGGGAAAGAAGAAGCACTAGTAAAATGGGACATAAAAAGTATTCCATAACGCTATAACCAAGGCATAATATAAGCTAGCAGACTAAGTAATTTTTAAAGAAAACTCTGTTAGGACATGTGAGCAGTGAGATATCTCAGGAAGCATACGTAGCATCATAATGTGTTAATTCTGTTACAGTCATTTTGTGAATTGTGTATCTTACCATGTAGGTCTCATCAGCTACTATTTTGGCTTTGTATACTTCATCTATGATGCATCACTTTTGAAATTTAATTGGTCACTCAATGTAGCTCTGGATGCCATTTGTAGCTGCGCCCAGAAACAAGCAGGGTCAACGAGTTGAGACTTCAGGCACAAAGCAGCATGTTCCATGCTGCATACAATAAAATCCTGGTAAACAAACTCTGGTCGAATAGCATTGCCATTTATATTGTCGGTTGGTCACAAGTTGGGGCACTGTGTAAAAGGTTTTGATAGAAGCAAGCTTTGGATACCTTTTGTAATGGGGAAACATCTGAAAGCGAAAATGGCATAAAAGGATTGCCTCATTGCATTGGAATGCATATTGTTGTTCTCTTAATTGTTGTGCATTTTTTGTAAGCGCTCAAAACACACGATCGTGGCTTAACCGCACCTGGCATTGTACACTATAAATCAGAAAAATTTTACGTCATGAACTCCTGCTGCTTTTTGGATTGGCAAACGTGATTGCACTTGTTTGAAAGCCAGCTGTGTTAGCAGCTGCAAGAACTAAAGCAAAAACAAAATAACTTCCAATGGCTTTACATTTTAAACTGTATTCACACGACGGACGAAATCGCGATTCGAGCCTGTGGATTGCATACTCCGTCACCATACGTCAGCCGTTCCCGCGTCCCCGCTTCGGTCCGCGCGGAGCGATTCGTGAAATGACGGAGGCCCAAATCACAGTTGGGATCCTCGCTTGTAGCATGAATTCTCCCCTGTCGTGTGAATGCTGGCTGCGGAGAGATCCGAATCACGTCACATGTCACGTGACTGAACCGTCCGCGATCACGTCCGTCGTGAGAATACAGCTTTACATGCACAGGCATTTTTGTGAAAAAAAAAGATAAAGCTAGCGAATTCTATTTCTGTGTCAATGCTAGTCCCGAATTTTTCACATTTGCAATGACCATCTCTCACGGTAACGAAACTTGAGAACTCTGGTTTTACCAATTTCGTTTTATTGTGGAGGTTGTTTATTTTCCCTTTTTTTTAGGGGTGTGAGAGCGAGTGTGTGTCAATGCAATCCTAGTTTAATTGCTGTCTTCTCTACTGATGTCTCTGCATCTGGTCACTGCGTTGTTTTACATCAAGCTGCACTGTTCTGAACAGTTACCGACTTAGTAGGATTGCCGTAGTTGTGAGGCCTAGATGGTGCGCCCTGCGTTGCTGTTCATGAGACTCTGCACACAGTGGCAAATTCATAATCAAAGTGAACTTTTTACAGCAGCACGAAGCAAAATTTACCTTTTATAGCAGTTTGAGCAAATGTAGCAGCAGCTATACGACTGTGCTGTGTTCAGTACGCACTGAAATGTCACGATGTCGACCACATTGTCTCCACTTTACCCGATACAGCACAGGATGCTGTCCGTGTCCATACATGGGCTCGGGGCTCTTTCGCTCACTCTCTACTGGGGGCAATGCAAAAAGATTTTTTTCATTCTCTGCCGTCACCATTTTGTGAAAGTGTTTTTGTGTCGCTACTTTCAGCAACAAGCTCGAAAAGGCTGCAGAGGAAGAAGGCTGGAGCAGAAGATTCAAAAGGATGTTCAGAGCAGATAGAGTGAGGAGGTTTATTTTTGTGGCAGTTGCGTGGGCCCCTTTTCATATTCTTGAAAACAAGGGTTCCAAAGTTTTTCATTATATAATAAATTGACAGGGCTTAATGTCCCGAAACAAAATGTGGGCTGTTAGCCTTGAATTAAGCTTTACTAACCACGTTTTTTCACCTAGAACAACACCTCGAAAAAGAAATGCAGTTTTGACGAACAGCAATTGAACAAAGGGTTACAGTGAAGGCATTTCAACAAGGAGACATTGTCTTTGCTACAATTATCTTTCAAATGTTGGGATGTGTCCCAATAGGCACAAATCGAAGCAAAGGTACAAGTTGCCTTGTAAGAGTGTTATCATTACAGTCTTTTGACAATTGACCAGTTTTATCCCCCACCTACCAGAGTGCTTTGGTCTTGTTTGGGTGTTCCAACGTAGCATTCTTGCTTTATGTTATAGTGCGTGGAGGCTGGCTATAGATTTATATTTTTGCCCTCAGGCTTTCACTAGCCCTGTTTGGGAATAAGTTTTCAAGTATAAGAGGATTTCATAAGGGCTTAATAATCTACTTTGCATCACCAAAAAGCTAACGCAGAAAACTTGCTGCTAATGTTCTTTTGAATGTGCAAAAATTGTGTTGCTGTCAGAAGGGAACGTGCGCAAAGCCCGAGGCATAGTCTTCCTCTTGCTTGTATAAAAGGTTAACTGGTAAGAAGTTTTGAAAAAAGGAGAAGCTAATGCTAACTACACAGACTCTGGGAGTGGCCTTATTTTAAGTGTTCTGGAGAGCAACAGGAAAGGTAATGTTTTACTGCAATAAATGTTTCAAAACAGGTAGTTGTTAAAGTTTAAAATAATATAGAAAAATTCAAAAGGAAGTATGGTGAAGGAATCTAGTCACTGGGTGATTGTGAATGAAAGACTGGATCATGGCTTATCAGATCCCAATTTTCTTAGTTTTAACTTTTCTTGAAAGCAATGTTGTGAAGATTGCATCCTCTGGAAAAAAGCAGGCATATCAGGAATAGTAAAGTGCCTGCACCCTTTGTCATCAATATGCTTTAATACAGGGGTGTCGTTTCAAAAGTAATTTGTGCCACACAAAACCATACCCTTGGATGTCAGTGGACAAGAGCACTCAAAACATGCTTGAGCTAGTGTGGGCAGTACCACCAAGTTTGTAGTGAGCACTTGCCAGTGCTAGTCCTATATGAAAATGCCATAGGAGGTATCCAAACTCGCATCCCAAGTGATGGTTATTCAAAAGTCTTGGCCAAAAATCTCAAAGAGCCACATATGTACACTGCAAGCATTAGATTCAATTTTGGAATACGGAAATACGTCATGGTCATGTTTAAAGGGGTCATGAACCACTTTTCCAAGTAATGATCTAATGACCTTAGTATCGGAGTTCACTGCCTCCCGAATTGATTGCCGCAAAAATTTCTCGAATCAGTCAAGAATCAGCGGAGTTACGGGGGTTTGGCGCACGCTCTCAGCGCTTTCTCTCTTTTCTCGTGCCGACGAGTGCACTGGAAGCTAGACAGGGAGGGATGGCACGGGGGTAAGAAGTTACGTCAGCGCGCGTCATGAAACGCGATCGCTCTCCCGCTGTGATTCGCATGTGCGAGTGCGGCTACCGTGTAAAGTTAGCAGACTGAGGAGTGCGGTGCGGGCAAGTGGCGGCACCCCATGGCAAGAAGCGCATCTCATCCGGCTATTGGCCAATAAGCATGCTATGTCTCCGCGACGTCAACGTGCAGCCCCACCGACGAGAGTGAGAACCGGCCTCTGTTTGAAAAGAGGGCGCCTGAGGAAACGGCAACTTCGCACTCCGCTTGTGGCCTTTACACGGCGCGCACGACTGTAATATTTTGCAGAGCAGTTCATAGCCGTGTCAGCTTTCCGCAGGTTGTGTTTTTCAACAAGCCCAAGGGGTGCTTCATGACCCCTTTAAAACACCACCTACTTTTGGAAATTATTGGTTAAACAAAATATGTATCGAGGTATATTCAATGAAATTCAGAAACAGTATACCACTGCTATTTTATTTCATATAGTCCAAAAATTCTGCATTTTCTTTTTTTAGAGATGCTCGAGCAATGATGAGACAAATGCCAAGGTTTCAAAATTATTTATTCTGTTACTTTCATATAAAAGAAAAATGAGCCTTTGAAACAACTGGGCTTGAGAAGATACAGGTAACAGTCAGGAAGCGACCCCTTCGTGAACAGAAGTTTAAAAGTTGGCAACATTGTGCACATTTAAGTTCATAGGCATCTGGGATTGTCACATTTATCTTGCAGTTTGTAAGTTAATTGACCCATTACACAGCATTTACTTAATGCAAAGGTACTATGTAATGCACCTTTTGTTGGTAACAATAGAGTCTTTATGCCGAAGGCGCGAACCTCGTAGGGCATTTGTTGTCTAAACATGCAACCTGTTTGCTTCTTACAAAGGACACAAGTTCAGACTCAGTGCACCTTAAAGAGGAACTGAAGGCAAATATTAAGTCTAGCACAGTGCAGTTTCTGAAAGGCATTGGAGTAGCTGTTTGATATGTTGTCTCTCTTTGTTGCCACAAAAGCTCTTTTATGGATAAAAATGATGCTTTGGTAATGTCAGAGCACTAATATAGCACTTTAGCTTGACTTAGCATTGCCTTCACTGATTCATGAACACAATTCTGACCACTAGGAATTTATCTGTCCACAAGCTCGTAAACCACACAATGTCGAAAAGTCCGACAGATATGTGCGCCCATGCTTTTTTTCCATCACACTTTACTTGTTTACCAAAGATGCATGCATTCAACGAGAGATCTCCAGAAATGATAGTTCCAAAGTATGTTGCCCAGGCAATACAAAAAAACATCTCGTCAAAATGCGCGACTTGTCACATTCAGTGAACAGAACACTTTGGAATAAAGAAAACAATCCACTCTTGCATAGAGATTCTATGAAAATAAAACACTACTTTATGGCACTTCCTGGCTATCTGAACAGGTGACTAAAAGTATTCTATGTGAGAAAAAATATGTTGCTGCACACACTTCCCGTGACAAAGTACTGACTGCTCCTTCCAAAGTACTTAAACTAAGTGTTATAATGAATAATGTTCCAGCAATGTGCACAATATGAAAAAAGACATACAAAAAGGAGGAATTATTATGAGTATAACATTTAGTCCCAGTGTTAAAACCTGTAAAATGTGCTTTAGACTAGAATAAAGTCGTAAGCAGACTTATCAATAACAACATAATAATAAAGGTGTAAACAGAAAGAACAAAGGTAAAAGGTTCAGACAGAAATAAACAACAGGAAAGTGGGGGGTAGGCAGTGCTGGAGGAAAAAAAGGTGTGCAGTCAGAACACCGGTGAACATGCATTAAGAAAAAAATAGCATTAATTTAAAAAAAATACAATGCTCCTTGGAAGTTAATTGAGCCAGTGGTTCATTCTTCTGATGGCTGCCTTCGACAAAATGAGAAAAACTGGTAAACTTCCAACTGTAAAAGGGCATGAGTTTTCATTGTTACGTAGCTCAAATGATCATTGGTTGTTCTTGAGCAAGCGCTTCTTTTTAAATGGCATGTTCCAGTCAGATGCGCATGACATCACGCGAGTTTTCACTGAGCAACTAGCAGTCGTGACACTGTGAAAATGCAAGTACATCAACAAACTGGAATTATATTGGCATGAACAGGACGAACATATATCTTGCTTGTGTAATAAGTAATCGAGATATGGCTAGCAGAAACGAACACCAAGATGATATTTGTTTCTGCCACGAGCAACAGCATTTTCAGTCGAATAAATTTGTTCCTCTGTGGAATTTGTAGCACAACTGGAGACACAGTGTACACATTCACGAATAACATAATCCATGTAAGAGACAATGGAATGTTCCAACTAAACGGCTGACAAGAAATGGACCGGGATTAAAGCATCGCCGTAAACAGAGAAGCAGCCGTGTATACCATGGCATCTCAAAAGAAAAGTCTTTTTTTTTTTAAACTACAACAATGACTTAGGCAGCTGTATTCATAGACAAAAGGCTGTGATAAAATACAGCAGCACAAAGTAGTAACAATGTATGAAAGAGTAAGTAGATATAAAAAATGCGCACACAAACTCGTGCACATGCTTAAGGTTTCATAGCATAAGGCCACACACCACCATTAACAAACACCGAAGAAATAGTGCATCACACCAAAGGCAAAAGCACAGTTTGGCCTTACTAAAAGTTCATAATGCATTATATTAAGTTGTACTCACTGGGAGGATTCTCGGAATGCTTGAAGCAAGCCCGAGTTCTGGTCCTTTGATTACATGTACAGCATTCGAAAATTCATTTGCATTTAACCATTGCAATAAAATAACACTGCATCTACCACCACATGAGCAACTTTTACAGAAATGGCAACCTCACATATTTACATCTCACTTGGCCAGCAGGGTCTCGTTGGGCCCCGTGAGGACTATAATTATGAAGTGTACTGACATATTTGGACTCTTCATCTATCCTTTCTTTTTAAGCTAAGGTCTAGGACATCCTAAACCTGACGAAAAAATAACCAGAAGTCTTAGAGTGCCTCGAACTTCTTGATAACCAGTTCTGGTTTAGTTTCTACTACACCACGATGTGAAGCGGAAGTTGTGACTGAGTAGCAGCAGCATATGAGCTGACTGGGTGAACGCATTCTGCATTGCAAAGACATGATACTTTAACATCATGGAGAACGAAAACAACACTGACCGTACAAAGCTATTACGTTCCAACTATCTGCAGCACTCTGAGAGCCAGTATCTTTTCTGTGGTTTACTTAGAGCCCTGGGACCCTCCTTCAGCCAATGCAAAAAAAAGTCAGTATCGCTGTAAGTTAAGTTTCACCGTTTACAGCTGTTAATGACATTTGGCTTATTGGTACACACATGCCATGGCACAAGATACAGTACAAAATCATAGCTTAGTCACACTTATTCTCACATTATGCCATTAGGCATTTCCTAAAGTTCTGGCTTTGTAATAAAAAAAAAAGGTTAAAATTATCAAAAATATAACTTCAAATGCAGCTCTGTAGAATCCTACGCTTCTGTGTTTAAATAAATGCAGAGAGTTCAACACTTGCCATAGCTACATCTGAAGGAAATCGGTCATGGCCTGATATCTTGTAACAATATTTCTGCATCTGATGCAGTTTGTCTTGTGTTCATTGCACTGGGCAACTGATGCTGGCACTATGAGTAGTTTGTGCAACTCATTGATGAAGGGCAACGAGAATTGTCACAAAAGTTATCTAGCTTGAGCTTCCCCTTAAATGATTGGCAGGCAGAGCGCCATCTTTTTTGCATAATCATTGGCTGTTGGCAATAGTGCATCATCACTGACCAGCCATTACAGGCCTCTGGCAGTGTCGTACCTTCCTTGGACTACCTAGTATCCATGACCAGACCAACACTTGTTAAGCCTTGCTGTGTTTAAAACTGAAGCACATCACCACCTTGCACACAGGCACTGTGAAAGCAATAAGCATGTATAAGTTGTGAAACCAGTAGAAAAGCTCAGTGCTGCAGGCTAAGTTTCAATCGCTGCAGCCCACTTGAACACTATATAGACAGATGCACAGGAGCCTGTACACCTAAAGGCACCTCACCAGGTAAAAGCAGGAATTAGAAGTAGACCGACACATAGTGATCTTTCTTTTTGTTCAAGGCACACCCATTCTTTTGGCTCCTCAGAAGCCAAGTGCTTTCAGAGACCAAACTCTGCCTGACCCTGTAAGTGCACACAGAATCTCGATTACATAAAATCCTTCGTGAGCAAACATGGTTATTCTCATCATAACGCTTACTTTTCCTCTAGTTTTGCATAGAGTGACTACATTTTTGTGTGGTGCACATCTCGCAACATGCCGAGTAAGCACAACCGTTTCACCAGGTAATGTTTCAGCATGCATGGTGCACATGCATTTTTCTTCATGGCCAGGCCAACCTTATCTCTCAGAGACTCTCCTTATCCAAGGCCTCGTGCAGGTCCTTGACAATCCTTCCGAGGCACTCTCGGTGAACGCTGTCGCTTGCAAACACCGAGTCGAGGGTCTCTGGTTTCCCAAAGAAGCCAAAGACGTAGTCGATCCGGCCCAGTGACTTGCCCGTCAGGTGGGATCGCACAAGGTCGGAAAGCAGGGCACGACACTCGTCAAAGGCACCCACGAGGTATCGTCGGTCATACGAAAACTCCATCTCATAAAAGCTTACCACCGCCATGGCAAGAGCGCGCATCTTGTGCTGTAGCTGCTTGGCCACCTTTATCTCTTCAGCTGAGAATTGGTTGTTCCGATGCAAGATGCCAACCTTCACGACGATCTGAAACACAGAAATGCACGGTATGACGGCACTTATCGATGAAAGGAACATCGAGAAAGTGTGCCGAAGTGGCTGAAGCGCTGTATTATCAGTCAGTGCATTAATTCTGCAAATTTGGTGATATTAAAAGTTTGAAATTTGCTAAAGGTGCTTCCCAACTTGGGGCTGCTTGTTGGACACCACACGACCTAACTATTAACGCTTCATCTGCACAGAAGCAGGCAGCTTAGAAAGTTGGGCAAGTTGGTAAGGGTTCATCTTCGTCAAACTGCACAGTGGGACGCGACATGATGAAGGAAGTGAAACAAAGAAGCGCAGACTAACAACTGGGTTTATTGAAACAATCAGCCTTTTTAACCACCTTGGCCCAGCCCACATGACCTGTCCCCCTAGGGGTTAACACTAAAAGCCATAAAAAAAAAAAAAACACCTAACAGGCCATGAAAAAAAGCATGAAAAAAGACACAATGTGCATGACAAAATATATACACATGAGAAAACCGTGTAAGTCAGCTGGTTATGTTGCCTGTGGAGTGCAGATACGCATATTCCTAGTCGGAATAATTACGTTATGTGTTTTTTTCATGGCTTTTAGTTGTTGCAGTAGTATTGAAAGTTGGGCTATTTGGTAAGGCAGCATGTTTAGTCGGTGGGGTAGTGCTCGTCAGTGTCTCTTCTGTTTTAATTTGTCTTCGTCGTTTTCGTGCTGTACCGAAAGTGATTACAGTGTCAAACCCTAGGGGGACATGTCATGTGGGCTGAGACTGTTAAAAAGGCTGATTTCATGCTTCAATAAACGCAGTAGTTAGTCTGTGCTTGTTTGTCTCACTTCCTTCTTCGTGTCCCGTCCCACCGTGCAGTTTGACCAAGAAAAGCAGGCAAAGCAAATATTCCACACCAATGCATAAACGAAGACAACACAATGACTGCGCATTCATACTGTACGAAAACAAGGTAACGACTTTACATTACGAAATAGTATCAAAACATGTCCAGGTTAGTCTATCATAATAAATGTGGCAAAATACTTGCACTAGGTGGCGAGACAGAAAACCTGTAATTACGAAATTGACCACAGCGCACAAGTATACTCACCTTTATAATGTTCTTAGTAACCTTTTCTGCGTCTTTTTTGCTGCCTGTGACGCTCTTGACGAGTTTGTACAAGTTATCCAAAAGACTCGCCGAGGTGTCATCAATGAAAGCTTTGGCGACGCTCTTGCTGCTCACGCGGCCGAGTACTTTCTTCTGAAAGCTTAGCCCAAAGTCTTTCGCTTGAAATTCAGCCACTGGAAGGAGGGAAAAGAAGACAGCGTCAAGACCTCGACGCTTAAAACGCATAGGCCGGACACGTAAAGTCAAACGACTACGAGGACCACGAATCGGATACAAGGCCACGCACTTTACACATGACGCGGCGGTACGGTTTTTGGAACAGCTGCGAACTGCTGCCGTAACTGACTTTCCAATGCACGAGTTGCTAGGTGTTTGGACCCCAAGCCTTCGCTTCTTGCGATGATCGGACGTATTTTTCACAGCGCAGCTAGTGCGAACACCCGGAACGGAAACACGAGGCTGTGTAACTTCGCCCAACTTTGTCGCCGCCAACGCCTAGCACAATAAAAGGAAACGACACAAAAGAATAAAAAGCGGTGACTTACTTGTGTCGGCGTGAAGTATTACAAGCACAGATGGGATACAGTCTATAGGTCAGTACAAGAAATGTCACAACATCAAAGGCACAACGAAAACGCGTAGACCAATGCATTCAAATCCCAGATGTCAAAGCCGTTCGGCCGTTCAATCTGCCAATCTCCGGCCTGCGAGTCACCTGACCTCTTTCCGTCGCCAGCTAGTCAGGCAACCTGCCCGGAGAAGAGTTTCAAATGCAAATGAGCAGATTCTAGAGCGCAAGGCTCACTACCACCTCGCTAATTAACTACCACGTCCATCGCGCTTTGAGCATCACATGCATTTCATTCACGCCAGGCGCTGGCCAAGCTAATACCACTAATACATGAACTCGAGTCACCTCAAGTCACTTAGTTACGCAAGCATTTGTTTTGGGTCATCGTCTTGGGTGGCTCGCGCACGCAAGAGGATTAAACACGTGCGTTGCTACGTATACGACCTAGCAGTGAAATAAGGTTTGGTCTATTCCCATCCGCAAGCAGCGAAGAGCAAGACACTGCAATTTCAGTAAACTTCGCCGACTTGACAATTCATGCAGTTTCGGTATCGATGGCAGCGCCAACATTTGAGTGTGGCCGATTAATTGACATTTACCGATCCAAATCCAAAAGTCATACGGAGCCAGCGCATGAAATGCCGTCAGCGCCCCTGTCACGCTGAGCCTAATAAGGGAATCTATCCGCGGCCGGCGCATTGTCACCACCGGCGGAGCACGAGGTTTTGATTGAAAGTGCGATTTAGCGTTCGCACTCGCCGAGTTTTCGTTCAGCAGTGCTCGGAAGGAGAGTTTACGACTACTCTAATCATTTATACGAAGCTCAGCCACGATCATGTCGTTCCGTGGCGCTGGTTCGTCAGCTCTTTCGCAGATGCTGAAGGAAGGTTCTCGACACTACCAGGGCGTAGATGAGGCTCTCTTTCGAAGCATCGAGGCCTGCGTCGAACTTTCTCGAAGCGTCGCGTCGGCCTATGGACCAAACGGACTGAACAAAATGGTAATCAACCATCTCGAGAAACTATCTGTGACCAGCGATGCTGCGACCATTCTTAACCAACTCGAGGTACAACACCCTGCCGCCAAGCTCCTCGTCATGGCGTCTCAGATGCAAGAAGCGGAGGTGGGTGATGGCACTAACGCCGTAGTTTTGCTTGCCGGCGCGTTATTGGAAAATGCTGAGGAGCTTGTTCGAAGTGGTCTTACGCCTGTGCAAGTGGCCGAAGGCTATCAGCTTGCCATGAAAAAGGCTCTCGATCTGCTGCCTGAATTAAAAGCCGATGAAGTGCAGGACATGCGCAAGCCGGATCAAGCTCTCAAGGCGGTTCGCACTGCCATGTCAAGCAAACCTTTGGCCGGCGCCGATTATTTGACAAAGCTGGTGGCTGAAGCGTGCCAGGCAGTGCTTCCGGAATCCGGTGCCCTCAACGTGGACAATGTTCGCGTCTGCAAGGTACTCGGCTCAGGTCTCGACCAGTCTCAGGTAGTCCTTGGTATGGTTTTCAAGCGCCAGGTCGAGGGCGACGTAACCAAAGCACGCGACGCTAAGGTCGCCGTCTACTCGTGCGCCGTAGACTCACTACAGACAGAAACGAAAGGCACAGTTCTGATCCAGTCAGCGCAGGAGCTGAAGAACTTCTCGCGGGCCGAAGAGAACATGCTCGAGGCGCAGATCAAGGCCATCGCCGACGCTGGCGTCAAGGTGGTGGTCAGTGGCGGCAAGGTGGGCGACATGGCGCTCCACTACCTCAACAAGTACGGCCTGATGGCGGTGAGGCTGCAGTCCAAGTTTGACGTGCGCCGCGTCTGCCGCGTCGTGGGCGCCACTGCGCTGCCCAAGCTGGCCGCCCCTCGGCCCGAAGACCTCGGCCTGTGTGACTCGGTCTACCTGGATGAACTGGGTGATACGCCGGTGGTGGTGTTCCGCCAGGAGGGACACCAGACTCGCGTGGCCACTATTCTGCTGCGCGGCTCTACCGACAGCCTTCTGGATGACGCCGAGCGCGCTGTGGACGATGGCGTGAACGCCTTCAAAGCTGCCACCAAGGACGGTCGCCTGGTGCCCGGTGCAGGTGCTGTGGAGGCGGAGCTGGCCCGGCGCCTGGCCACTTGGGCCGACACCTTGCCCGGTCTCGAGCAGTATGCGGCGCACAAGTTTGCCCAGGCGCTCGAGTCTCTCATTAGGACGCTGGCGCAAAACTCTGGAGCCTCCAAGCCCGAAGAGCTCGTCGCCCAGATCCAGGCGGCCCACAACCAGGGTAATACCAATGCCTGCCTCAAGGATGAGGGCCTGGGGGATGCTGTGAAGAACGGACTCGTGGACCTTCTGATCACGAAACACTGGAGCCTCCAGTACGCGACCAATGCTGCTTCCACGGTTCTCCACGTGGATCAGATCATCATGGCCAAGCCAGCTGGAGGGCCTAAGGGAAAGCCTGCCGGAGGGGACTGGGATGATGACAAGTAATCAGTAACCAAATAAAAAGCCTTTCCTGTCTTCGTATGGCGTAGCCTTTCGCTTGCTTTGCTGCCATTTCAAAGCTTGATGTGGCTTCAAGGCAAGCCCTCTGACCAGGTGCCGAAGCATGCAATAGTTGTTTGAAGGGGTCATAAACTACTTTTCCATGTAATCATCAAATGACCTCAGTATTGAAGTTAATTGCCTCATGAATTGCATGAATTGATTACCGCAAAAATATCTTGAATCTGTAAAGAACAAGCAGGGTTGCAAGGGTCTGACGCGTGCTTTAAGCGGTTTCTCTCTTCTCTCGTCCCACTGAGCAAGCTGGAAGCTTGCTCAGTGGTATCGCATGTGGGAAAGGAGTTAATGTCGGTATGCATCATGACCTTGAGCATACATGATGAAACGTGATTACTTTGTGCTGCTGTCATTTTTGTGCGCAAGTGTGGCTCGCTGTAATGTTAGCAGACTATAGAGCGCTGTGGTGGTACCCCGTTGGCAAGGTGCTCGTCTGATCCAAACGCTGCACTTGAATTATATTGGCTATTGCACAATAGCACACGACTCGCTGTTGGGCGCCGGCAGCTTCGAAGCGAGTGAGGATGGGCCTCTGTATGAAAAGAGGGTGCCTGAAAAAATGGCGAAGTTGCGTTGTTATTGCAAACTCTCCTTGTCGTGCATGACTGCAAGATTTGACTGAGATGTGACAGTGCTATCCACAGGATGTGTTTTCTCACCAAGCCCGAGGGGTGGTTCATGACCGCTTTAAGTAATAGACAAAAGGAGAAAGTACTGAAATTGAAAACAAGACGGCTAGTGTGATTTGGAGAAGTCAAAGGAGAGCCAGCAATTGATTACGGTGGTTTACTGTGAGCTCTGTTAACCATAGGTCAGTAAAAATTATGGAGCTCAATCAGACTCACTCAAGAAATATATCTTGCACTTAGGGCTTACTTACACTCGTCAAACTTTTCCTTGACCGAACTCGCTTGGACTCGGACTCACTAAAATTTTTCTCTACTGGACTCACTCGGACTCGTAGGACTGCGGACGAGGGAGCAGGTTGGGCGGCTGCCACCCCTCTGCCCCCTTCGGCTAGGTCAAGGGGGCCAGTGTGGTGTGTGTGGTGAAGTCTGCCTTATAGGTTTACACAGGTTTACATAGTCGGGCCTGTCCCATCATTGTTTAAAGAGCAGGGTTATGGTCACGCAGGTTTTTCAGGATAATAGCGGCTGAGGGCCCCTGATATTGCATTTGAAGAAGTGTTTACTTCCCATCTTTACTTCGGGAAAGCCAGGGGCCAAAGGCAAGCCATTGTGAGAAGCCCGTCGTTGCTTCATTCTTATTTATCTTTTCATCCATTGTGAAGTGTGTTGTCCATTGGGCTCGACACGCTGGTCGAGCCGAATGGACAACACGCAAGATGAATCTTTGCACCCCCTAATGGGGAACCCTGTGCACGCCTATGCTTCGACTGAAACTCAGCTGGACTCACTCAGACTTGGACTCATGGCTCGATCATAGTCTGAGTGAGTTGACTCAAGGGCGTGTTAGTGTGTAAGTAGTTTTTTTGACCATGGTGTCAATGTTCTTGAACACTAATATCTCGCATAATTGGTGCTCTACGTGGCGCCTTTTGATCTTGTACCTTCAATTACGAGTTATCGGTGGTTGCAATCTAGTAAGGACATTTTTATTGAAACACACGGCTCGCACAAGATATTTCCATCAAGAGCTTCCCATGTAAAAGTACGGGGGGGGGGGGGGTGAGAGGGAAACCAAGGCACTCCTCCATATCTCGTACCTCTGATGATTAAATATCGACCTGATGTATGAACGCTAGTCCGTTGAGTGAGTGGATAAACTTTATTTTCCTTTTTAAGAAGGGAGAGGGAGGTCTGTGATCCAGTCCCAGCGGGTGCCCGTCGCCACTTCGTGCGGCATAACGTCAGTCTACCAGTCATGGTAGGCCTGCGCTACTTCCTCAGCCCACCTCTGGACTCGATCCTGGAGGGTGGGATTGGAGCTGCGCTGGGCACTCTCCCACAGCTCCTCACTACTCATTAAAGTATGGTGAGTAGACGTGAGTATAAATGTGAGCCAACATGAGGCTGGTAGTGATGCTGAAATTGAGTAGATAGAACCATAGATTGGCAAGTTGGCAAGAAATGTGGAGCTCGCTCAGATTCGCACAAGAAATACACTTTGCGCTTTCGGCTCACTCAGACTCACCAAAATTTTCCTCAACTGGATTCACTTAGACTCGCAAAAATTTTTCTCACTTGACTCACTCAGACGCGCGGCTCGATCCGAGTCTGAGTGAGTTTGCCGACCTATGCTGTTAAACTATGATTTTTATGAAATCGGGTGGCATGGAAAGTTTGTTGAAGGCAACCTGCTTATAACACAGCTCCTGTTAAATCCCACGTGATTGTGCAACTAAGTTATGGATATTTTTTTATTTATATTATGGTTTCCTGAGAAACTGATGATATATCGGCAGATTCTGTTGGGCAAAACCAACGGATGTGTGTCAGTATAAGGTGCTTAATTGACGTTGATTTGATTGGTAGGAATGGGGCTTCCAGGGTTACTATGAACACATACTGAAGCCATACGAAATTTGTCATTTGGTGATGATATTTGATATATCAAACTTCAACCACGCAGTGACAACTGTGCAGTAAGAGCAGAACTTGTCTACTTGGCAGCCTATGCTCCTCACAAACCAAAAAAAAGTCTGCAGGTTCAGTCAATGAGAGCTGTCTTTGATAGTGAAGGACTGCTTCCACAAAAAGCTGAGGCTTTGAATATAAACCATGTATGGGAACCATTGGTTCACATGCATAGTATTAAATAACTCTAGGGCATTGCCAGGGTGCCATAAGCTCACTAACATTTGTAATGCATGTATATTCCATACTGCAAGGTATCCTAGTGCCCCTAAGGGCTAAAAACCCTCTGCTGTCTTGAAAAAGTACTAGAAAACATTGTCTATTATTGGAAGGAGATATGAAGAATTACGGTGTTGTGCCTCCATGCTGCCAGGAAGCAAGCCTCTCTGCCAATGCAGATGTTCTCTCAATTTGCATCTTCTAGTGTCTGTAAGAGACATTTCTCCCCTGCATTCTTATAGACTTCCTGAGATATAACTGGACTTGGGAAGCCAACTGGCGACTCTTGACTAGGCCCGGCGAGCCACAATAGCCAGTGGTGTCCTGGATGAAGGGCTCCACCCACGGTAACCAGGGGGCATTATGTTTATAAAAGTTGTTCTCTCGCTCTTTAATATTGAAGGGAACACGTCACGAGCCACGCCTCTTTTTAGCATTTTCGGTAACTTGTCGAAACACAGTTTGCTTTTTGACTATTCATTAGGTGTGAATGAAAATGAGGCTTCTTATTCATGTTTAATCTTCCTACAGACATGTCGAAGAAGTCAAATGTTGCCTTTCATTACTTCAGCTCACATCTTAGGCAAACACACACTTAACATGATGGCCAGAATTACTTCAACAAGGTACATATGGCATTTTGCCTACCAGATTGCATCTATCAAACAGAGCTCGATAATGATGGTGACATGTTGTGCTAGAAACAGTCAGGGTGTATCTTTTTGCCAGTTATGAAGTGATATGTACTTGTAACAGCAATTTTTTTGGCATTTCCAGTTTGAATATGGTGGTGATGAACTAGCACCTACCTAGGATAAGCTTTAGGAAAGGGGGTCGTCATTGTCCAAGTTAATGTTACAAAGAGTGTGTCATCTTGAAAAAATGAACATGCATGTGATTTGGAAGGTTGCACTAGGTTACTGCAAATGGTGCCCTGCGTGTACAGGTCATGGTGGGGGTTGGTATAATTTCGGACATGGGTTTGACATACGCAGGTCATAGCGCTATAGCTTTTATTGCCTTATGTGTCCATGGGGCGAAAATAGATAGGAAAAATAATAAAACGATGTGGCACTATTCTCTTGACATTTATCTTGATCATTGTGGTGTGACCTGCATGTTGCAAACGGGTTATGTTTGCAAACGGGTTTTGAACCGCAGCTTACCAATTCTTGCCGGGGGTGCTATGCTGTCAGTGACCATGTTCTCGGTTGATAAGCTTGGGGATATAACTTTCAGTGGGCATTGATTGGCTGACCCAGTGAGTAACCAAGTAAAACGAACATGAATGTTTAAACGTGTGAACTCTGCTGCCTTTTGCACAGTGTCGGCACATACTATTTAGCTCAGGAATTTTCTTATATTAAAAATTGAACCTATTTTCACTCAGTCATGTTGTATACCCAGTTAAACTTTTATTAGTGTAGAGGTAGTCTACTACCCTTGCTTCTGCACCAAATAATTCAATAGAGACAAAGAGCAGGTTTATATTTATTCTGCTGTCATCTTTTTTCTTTAAAGAAGAAATAAATTTTAGTAGTACTAATAAGACAGCCTGTGGTAAACTTCTAATTTCGTAATGTTATTTCTCTGAGAGCCTATTATTTCCCTTGGATGTTGCCACTATTGGTCCTAAAGCCTGCTTGGCTATTGAGGAGATTTCTTTATTTTCAATATTGTTTTTAAGTTTCCAGCACCGGCACTCCCATTTGAGAGTATAGCAGTGGGCAAAAGAAAGTCTTACATTGTGTTAGAGAATAGTACTAGCTTCTCATTAATATTGTTTCTAACAAAGAAAGACAAGCCCTTAAATTTTTCTTTTGTTCATTCACAGTGAGGGTCTCGTTCTGGCAGACTTGATGCCTTCAGGTAGTATGCAAGAGATTATTGGTCAGCTGCCAGCTCATAAAAAGATGGCATTCTCTGTGATAGAGCACTGCACGGGCCGGATTTTTCGGCCCGGCCCGGGCCCGCTTTATGAAGCACGAGCCCAGCCCAGACCCGTGATTCCAAGCTCGGGCCCAGCCCGGGCCTGTGCGTACATGACTGAACCCAGCCCGAGCCCGGCCCGGGCCTGTGGTTCCAAGCTCGGGCCCGGCTCGGGCGTACATGAACGAACCCAGCTCGAGCCCGGCCCGGGCCAGTGGTTCCAAGACCGGGCCTGGCCCTGGCCCGGTCGTTCATTACTAAACTTATTCAGGGCGCGCGTGTTCATGACCAGGTGATTTAAAGCTTACACAAGCCTTAACATCAGCAGTTCGACCAGAAGGATGGCCAATTATAATGCGGTCTACGCCTCTATAGGCGCAAGGAAGGACGCAAGCATCAAATATATTTGTCTACTTACAGATTGTACCGCATGTGCTTGTACTGTATGTGCTACCGTATGTGATTGTACCGTTTTTTGTATAATTCATTTTTCCTCACGCTGAAGTCATGCTCGTTTTTGTGGAAAAGAAAAAAAAGTAGGACTTCACCTGTTTTTCTGTTTACTTTGCTAAGCTTTTTAAGAGCCAGCTCTTTGCACGCGTGACTTCATCTTGGCACAGAATGCCTTAGACCATACAATGCATAACGTTCGTGTGTGGTCGAAGGCCCGACTTAGGCCTTTGAATGAGCAGGCCCGAGTCCGGCCCGGCCAGCAGCCTCAAGCCCAGCCCGGCCCGGGCCCGGCCCAGGCCCGCACTTTCAAGCCCGAGCCCAGCCCGGGCCCGCCGGAAAACGCTTTGGACGGCCCGGCACGGCCCGCGGGTCGGGCCGGGCCCGGGCTTTCGGGCCGGCCAGGGCCCGTGCAGTGCTCTACTCTATGACACCAGCAGGCTGAAAAATAGTGTTCTATACTCGCTGCCACGGCTACTGTTGGCGCTGACTAACACTAGCTCCCAAGTTGAAATGCACATATATACCCAATGAAGTGGATGGGGGGATGATTGCTGCCGTAGCTCAATTGGTAGAGTATCGGATGCATTATTCAAAGCTTCCACGTTCGGTCCCTGCCAGTCGGCAAGTTATCTTTTCATCCACTTTACTTTGTTCACATATATATCATAATTACTACGAATACCATCCCACATACTTTCCTTGACATTATTGTCTGTTAGTTCTCATTAATATTGATTCCTTCAGGTAGCATACGAGGGTTTATTGGTCAGTTGGCAGTCGTAAGAAGATCACGTTCTACATGACGCCAGCTGGCAGAAAGAGCGTTCCACACTCGCTCTCATGGCTATGAGTGGTGCTGGCTAACACTCCCAAAATTGCCTGCACGGAAATACCAAATAAGGTGGATGGGAAATGAACCGGCATCGTAGCTCATTTGGTAGAACACCTTTACATTTAGGTCAGAATTACCACAGTGGAGTTAAATGCTACAAATAATGCTTCCTATGCATCCCTTGGCTTCATTGTCTGTTTTTTTACTTAGGTTTTGTCTAACAAAGAAACGAGCCCTTAATTCATTCCCTTTTGTCCTTACATAGTCATGTGTCACATTGCTTGATCGAATGATGTGGCATGCACTGAAAAATGCAAACATTACATGTCATGGCATACATGCACCAACTTACATGAACCTGATATGAAACGAAGGTTATAAACTATATGCTGTCATATGCTGATTGGTGCTGTCGATGGGACTAAACATGCTCATCAGGCAGGTGATTTGGAAAAAATAAAGCTACGTTTAACATCGAAGTACATCCATTCTGAAGTCTTAAAGCTGTTGCAATCTGTTTCGTTGCTGTGCTGCCGGCGTCAAATATGTGGGTTGCGTGACTATAACACTAAAGCAGTGACTATAAGAATAAATATTTATGGGCATATGTTACTTGTGTCGCTCGCTCCCAGCAGTACATTTCCTTGATAAATTAGTGACTTTTCTTTTATATCAATACATTGTTACCGTTAATTAAGTTTATTAACAGAGGTACTAAAAACTGCAGCATAGGTTTTCCCCAATTAGTACTGACATAGTTTACTTGCCAGTCCAGATGTTTGCCTTTACATTTTCTTTTGTTTGCTGTTAGTCCAGCTAGTGATTCTGCCATGTTATAATTATTGTTAATTGTCAACTGGCCCAACTTTGTATTATAAACGCTGCACTAAATAGTGCAGCGTTTATTATAAAAAGGCCACTGAAAAAGATGCGACATATTTCATATTACATACATAAACTGCGCGGTTTTGAAAAGGCGCCACTTGGTAGTATTTTTATTGGTGGTTATTGCTCGAACGAGCAATGCGAAATATTTATTTTTGTAAAAATGTGCCTCGTACAGAAGCGTGCCGACAGATGTAGGGTACACATCTTGGTTGAAACAGCGCTCATCGTCTCGTGAGCGCTGTTTCAACCAAGATGAACGCATACCAACTCGCTCAAGCTTCCATTCTTATGTAGGGTACACAAATGAAATTTTTGCGTATAATACCAATCGTTTTACAGAGTTTACTAGAGATGGGCGAATATTCGGGCGTTTCGAATATTCGAACGAATATTACAGTATTCGAATTCGTTTCGATACGAATTTAGATTATTCGAAATTTCGAAGTATTCGAAATGAACGAATATATGCACACATTTGACCGAACATAACCCCCTGTGAAGGTGGTTTCACTGCAGTGTTTAGTTGTTGTGCCGTGAAACAACACATCCAGGGGAAATCTGCACTGCCGCGAAGCCACACTTCAAGGTTAAATGTACATATATTTTTTTTTAAGTTTAAAAGCGTGTTATACGGGCTTATATGCGCTAAGTATGGTAATTTTTAAATTTTAACGTCCACTTATAACCCTACTGCTATTCAAATCTTCATACTATTCAAGGCTGCTTCCACTTCATTTCAAACCAAAAAAGTGACATTCACTCATACCTAGTTCCAATCCTTAAAAATATTGTGCAAGGGTCATGACAAAAAATTCTCACGTTTCTTAATAATATGCGGTAAATACTATTCGAACTATTCGATTCGAAATTATTCGACCAAATCACTATTCGCTTCGAGTTCGCTTCGAACCTCAAATTCACTATTCGCCCATCCCTAGAGTTTACTCATCATACTCGTGACGTGTTTGTCACATATCATGTGTTCGTCAAGGTAGATTTATACCAGTTCGGGTCTGTTAACACTTATTACTAGCTCTGCACCTTAATATCTCAGAAAAGATAAAGTCGCGCCATCTGCACAGATTACAAATTTAGCTTTGCTATCAGTGTTTGGGATATTGTAAATAGAGAGTATAAACAGAAAAGGTCACAAAGCGCTTCCCTATGCATCTGAGAATTCACCTGCAAATATTACAACCTGAGTTCCACGTTGTAGATACGATGAAGTTCAAAAACTTCCTATGCCTCCAGTACCATAAAATTCCAACTTCCTTAACAAAGCGTTGCAGTTGTCAACGTCTTTGGAGAAGTCTAATAATTGGCCGAGTGCTACTTTGTGACATTGAGTTTTGCAACGTAGCCTCAAGAGCAAGAATAGCAAACTTCGTCGATATGAGTTTACGGAAGTATTGAGATTATAAAGCTCAACGAATGGTACCTTCGGCATCACACTTTGACCTTTTATTTCTGAGAGCGGGGGCAAGGAGGGCAAATGTGGCTTTACCACTCTTCCTCTTAGTAAATATGGCTATGCAAGCGGCAAAACTTCACACTTGTATTGACAAGATGTGGACTGGCATAACAACAAAGTTGTCCGTTTTTTTTTCTGTCTCCTATAAGCCAAAGTCTGGGTAGCAGACACGTGTAAAGCGTGCGGAGCCAGAGCGACGCTGCAGCACATGCTGTGGAAGTGTACCGGTAGCGAGCAGCAGTCCCCTACGAACCCGGTATACATGGCAGTCTCGAACCGCGAGGCGCGATGGGAGGCGGCTCTGCTCAGCCACGACCTTGCCGATCAACTGTGGGCCGTCCGGCACGCCCAGGATGCCGCCTGGGTCCAAGGACTCGAGGCCGTCACCTAGGCCAGGGTGCTTGTAGCCCCACCCCGCTCAATGTTCCGACGCCGGACATGTTCAATAAAGTTTTTACTCACTCACTCCTATAAGCCAATTGCTGTTTATGATTGGTCGAAGTCTTCTGCGTCATGCCCACAGCGCCTGTTCGTAACGCGATGCAACGAAAAGAGCAAATAAAACGTCCCATCTCGTAATGTCTCCCCGCGTATTGTTAGGTAGAACATCAAGGTACTAAATTATTTCTGATACTGTTGCTCGCCATTAGTTCTTCGGTCTTGGTTATTATTTGTTGGTCGGCGCTAAAATAGCTTGCCTGTCACACAACGTCACCAAACCGCGAAACTTACGACGTCAGAATTACGTGTAAGCACAACACCGCGCATTATATAGTGTTAATATGTCGAACAATACCTAATTTGTTTCGTCTTGTTCCGAACGAGAGACAAGTACATGCATGGCATCGCGACGATGGCGTTAGGCAGAGGCTAGTCGCGGCAGGCGGCGAGCATGGGTTTATTTGCGTATAATAAATAATTTCAGGGCTAGTATAACGTCGTTAAACCGTTCGTGCGCGTATATGGAATTGCTATGTAAACTCTTCTTCGTTGAGAATTCGTTTTTTTAATCGCCTTAATCCAAGCTACTAAGGTCGTTGGAAGCTAGAGTATCATCAGCCAGGCGAATAAGATTATTTCGGAAACACAGGCGGAATCTTCATCCACCGCCGTTCCGCGTCAGCTCTGCCAAAGTATAAAACTCATCGCATCTGCGCGCTCATCGACTCACTTGAGCCAAGGGGATAGGGTAAGCAGTGCTTTACATTTTCGAAGAAAAAGCAGAGGCATTCCCTGTACACTGCAGTAACATCAATTGACTGAAATCTTCATAAATGCTGCTGGTTCCCGCCCTATAGCTTGCGTCGCCGGTGATGTAAATTTGATGTCAGGTAGAACACAGGACGGAAGACTGACGCCTGAGAGCTCAGCTCCTCCGCAATGCAAGAGCGCAAGGCATGCAAGCGTTGCATAGGCGACTCGCACTGCAGAGAACCTACGGTGCGCCGTGGTGAGGCGCGGAAGACGATCTTCACTGCGCTAGCTGGGGATGCATCTAAATTTGTGTCGAATTTGCATCTAAATTTGTGTCGAACAAAAATTTCGCCATAGTTGTGTTTGTCACTGTGCTGCCGGCAGTGAACGCTCACAAAAGTGGAGGGGCTCAGCCCCCCCCCCCCCCCCCCCCAACTTTTGGGAGTGGAGGGGGGGGGCAGCGACCCCTTGCCCCCCCCCCCGGTAGATACGCCTGTGCTCGACGTGGAACTCGCGATGGCATTACACTGCAGAGTACGCAATGTTGGCTTCTCCGTCATACAAGTTCTTCGGTGAAGCGTGCTAAGGGTGGGAAGGGGCTACTAGGTTTCGCGGGTCATAGCACATTTTGCCCTGCGTGTGTCTATAATTACAAACACTTGTGTGATCGCCGGCATCTATAATAGCGTTACTGCGGTAAATCAGAGCTACGTATAACGTTGCTGTGGCTCTGGGAAGCAAGAAATCAAAACGCGTCGTTTGCTCTTGTGGTTGCGTCCCCGCACACCCGGCGTTTTGCGAATCTCCCGATTTTTGGAGGACACCTACGTTCGAATTAGCATGTATGATCCAAACGCCAGCCTACGCCGATAAAACGCCCAATGTTGGGTGGGCTCCGTACGTGGGGCGGTGAAACTACGCCGTCGAAAAGTGCAGTGTGGCATAGCCAACTCCCCGGAGACTGCTTGGCATGATACCTCAAAGTTAATCGCGTCTTTCGCCTTTTCTCTTTTTTCTATATTTGACTTTGCTCTGGCAACTACGTATAACATAATCTTTCTTAGTCAACTTATTAAAAACGACGGTAAAATCGACTGCTTCTGAGCCATTTATGGGGAATAGAAACAAGACCAATGCGTACTTATTTTTATTTCGTCGTGGTTTTTTGTCGGTATGGGAAGCGCGGCTTTTCATTATAATGCCGGTTACAATGCCCGGTTGGATTGCAGTAACTGGAGCAATAATGTGTTAAATGGACACTAAGGAGAAACAATGAATCGGTTTATAGTGACAAATTGTACTTTGAGAACTATAATGTCGTTAATTTCGCCATTATAGGTTTATTAATAGAGAAGAAAATTAAGTCCAAAGTATCATTTTTAAATTTCGCGCCGAAATTTCCCGGCGTGACGTCACGGATTTCAAAGTGAATTTAGCGTATTTTGGCGCCATTGACTGTGACAATATTACCCCAAACTTGGTATGTTTGAGTCTACGGCCCCCTCAGAGGACAATGTGCTTCATTTTTACCGATTAAGAACTACGTAGTCTCTAGTAGGCGCCGTCAAAACATGTGACGTCACGCTGAATGGTGAGGAAACTTCAAGGTGGCGTTGCCACCCACATTTTGTTTTTGCGAGTTTTATCGCTTACACTAGGCGTCTTCTCGCAGCAGTCGTGGTGTTTTTGGTATCGTGAAAGAGTACTTTACTAATATGAGAAAAATCGTTTTGCTCTTTAGTGTCCCTTTAACATTATGTGCATTAATCATCTTCGTCTTTTCTTTCCTTCTTACGCGCACATTGTGTTGTGTCTTGACTATGTTTGCGCCTGTAGCTGTTGGGTCCAAATTGGGTCCAAAGAGGCTTTCTGGCATCACATCGATTTTTTCGATCAACTCACACTATAATGCTGCCTCCAAACCTGTTAGCAACAATTCAAAAACCGTTTTCGATGGGTTTTGGCCTAAACAGAAAGTTCTAGCAGCACCATTGAAACCCATATTCCGAACCTGCATCACACGAGCAAGATCCGCATATGTTTAGAGAGTTTTAGCTCGGACGCATGCTTCTCGCTGTTAGAGGAGGTCAGAGGGATAGCGAGTTTCTGGTGGCGTAAACGTGAGTGGGTGGGGCGGAAACGCCATTTGATGGTGGAAAGGTCAGGCAGAGAAACACGGCTATCACTGCGGCAATGCATGCTGGTGTAAATTTTCGGTCGCACCGTAATCGTGAACACACGTTGCTTTCCTTTAAAAGCATGTTTTCGGCAAAAAACGCTCGTCTCTCTCTCTCTCTCTCACACACACGCACACACACACACGCACGCACACACACACACACACACACACACACACACACACACACACACACACACACACACACACACACACACACACACACACACACACACACCACACACACACACACCACACACACACACACACACACCACACACACACACACACACACACACACACACACACACACACACACACACACACACACACACACACACACACACACACACACGCGAAACGTTGATACCATCGCCCGGTAACCCGAGCATATCGCTAACGCCCCTGCTTACAGCGGAATACAGGACAGGCTAAAATTATCTCGAGGAGCAAGCACAGTCATCCAGTACTATTGCCACAATGTATTCACATATACGTTGCTGCATAGAGTCTCCTCTTTCTCGTCATCATCATCACCAATGTCTCTACTGTTTCCTCTTCAGTGTGAATTTCAGTGCACGCTGACTCAGTCCGATCTCTATGCATTTATCCATTCACCTGCTTGTCATTATTTAACTTATGCCGTAGGGCATACTCGCACCAATAAACAAAAAACTGCTTGTCATATACTGAAACGTTCCGTATGCCATTCCAATAATTTCGTATGTTTCCATAAGAATCTTACGGAAATATATGGAAAATATAAGGAATATATACGGAAAACATATGGATTCCGTATGGAAACATATGGAATTATTGGAATGGCATACGGAACGTTTCAGTATCCTGACCTGCCACGATATAGCTCAATGTGGCTGCAGTGTTGCGCTGCTGATGACGAGGTCGCGGATTCGATGCCGACCACGACGGCCGCATCCCGGTGAGGCCGGAATGCGAAATTTACGTGAAAAGTGCGCGGGTGTTCTTGCGTGAAAAGAAGGACTCACGTATGAAATGTAGTTTTATTAACGTTTCGGCTGATGGGCCAGCCTTCGTCAGAAGGTTGGCCCATTTCGTACGTGAGTCCTTTTCCCTGATCTATCGTACCGGACCCATCGATCTTCATACCCAGAGCATATATATATATATATATATATATATATATATATATATATATATATATATATATATATATATATATATATATATATATATATATATATATATATATATATATATATATATATACTACGCCAGCACCTTAGGATTAACAACAGCCTACTAACTGGTACTAAGGCGTTCCGCCCGCTATGCAGATTCGGGACGCTAAACCAGATATATTTATTCAACTGGGTAGTATCCTGCCAAGCTATTGGACAGCCAAACTCCGATATCTGAAAGTGTCTGCTTTAGTTAAATACACAAAATAGTCCGCAATGTCTTACCCTACAGGTTCAACGGTAATTTTCCTGTATGCTCACTTCTTTATATCTTTTCCGCCCTTAATCCCTCTCCTCCAGCGTAGGATAGCAAACCGGATGCGCGTCTGGTTGACCTTCCTGCCTTTCCTTCCCTTTTATCCTCCTCCTTCAGGGTTAGTAATTAAAGTTACTAACCCTGAAAGAAACCTTGAAAACCTTTAGAGGGTTACATTAGCGCGCAACGCATAAGTCAGCACTAAGCGTTTAGAGCCACATCGTTCGCGCAGCTTCAACTCGCGACACGGGACACAAAGTGAAGGTTTTGATAAACTGTCGTACTGACGTCCTGTTCGGGGAGTTCGTGCGTCAGCCGTCGCCCGGAAAGCAACGCGCCTATTCCGGCGCTATTGTTGGCTACTGTTTGCTTTCGGAACGAACAGACGCTCACACAAGTGGTTGGATGCCTTCCTGTGCAAGGACTGACTTGCTATAAGGAAAGCGCGGTCGCACTACTGCCCCTAAACAGGAAGCAAAGATGAGCATTGCCGCTCGCTGGCATTGAACAATGGAGTAACATTTGGGAAAACATTCCTCGAGAACGCATTTGGCGCTACATTCAGTGTGTCTGCGTATAATTTTATCATTTGATCTGTCTTCGTTACATTACATTATCATTGATAGCCTACTCAATAAGGACTCTTCATTTCGTTTATAGGATGCATTTTCCGCTTCCAGTAATTATTTTTTTCGACATTATCCTCCTTTCTTACTGTATGATGTTGACCATGAGGTCGCATAAGGTACAGCTCAAAACAAAATTCTTTCGTAGACGGGCACCCCTTGTTTGTGCTTCAGAGTCACAACTTGAACGTTTCTACATGGTTTTAGCTATTGTCTTAATCACTTTTTTTTTGTTGTTCGTTCGCGCGTTCTCTGTAAAAGTGGCAACGTCATTAAAGCTTAGACAACGTAAAATAATAACAATAATAAAAGCGTCTTCTTTGCACGCACGTCAGTAGCGTCACTCCTCCCAAAGACCGAGAACACCTGATGGTTGAAGGACGTGATTTGCGATAAAAGAACCGTGAAGCCACAAAACGCTTACAATATAAGCTGTTCCCGCAAAGTCCTCGTGAACGCTGCGTGTGCGGTATACTAGTCTTAGAAACCAAGTCCCTGAATTTAATACTGAAACTCCAGCTTCACATAGGACGCACTTCCGGCATGGAAATGTGGATACACAGCGCTTACTACTTATTGTTCCCTATTGCCAAAACACCTGCGCAGAACAAAGCTGCTTGCGCATATATGAAATAAGTTACTATGCATAAAGGCAGGCTTCTGAAATGACTCGTACACCTCTAGTATAGGCGTATCGGGGCATTCGAGGCCGCAGCAAAGTGCGATGCGATGTCATACCTCCACACAGTAACTGCGCAGGAGGCGAATGACTTGCGGGCGGCCGCATGAATTGCCGATTTTGTGTCGTTGCACCTTCGATAACTGTGCGGCTAAACTGCCTTCAGTCGATCACTACGCTCGCAAAACAAGGACCATGACCTTATTTGCCTGTATGCAGCAATTAGCTCGAAATTGACCAATTTTCTTTCGTTATTTCCTACTTTTACTCCCACTTGGCCATACGTTATCTTTCGCATAAGAAATCACCCAACGCTAACAATACTACCTGAAATTTAAACCTTATGCGTGTATCATACCCCTTTACAGCGGCCCGCATAAATTTGCTCGTGAAGACACATGCGCTTTTCATGTACTTTATTCCAACGAAGAAAAATGAGAGTGCTTATATACAACTACAGTCTATAAAAATAGTGCGTCGACTTTCATCGTAACAAAAACTGTAGTGTAGCGTGTAATTTTGTTAACACAAAAATTACGCGCGGACGTGTACCACTAAATGAAAACGTTCACGAAGTGTGGCCACTTGTATAGGCGCTCAGCCTGTTTACGCTCCGCCTGACGAAGAAAAACCTTCGTGGGTCGCTACCGATGGCTATGTTGACTCCCGCTGTCGATCAAAGGCAAGCTGAAACCAGCAGTTCTCCACCGCCCTGGTGACAATGCGGAAACATTCGTTGAATCCTTCTTCACACTTCGCGATCCCGTGGTACACGTTCAAGGACAGGTAGTGGAAGAGGCCTTCTGCTTTGGACTCTGCCCTTGACGCGACAACGAGATACGAGCAGGTGGCGAAGAGTCGCCAACCTGGAAATATCCGAGTCAACCTTAACTACTTGTCCACGAGGCCGCATGGAAAGTGCACACAGAAAGACAGCCTAAATGTTAATGGCTGCTGTGCAGTGCTTTGGGAAGTTGACTGCCCTAGCTGCGCCATTCACTGATGTCGGTAGGTGCATCAACGTTACGCACACTGCGACGTAGGTTGTCGACGAAGCACCATAGTTTGCTTTCAGCAGTGCAACCGTACGGTAACGGTCCACGAGCGCCAGGTCGACACGCCGATTTTTAGATCGACCTTCGCTGTTCGCCGAGCGCGAATTCGTGACGCCATTGTCATCGGCAGTGCCGGCGTGTAGCTCTTCAGCGCCGCTATCTTCGTACCCAATGTGCTCCACGTCGAACTGCAACAAGTTACTTGACTCCGGTGGCTGCTGCATCACGTCGACGTCGTAACCGCTGTGGACGGAATTGTAGTGTGGCTCGAGAACTCTGCCGTCGACATTCAAATCTGAGTATGAAGAAGAGAAGATGGAGGCCCGTTGCCGTTCGGTGACAAACGATCCGGATAACCAGAGCGCCTGGAAGCCCGTGCAAGTCGGGAGCGCGTAATGATTGTGCGCAGTTGCTACGGCAACCAAGCCTCTGGGGCTCCCGCTCGAACCATCCTCGATCTTCCTGTAAAGACGGGCTTCGTTGCTCCTGGCGGGCACAGGTGCTGCATTGCTGCGAGTGCGCTGCTGTTGAAGCTGCTGTTGAAGCTGCTGTAGATTATTCGGGAGGCTCCTGCCACTTCTGTTGGCGGCAGTGCACCGCTGGCGTGTTGTCATCGTGCAGACACCACCGCACGTCTCTTCGGCCTGCTGCGAAATAAGTGAAAGTCGATCGTTTGTATCGTGTACCTGAATTATTTTGGCATAGAGCTCCAAATCTCCTATCATTATAGAAAAATAAGTGATGCGATATGAAGTGTGATCTCCAACAATGTACTTTACGCACTGCTATAGAGTGTCAGAAAATGCAAAGATTTTGCTGTACGTAATACCTCCTATATCATCTACGACAGTTGCGAATCATTTTAAAGAGTACTCCGCAGTCATACGGCTCAAAGGATAGTAAAAAACTCATAGACCACTAAAAAGCTGAAGCTCAGTGTCTCTGCAGAAGAACACACGCACACCCGCAAGCTTGCACCATTTCGCGCGCCACAAGCGGTAATATACATCTATCTGGCGGCCACCGAAGCTGCCATATCCCGAACACGAGCCGTACTGGCGTTGCAGTTAAGGCAGCTGCATAAGAAGGAACACTGCAGCGAAGCCGTAGATTACGTTTTGGCTGTCGCTGCACGCGTATCCGGCATTGTAGACCTCTAAGCGCAGCTGACCAACAATGTCGATAGATATACCTCTTTTATTAGGCGTGAGCAGAGCAGACTCGTTTCGAGAGACCAAAGCGAATGACATCGTCGATACAACTGAAGCCGGTGAACTACGTTAAACTTGAATAACATATAGTTTCTAACAATCGACGCACCGCATATCCACAGCTATATGATACGAAAAAAAAAAAAAAGACTATTAGCGTGACGGCGCCTTTCTCAGTGCCGTCACCTCTGAGGTGAGAATAACGTCAAGTCTGTTGATCGAGTAAGTCTGCAGCCGCCAGAGGAAGCAGCCGGTAGAGGATGTCGAACCTAGAACACACTATGGAACTCCGTTCCGTGTTGCAGACGAAGCAGCTAAATGAGCAGCGCAAAGTAAAGAAAGCGCCACTTACCGCAATTAGCCGTGTTCGACGGAGAAACATGAAATGCTGTCGATGGGGCAAGCTACGCGTCCGCTTCTGGCAAAGCAAGCTCAGCCGCGCGTGACGCTGTTCTGCTGCACGATCCGAGAAAGCACACGTGGCGTCCTCGAGCAAAAGTTCTTCTTTGTCTTCCCTTTTTCAAGACCACTGTATACTGCGCAAACCCGCAGTAAAAAGGATGAGTGCAAATTTCATCTTACTTTCCCATCAGAGCTAATGCTAATTGCCCAATTATACATAAATATTGGAAAGTATCTCATGCTTTTAAAAAGTCCAGAGACTTTCTAGCATGACAGAGCAGTGTCACGAATGTGATCATTTAAATGTGAAAATCAAAACCTTATCCCAGCTAAGCTTTCTTGTCTGAATGGAGTCTGTGGGTGCGGAGCGCACTACACGCACCACTGTACTTATCGCGCATGCGTTGTGCTGTTTGTATTGTACCATACAGTCGGATACAACTTTACAAGTCCGCGGCATTTCCTCCTCAAAGGCGGACGCACACAAGCCTGCACCAATTGCGGCGCATTCCAGACTAAGTCATGGGGCCGGTGACCCCATCTTCGGCGAACATTGCCGAGTGCACGAGCGGGACTACTTCTTTAGCCGCGGATAGCGTTACTGTACATGCTACTTTTATGTAGCAGAGTTTCGTCTTTGATAGAAATCGCCGCTCGCGCCCCCATTCGCCAAGCGCGCTCACATGCGCAAAAAAAAAAAAAAAGCGTCCTTTTGAGGGAAAGCAAACTTCACGGCCGCGCGCGTGCTGGCGACCGCCGTGCCACCGCTGCCGCTGTCCCAAGTAGTCGGGCGAGGCGATCCGGCTCAGTGCGGAATGTTTTTCGTTGGTGTTGGTGTCTTGTGTTGTGCGTTTTTAGTGAAAGTCAGTTTTTGTGGTGCCTGTGCGGTGCAGCGCCGGGACTCGTGCTGCGAAGTTGCGACGATGACAGGGTGCTGCGCTCCCCACTGCACGAACCAATATTTGTGCGACTAGAGTAGGCGATAACAAACAGGATATGTATTACTTTTCGCCCACTGTCAACGGCTGGCTTCGCGCCAGCAGCCACTTTGAACTTTGAATCTAAGGGAGTGGTCGCGATCGCTTGCGCGCGCGCTATCTCGACAGCCATCAGAGCGGGCGGCTCGTATACCCTTCTACGTGCTGCGCTCTCAACGCGAAGTGGCTATGCGGAGAGCATCTCTCCCTGGAGCGACCGTATTCTCTTACACCAGCGTTTTGTAGTTACGCGAGATCGGATACAAAACAGTTAGCTGCCAGCCTCACTTCGCATAACACTACAATTTGTTGCTATCGCATTCATTGCTTCACCCTTGCGGTGTAACTGTGACTTTTTTTCTTTTTAGGGATGTTTAATGCACTGGCGTAGCCAGGGGAGTGGG
This sequence comes from Rhipicephalus sanguineus, assembly GCF_013339695.2. Classification (NCBI taxonomy): domain Eukaryota; kingdom Metazoa; phylum Arthropoda; class Arachnida; order Ixodida; family Ixodidae; genus Rhipicephalus; species Rhipicephalus sanguineus. The sequence goes on from NC_051178.1 coordinate 231,549,527, forward strand.
GTTCAACCCCCTCCCCCCCCCCCAAATTTTTTCAGGTTTGCGTCTGTATATGTGCACGCACAAATACAGACGCACGAATTATGGTTGAACCCCCTCCCTCGAAATAAATTTCTTGCTACGCTACTGGTTTACCGTGTATATCTTTATACTTACGGGAGTATTGAACAGTGTACCGTCGAACGAAGCCTTTACTTGTCTGTATATAAGTGTACGTGTACTCTTTAATCAAATCAGAACAAAACGGGTCAACGCAAATCAAGAGAAACCTATGCAATACACCCCGCAAGAGCGAACGTCTTTTGAGCGGATGCATAAATAGTCCATTCCTACAGGCATGCGCAGTGCTTCCACGAAGACAAGGACATTCGATGCAGCACTTTATGACGTCCGTCCAGCGGCACGTGCATAAACATTGAGTTCAAATTTTCGAATTGTTTAAAGCACCCATAAAGCTGGCTTCAAAGAACAGGTCTTCAATCAAGGCGACCTGCAGCAACCGCACTTGCAGCTGTCGACTTTTGCTGCGTGTGCGTTTATCGTAATGAACTCTTCTTGTTTCCTTTCTGTCAGCTGCGTGCTGTGCTGCGTTCCGATTCCCATCTCGCTCACAGCAGTTGATGACATCGAATGATTCCCTTTGGGTTGCCTTGCCCACTGAACTGCTATGAGCGCACGTGAATAGCACGTCGAAACCATTTGGTGTAGCCGTAGTGGTAGTTGTGGCTTGCTGGTATGTCATTGTAAGTAAATGTCTCGAATAGCGCGTGTGAGTGCGAAGGAAGTTTTCTGTCTTCTTTATTTGATTCCCTTCTCACTTGCCTGGCCTAATTAAGACCTTTACCACAGTCGAAAGAGAGCATGTTCAATTCCGCAGCTTCTAAACAGAGGAAATTGTCATGTATGCCTCACAAAGCAACCCCCGAGGTTTCGTAGCTATATAGCTACGATTCGAAATATTTGAGATTCGAAACGAAAGTGCTTGGCTTCGTAAGAAAGCAAACGTAAACGAGAAAAAGAGCGCCTGGATGAAAAAGCGATAGAAAAGTGGAAATACAAAAGGAGCTTTATTTGTACAAAGGTATAACTGCAAACATTTGACAACAACAACAACAACAACAACAACAACAACAACAACAACAACAACAGCAACAACAAAATAATAAAAAAACAAGGAGAAAATGAAGCAAGCAGCCTTTCTATGGCGGCCGCACGTTTCTGAAGTGGTCGCTTTAATTATTGTCCTTTTTATTTGTAGAGAAAGTTTATCAAATGTTTGCTCTTTGAGCGCGCTCAGAATTTTCTGGTTTTTTTTTTAATGACCTTCGTACTTGCTAACTGCACCACATAGTTACAGTAGAAAAGGGCAACTTTAGTCCAGTGAGGCCTATTAACAGGAGTTTGGAGTCATTCATTGCTGCGAGCTCGCATGTGCAGGTTTCCTACATTGATCCGTGACCGCTTCGGTACACTTCTTTTGTGACCCCATCATATCTTTATGCTCAGTGCGCAGCAGTAATCTTCTAATGGATGTTCAAATACACAGGTGCCCTGGCTGTATGCTACAGGTATACATGAGGTTACTTCATAACTGTAAATAATAAAGGTTAATAACCCGCCGTGACTGGAATGAATTATTTCATTCCACCCGTCCTGCTTCGCGCTCCAGGTTGCGGAAGCCGGGATGCGCTGCCTGTAAAATTTTTCTTTGTTTCAGAACATCGCTGCTAAGTGGAGGCTTCATGCGGAAAATTTAACCAGTTGGCTTCGCTTCTAAGCTGCTCCACATTGAATTGCGCTTTCCTCTAATGATATATTTTTGGCAAGAGTAAATTGTATACCACGATCAAGGGAACAATTCGGTTGTTTTTACATGTTGGTTACTTCCATTTTAAGCCTTTCGTTTTGAGCAAGCGGATTACTCCCGACGGACTCTAAACAATTCGAAAATTGAACAGCAAGGAGACGGAAAGTTGGGCCATTTGGTTAGGCTTCATCGCACTAGTGAACAAAAAAAAAAAAAAAGACAAGCATTGATAAAAGGAAGGAATATGACACACAGCGTTTACCCGCAATGAACTAC
>NC_051178.1:231551706-231584870 GCF_013339695.2 Rhipicephalus sanguineus
ACAGGGAAGATGTGTAGGAGACCTGCGGTGATTAGGCAGCGGCTACGCCACTATAGCGGGCTCGCAGGCGTCGTTTTACCTTACCCTTGACTCTGAAACGAAAGCGCTGCGAGTCCGCAATAAGGGTGCGTCTTTTGAATTTCTGACGAGCATCCCAAACAATTCACGCTTGTTTAAGCTCGCGAAAGTATGCGAAGCCGCTCGGCATACGCGTGCGGTGACCTAGCGGGCTACTATTAAAGTGCCACGCTCCTGCCTCCTTGAAGGACGCGCACGTGCGTGCTGAATTTGGGATTTTTTCGGGGCCTCATTTGAATGCTCAGGTACTGAGCATTCAAAAGGCCGCGCTCAGGTACGCGCGGCCTTTTGTTAATGCTGTGTGACTGTCTACGTGGCCCTCGTACTCCGCAAGCCGGTGAGCATTACCAATAAGCATCTGGCCAGTTATCGTAAGCTACAGCTAAAGCGTAATGACGAAACCTCCAAAGACTAACTTTTCAACTTCAGGGAAGCAGGAGCTGCTGAAGTCTACAGTCTCGCAGTGCAATGAGGCGGTCCTTCTGTAAACAAGATGGCAGTGTACATGACCATGCATATACTGGAAAGACACCGCTGAGCCGAGATATGACACGAGCCCCTGATTAGGGTGTTTTGTCGACAAGATTTTCGAAACGTGGATTATCTATGTCGAAGGCATTTTCACAGCAGTAAAGTTGGTAATAAAAGTAGACACCAGCTGACATGACACGATAATACGCTGTGGTGTTAGCCATCACTACAATCCGGCCCTTTCAGCACTCGTCTACATCACTATTGTACGACTCTGGTAGAATTCGAAATGAACTTCATCAAGAATGTGGGAAAAGTTGTTATTCGTATATAATCTTACTTCGTCCTCCTTCGGAATCGAATCGCTTGCACTGTAGCTAATTATTTATTAGCGCAGCTCAAATATCTGTACCTCATACTAGCAGCCTAGACCGCGCAGCAAGATTGCTGGCCCTATATTTAACTCCTTATTCGCGAATCCAGAGTACATTCCGGAACGGAACATGGTGAGACGACTAACGCGATCGACACTGCTATAGACTCACTGCAAAAGCGGTACTTCTTTGTGAAATCGAGACTACGACAGCGTTTCCGATTCACGCCGGCAGTCCGTGCTCTCTCTTCCGTGTGAACGGCAAGCCTCGCGAGGCGTGCGAGCGTTCGTCCGGAAAAATGGCGAAACTTTGGTCTCTCGAACCTTATCCTTCACTGCCATGGGAACGAACGGGCGCATACAGGCAGGGCCGCTGACAAAGCGAGGCGAGAAGGGAAAGGTAAAGAAGCGGCGTCCCTCGCCCCCCACCGCGTGTACACATACCGCACCTGGATCGTTCCGAAGCCCGACTAAACACCTCTGGCGCGTCAGTTCCGCCCAAAAAACGAAGTCTCGGGCAATAAAAAGTAAAAGAAACTGGCAGCAAAGCACAGCGGAACGAGATGCAAGCGGAAAGCTGAGGTTGAGTCGGCATATAACGGCGTTGCACAAGACAGCGGAAACTTATACTGCTCCGCCTTCTTGGACTTGGCTGCGGCGGCGTCAAAGCAGAGGCGTCCTGGCGCGCGATTTATACACATCGGCGAATCTCGTGCAGTAGGCTGTGCTGTGTATAACCGAGTGCGCGCGTACTCCTATACTCTGGGAACCAACGTCCACTGTGAAAAAAAAATAACAACAAGAAAGGCTCGGGAACGCGAGAAAAAGAACAAAAGAAACGAGACCCAGAAAAAGAAGAGCAAGTCGCCGCATTATCTCGCATTGCGGACGAAAAAAAAAGGCAAGCACAGCGTCCGACGAGCAGTGAAGTGGCAGCGGAGGCCCGTGCTGATAGCGTGAATATACGGCGGCAGGTCGGTTGCGCGAGCGCCGTCGAGTGCGCCCAGACAAGGTGTTGCTCCGTCGTGAGAGGCTGCGTGTACTACACGTTTCCGAGACGCATGGTTGCCAGCCGTCATCGCACGCGCCACGGTGTCGAGGCGACGGTTATATTTGAATACCGCAGCGTGTCGGTGTGGTGCTCGCACCACCAGTACCCGAATCGCTGTCGCCGTGTCGGTGCTCGTACATCCATTATAGTTCCGTGTTTGTGTGTGCATGCTCAGTCTAGGAGGAAGTAATGCAGAGAAAATGGATTTCGGAAGGTGAGTGGCCGATATGCCCATACGGTTTCTTTTTAGCGTCCGCCCTTTCGTAAAAACAAAAGTTCATCCTATCACGTTTACTACGAATCATTGAGCAGGCGTCGTGTACTAATAATGTTAGCGACGTATAAACGCAAAGGCGTCAATTTTGGTTTACGGCGAGCTCTAAGGCTTGCCCCGCCCCGGCGTTTCGAAAATATGGACCCAAAGTAAAAAAAAAAAAGACAGAGGGAGAAACAGGAAGTTAAATTCATGCTGCCAAACTTGTAGTACGTCGGGCTTCATTGACATTTGCTGTACAATAACACGTTCTTACCCTTTCATCTTCTCTTCCTGATTAGGTGCATCAAGCTAGTTATTAATGCGAAACGAATGCAGAAACACGATCGTTTTGTAACCATGCATGCGTGTTATTCCATATTTCTGTGTCACAGCCGGCGGCAACAGGCATATCTGAAGCCCAAGGACGTTTTGAGTCTTCTATGAAACAGTGTGACCTAGTGGCTTGAAGTCTTACGGACACTCGAGAAATGCCAGTGATACGCTGAACTCTTCCCCGCCCACTTGGAAGACTTTCACTTCACTTTCGCCGTTATTGCACAAAACAGCAACAAAACGTTGCAAGGAATGCTTTCGGGAGTTCCTCTTACATTGAAGTACTGCGCTTACAAAACGAAAATAATCTTAATCTGTATATGTGCGTTTCCGAGCACTCAGTTCTTTGTGTACGGTAACGCCGGAAGTACTGCAGACAGAGGGGAAGGGGGCACGTGATCAGCACTAGTTCGTCACTTGTTATACCCACCTTCATTTTAATCACTCTTTAAGAAAAGCGCTTGTTCAAATAAATTTTATTTTGATCTCGAACGCACGCGCTTTGTTTTTCCCTTCTTCTTTGCTAATGTTCCTGGCCAACCTAATTTTCGACTGTCATTTAAATACATATGCATTGCCTTTATGCTGGAACAAATATTGTCTCAACTGGCTGCGCGGTTGTGCAGGTATATAATTTTGCGCGTACAGTGTATTATGGCCACCTAAGCATGTGCACGAAAATTCACCATAAATGCTCCTTTGCCCGCACGGCGTCGATTAATCTATGAATTCATTTGCCCGCAAATTATTATAATAACCCACTACGAGAACCACTCCATATTCAGTACAGCTGTATCCAACCCTAATATTACTCACTGAACGCAGATTTTGGGCAGTATAGTATAGGGCCATTCTGAACTCTCAATCCTGCGTGACTCGGAGACACCAGTTGCAATAGACGTCAGGCTATCCCAAGAAGGGAACAAGCGGTTGGTTTATGTAGTGATACTGCGCATCTCGGGGTGGTTTTGCATGTTTCACCGACGTTATCGAATTGTGTAAAACGCTACATGTTCTCGAACATTTCCAAGCATGTGGGTCATGCACAGACAGTATCTTTAAGTGTGCCGATATTAGTTCAGTGTTATCGCTGCACATTCAACCAGGCGTTTCCGCAGAGGTAAGCTTATCTGTGACTCACGCCACGGAATCTGCGAGCTAGGCTCTTCTCGTGTCACCTGTGGCTTTGAAGCGTGGGCTGCCCTTCTGTCGCCGTACTCGCGACGAAAAAAAAAAAGAGGAGCTATACGGATCGGAATAATTACAGGCGAAGCAAGTGAATTTATACACTGCACAACGCCCGCACGTCGGATCTTACCTTACTATGCGAAGTGTGGTCGAATATTTCCACATACACAGTTGCGATAATCGAGAACTTGCAAGCTCTAAGCCGAGATGTAGCTAACTGGAGATGTAGCTATGACGTATTTCACGAAAGGGGCAGCGGTAGTATGCACAGACCACGGGACAACAAAACAGAGACGGACTAAGCGCTGTCCTTCGGCTGAGCGCTTAGCCGAAGTCCTGTTGTCCTGTGGTTCGCGCTGTTTCTTGTTTTCTATGATGGTAAGACCTACGAATAAATGTTTGAATGTATATATGAATGTATGTGTGATATATGTATATATGAATCTATGCACAGAAGTGTAGGTGAATTCCGCAGCGCTTTAACAATACCTGCAACACTTGAGCCACGACGTTCTTTTTATGTTGTATACGTTCAAAAGACTGCGGCACACTTGAAGTCGGCCTATCTCCCGGCAAATGCAATCGGCGTTCTTCGCGTCACCAAAGCTGCCGCTTTTCGGCCGCAAAAGCGTTTCATTGTCTAACTGTTAAGCCCTTGCTTGCTGTGGGACTCGTTCTTCGGGTTTCTCCGCTCCGTGACCTGCGTGGCCGACCGCGCCCCGCTTTTAAACTGCCGGGGTGTAATCGAGAGTGCTCTGATCGACTGCAGGTATTACGAAAGACGCCGATCTCGATGACTGCGCTGGGGCGGCCTCGCCTGCCTTCGAGAGGCCCGCCTTTCAAAGGCAGACGTCCGAGGTCATCTCCGCCATCGACGAACCGACGGAGAACATCAATCTTAGCTGGTGAGAGTTCGAACCGCATTATATGAGCCCGTGCAGTTTCAACTCGCGCTTGCTCTTCTCTGAAACTTGGCTGAGGCATGCAAAGTGTACAGAAAACCAGGCCACTCTCAATAGCGCGTCGGCACTAATTTCCTTAGATTTGTCGTTTTGCAATGCGCACGAGGAACGAATGACTCGATACGTTACCGCTTAAAACTCGGAGGACAAGGGGGAAGGCGTATGTTCTGGCTTCAGCCGCACCTATAGCCTTGAGCTCACTTGCCAACAATTGATCCGCTTGAGCGCCGCCATTTTATGAAAATGGTGAAAGCAAATGGGCTGTTGAAAGGCTTTTGCGGATATCGTGATTTCAATATGCATAGCGAGACATGCCAAAGCATGACGAAAGGCCCTACACCATGCCCCATAATATATCTGCTTGTAATTTCGACCTCTGTCACGCATGAACTTCAGCGGCAGAATCCGGGAGAGTTCACTCCGACAGTCCAATTCTCTCGAGGTAACGTTACCAACTGCACTAGTGTTTGCGGCGTCTTTGTTGTTGTTTTTTTTATTTATTATTATTATAAGTTTGCATTCGCACGAGGAACACGGTGTGGAAGCCATGGCAAAGGAACTGATAGCTCAGTTTCGACCACTTCGTGTCATACACTATAGGTATACTCACTAAAATAATCGAAGATACGCTTCTGCGATTACCCACGAAGTAGTTGATCGTTTAATTCCTGGAACAACGCAAATGTAAAAACATTAGCATCATTATTATTATATCAGCCAGTTGAATATATTCTACCGTGCTCTGTAGCATTACGAAATGCAAACGTGCCAGCATTCGTCGTCTGTAAGCGTTAAAGTAAGCGAGGCACAATTTTTTTTTCTGATACATTGCTTTGTATTTGCAGGAACGCACCTGAGTTCTACAAGAGGTTGAAGCGCTTTCGGCGGACGCAACTTGAATGTGAGTGACAGGTAATCTGAAGTGAGTCTGAACGCTTGCGGTGAAATGAAAGGGAGTGTTTGTGACCAAGGAGCTTCAGTTCCGAGTGAGCTTCGGTGGCTTCGTTTTTGTTACTCATGCGATTACTGAATAGCACAGATTACGTTCATATGACTCTCATATCATCATTGTGTGCCTGTGACTAAGATGCCGAAGTGAATGCTGCGGTAACGTAAAGCAGACCTCACTTCGTCTTAACGCGAGAAGTTGTTACACCCCATTGCCGACATTTTTTTACTGTTATAAATTCCGCGGAATCACAGCCTTAATTGAAATTATAGCTAGACGTCACTTTTTTATAACATTAGAGCTGAAGCAGCACCGCCTCGTCACTCCTCAAAAATACACAGAGTCGGAATCAGTCGCCAGTGCCACTGCAGATTCTTCTTGTCAACATTCCGTCCTGACGAGGTGTAATGAAATTCAACATTGGTGCGTCCAAGGTGTTTGCATAATTACTATGGAAAAGTGTTTTGCTTTGTTCGCTGCTACGAGCAGAGCAGTTCAGCTACTGCTTGCTTACCTCGGTTACTCCAAGAATGCAACGAGCTGAAACGAACTAACGAAAGGCGAAATATGGTGTTTGATTCGACGTGGGCTGGGAAACAACGGGGACAGTCGTAGCAATTCTGCAAAGGCATTACTGACCCTCATTATAATGCAAGTGGCTTGCCTAAGATATCTGATGAGAGTGTAACATGAACGTAGCGCTTTATAAATGTACGAACAACAGATTTTACACTGTCTGTGTCCCCCATGGTCAGTTAGTACAATGTTTCGTTGTTTTGTGTTCAACTGAATCCCTCGTTTCTCTTTCTATTTCCCGTTTTGCTTCCGGTCTTTTTCCTCACTTTTCTAGTCCCTTTCTTGATCGTTCTCTGCAGCCTTTGCGAAGTCATGTTTTCGCCTTCCCGCGCAGAAAGAATGTCTCCTTGCATCTTACATCTGTACCTATACCAACAAATGTCTTACTTCTTTCTCCCCAAAGATGACACTTGGAACCCTAACCGCTGGGCCAGCTGTCCCGAAGTGGTCAACCCTTCCCCGCAGACGCTGTCCACTCCCAATCCTGGCGTTCGCTTCTACGTCGGAACCAGCCCTTCGGGTCAGAGCATCAGCGACGAGGACGAGGAGGAACGATACAAGACGTACCTCTACTATCTGCTGAGCACCACGCGAAGCGCGAGCTCAGAGATCCGCTTCCTAGATCTCTTCCAGGAGGCCCAGGACAACATCCGCGCCCTACCGCGGCAAGAGAGCAACTCGACGTTAGACGTCATACTCTCCTCTCGGCAGCAGCTGTCCTACTCGCCCTCCAACTCATCTGCCGTGGGCCAGCGGGCGTCCTGGTCTTCCGGTGGCGGCGACGAGTGCTTCAACCGAAGACGGCTCGTGCTTTACGCCCAAGAAGACGTCGGGGCCGGAAAAGCGTTGGCCCTCGGACACCAACACCACGCTTACTCCCAGCCCGTCAGCCCAGAAGGATCGCGCGTGAGCGTAGCCACGATCAGCGCCTCGGTCAGCGAGAAGGTGACGCTGCCCAAGAGGCTCAACAACGGTGTACGCGACGCCCACAATGGCCGCGTGTGGTGTCGCGCCTACGACAACCCGTGCTTCGACTCGACGGGCAGCCCAAAGTCTTCGTTCCAGGACAAAACTGTCTGTGCCAGTGTTAGTAACGGTGAAACCCGCGTTGTGGCGCTACAGCCGGCACCCGTGCCGCCTTCCGACATGCTGTTTCGCCAAGACCGAAAGTGCAGTGTGTTCGACGTACGAAGGCTCAACGCTATCCTTCGTTACGTGTTCTGCTGCGACTGTTGCGTGTGGGATGCGGGCCACGCGCGTCGCGCGACGGAGTCGTAGGGGTCGATGTTTGCAACAGCATGCGCACGTACCACGTATATTGTTTGTCATGTGATAATTCCGCGCGTTTTAAACGCGCCAACTGTCCCGCCTTAAGACTTGGATGTGGTGCGAAACGAAGTTTGCACCACGTTAATCGCATTTTTGTAGACGTAGTGATCGAACACATGTTGCCAACTCGTCAGCCAAGGACTTTTCCAAAGAAATATTGTACAGTGAAGAAGTTTTTAGTTGTTTTTTAGAAGGTTTATTATTCACATAAAACCGAGGCCCTCAGTGTCTTCACTTTCGCATTCGTGTACACGAACAAGCAACTTTTTATAACATAGTCTTCGTTGCACTCGTGGAGAACAAAGCTCAACATTTCCATCAATCTTCTGCAAAGAATACCATGCGAATGATCCCGCAAGGCAAGGAAAGAATAGAACCATGTGCAGTTCTCGCCAGCTACGCATTACATACAGCGAGAAACTGTTACGACCCAAGCTGCAATGATGACACTTCTCCGATTACAAGAAGATTGAAAGGTTTTGGGCGAACAACGCCGCTTGCAAATTTTACCGTGAGATTAAGCTGCATGTAGAGTTTCAGGCCCTTCTTCCACAGCAACTGCACTGACACTACAATATTTTGCTTGCTCGCTATCGCCACGTGGCTGGCATATCCCATGCGTCTTTGCAAACAGTACTCTGCTGGAAGCTTTCCTCCATATCTGCAGAGTTGATCCCAGCGCCACCATTCTACCAAAGTAAACTCTGTTTCTCAAAAATTGCTGTAAAGTTCCATTGAAACGCAGTGGCTACATCTGTATTAGAGCGGCGTTTATGGTATAGATGCGAAGTAAAAGTCGTTTAGAGTATTGGTAGGGGGAAAAAAGCAGAGAAAGGATTTATAGAACGAGAGTCGCTACAGGCATGGGTATATCTGCACAATTTATAGATAGAAACTTTAATGAAGAAAGAAAAGATCAAAAAGAGAGGAGAGAAATGATACACGTTGTGGAAGATGTGATAAAAATTGATTAGATCAACTACGCTAGGACAATAACTGTCACCTAACCTCACGTGCCTTCCTGTTTGAAAGAGAATACCGATCAAAGTTAGCACGAAGCCCACGTGGAGAGATGAGTGGCGGTGCACTCTAGTACACGGAGCTCGGAATTGATATTGCATTGTATTGTGGATCGCGACAGACGCTCCAGAAGCCGTTGTTGCCTACCGTTCGCATTTTGCGAGTTGGCACGACGCATTTGGCTGGAACGTTGGCTTTTTTACAGGGTAACTAACGTCTCAGTTCTAATACAGAGTTGTGTGCTTTGTTTTCTGTAAAACCTATGAGTCATTTTATTATTGTCGTGATGGTGGGATGATAATATTTTTGTTGAGCACAGGATACTTCTGAAGCGCATAGACGGGAGGAATGCGGCAGTAACATCTGTTCGACAACGAAAACACACCCATAAATGTTAAGTGTTCCGTGCTTTTTATGTGCTCTGAGCATCTAGTCATCGCTTTCAGAAAACAATAAAACGTGAGAGATAAGAATAGTAGTGTGACCGCGTTTAATGATCGATAAAAGAAACTTCCCTATCCATGCCAACATAAAAAATGCATATTATTTTCATAAATATTTTCTGCGCGCATAAGAACCTTGTCACGGTGATGTAGTTGCATTCTAAGTAGTTTTACGTACGATTTCGACCCCTCTCAACACTAGAAATGTTAAGCTATGTTTATTTGATAGTACAAGTATGGTGGCTAGAGTACAAGGTTCTGAAATGATAAAACAGCATTTGCACTTGAAGCGTACGTTTTCTTTGCCAGAAAGATCTAAAATGGGAGGTCAGGGCCACCTCCCGTTTGTTTAATCAGTGTCTCGCGACTTCACAAATATGGTGTCCCATTTAACCTAGAAGTTAGCCCTCTGGGCAGGTTACCTCTTGATGACAGGTGTGAGCTTCTTGAAGATCACCTTCAGCATGATCATGCATGCGATATTAAGCATAGAACCAAATTTTTTTATCAATCGTGGCAATAAGTGATTTAAGGAAGCTTGTATTACAATTCTTTGGTGTCTTGTTAGTGTTGCAGGATCAATAAAATAGCCCTCACGAAGGTACCCAATGCAACTGCGGAAGATGCGTAATACATCCAAGAGAGAAAGAGAGTGAGAAAGCTCCTTATTGAAAAGCAATATGGGTAGCCAGCGTATATTCGCTTACGTGTTATTCTGTAGGGAATGGGAGAAAAGGAGAACGCGGGCAGCAAAATGCGTAAAAAATACAGGTATTGTAACAGCCGTGTCTTGTAGCAGCTCGGTTTCCAGTATCTAAATGTTTCCAAATGTATCCAGTTTTGTGATGCCGCCCATGGGATGTACGGTTATGTCGAGAGCTGAGAAAGTTCGTGACACCTACTATCGTAAAAAACAGAATAATATAAGAAAAGTGAAATGCGCTGTACATGTGGTATCGTACACTGATTTCGAGGTCCCTGCGTCCTTGTCCTAAAGCCTGCAATTAACAGGAGTGGGGCTTTTCACTCTGTCCCTCTGAGCTGGTAGCTACCAGTTGTGCACACATCTGCGAGTCACTTATATTGATGACTACTTGCACCATAGAGTTTCCTACAATACTTACTAGAGGGAACTCTTGCGCTAGTGTCTATAGGAGCTGCAATGCATCGCGCTTCAGCCAGCATGGGAATCATGGGTAGTACACGGATTTGTCTAAACTTCGTTCTTTCGGCTCCGTTTGGCTCCGCGTCGCCTGCATCCGCTTTGTCGCAAAACGGAAGTTCAGCAGAAATCAGCAGTTTCGCTTCACCACTTTAACTTCTTTAGGCTCACCGATTCAAATCTGGTCACGAAGTTCACAACGATCCATTCTTTTATCCGAAAGAAAACCAAAACATAGCAATAAACAAAGCCACAAGTGCGTTCGAAGCCCACAAGCACGAAGACTAGGCAAATCCGTGTACTACCCATCATTCCCATGGTGGCTGAACGGCAGCGCCAGAGTTCCCTCTAGGTCATTTTAGGAAACTATGACTTGCACCTTCCGTTTCAAGTCACACAGGTCCCACTGGAACAATTCGCGGAACGCCAAGTGATGAGTAAATGGGCGCGAACAAAGGCTTGCAAGCAGTGTGCGCGTTCGTGCAAGTTCAGTCTACAATAGCCCGGCCTCTAGCTAGCTGTATCCTGACGTAGGCACCCGTGGCTTCATTTGTATCATAAAAAGTTACACAGCGCCGTGATCGAACACACTTCGTGATTTGCCTACACCTAACGCATTCGCAAAATGTAAGTAAGGTAACGCGTTCAGTTCGCCGAGGACACTGCGGCCACCTCGTATGACTTATGAATATAAGGGAGAAATCGAGGTTTTAGTAATTACTTGCAGCGATCGTAATCAAAGCCCTGATACGCTCGTGTACGTAATCTTCTAGAAGAGCTTTAATGACACCTACGCATTCTATAGCTCAAGAGTACATATCACCCATTCATGTCATCATCATGACATCAACTCATTAATTTCATATGTATAATTCTCACCACAACCTTTTTGGTTTGTCCAGGGCTGCAGGTAAGTTTTGTGTAAGCGTTTACAACGTCTCGAAACAGGCAGAAGTCAAAATACTAGTCATTTTCATCCAGCTCCTAATTACCTGGCTCACATCAAGCGATTAGTGCACACCACACTTAACAAGTCGCGCATATTCCTTTTAAATATAAACTCCGTGAATAATCTAGTTCCCCTATAGAGAGTTCCGTGAAACAGAGCATACAATGTTTTCGTGCGCTACTTTTTTCTCACTAACAACTTTTCTGTAATGAAACTATAGGCGGTATGAAGGACTGTCTCAAGCAGGAAAGAAAACGAGCAAGTTTGCGCACTGCACGGACGCATGGTTGTTTCCGTCTCGCACGAGTAGTTGTGCGCCTGCTGCTTTCACTTGCTCATAGGGACGATGGGCCTTCCAACAGCACGGGTGGATTCTGCCACGCTTGAGAGAATATATATATATATATATATATATATATAGAGAGAGAGAGAGAGAGAGAGTGACATTCTCTCTGCTGTACATACACACATTGGGCGTAGATTTTTGCCGTGTTCTTGGATTCTTTCCCTTACATTTTGTGATTCATGGGAGATTCGGTACCACTTTAAGAAGATCACCCAAACACAACGGTTGGCTATTTGGTACTGCATATGTTGAGGTTTAGCGAAAAGAGATGACGCGGGGCGATAGAAGACAGCGCTGTATCCTCGTGTTTTCTGTCGTTCTGCGTCGTTCCTTTGCGCTAGAGCTATAGACCTCAAATACGCTTTAACAAGCTTACGAGGTGCGGAAGCAGTAAGCGGTCCTAGCAGCCCCTTAGTACCTGCACGTCTTGAATATACTATTCAATCACTATCGAGCGAAGATTTGACGTGTATATTATATTATCTAAGGTACGTGTGGTGACAGTGACTGCTTGTGTCCTCATTTAGAGACTTTAGTGAAAAGGTCGACGCTCGCGCTTTAACCGAGTAATAATTTCTGTATGGAGGCTACAGTGATTGCACGTTACACTCCGTAGAGCTATGACAGCGCGTAGAAGTCAAAGTATCTTGTCACATCAGCCCATCAGAGACTAGAATCGTGCTTCTGTGCGTGTGGCGGGTTTGGCGAAACAATCGCGATGGCAATATAGACCAAAAAAATGCGTGAGTATTATCAACCCTTCTTTACCCGCGTTAGTTCGTAGCTATGGTCTGCGTTGCTGAGCTCAAAATCATGGTTTCGAACCAGGCCACGCTATCCTGATTTCGATGGGAGGTACGTACTCCGTCAAAGAACTCCAGGCGACTCAGTTCATCTGGAGTACCTGCTGCAGTGTGCAGCGTGGTTTCCGCAACTGATTCCCTAGAAAATAATTTACATATTTTAACGTGATAGCGTTAAAGAGCTCGTTTCGCAGAAATTCCGTTGTCTTGTCCGTGACTGAAAAATCGATAAAGATGCAGATAAAATCAATAATAAAAACTTCGTCTCGAGTGAGAATCGAGCCCAGGCCGTCCGTGTGGCAAGCAGGCGTTCTACCACAGAGCCACGATGTTGCTTGAAACTGCTACGGGGAAAAAAAAAACAGTACATGAATGTCGTGTAGTGCAAGGAGTCTCCTAAACGAAGGTAACATTGCGTGGCAGAAGCGTAGAATCGCGCCAGGCATCAAGACATGTGAATTGCGCAACGAGTGGGTGTTTTAAAGGCCCACCTATTACAAAGCGCTCAGACATATTTAACGATCATCATCAGCAAAAGCACCAACAAAGTGAGCGGCTGCGTAGGTTCGCGTGTTGCCTTACGGACGCGTACAGGGCCCTTGGCTTATTCGCAAAAGGAACAATTATGGCGTAGTGGGCACTTAACAACTTCACTTGAAGTAGGCATTCTAGGATAGTTTGAAACGGTCAATGTTAACCGCACAGTCGTTCGTTTCCTTGCGGTACGGTTGAGGCATGCACCGAGAGCCGAAGCGAGGCTAGCAATTGAGAAGGCGATGCGCACGGGGCCCGATTACACTATCGAGTTCTACTCTCGAAGGCGAAGGTCAAGCGTCTCCAAGTTTTTTCGAGACAGGCAAGACGTGTTTTTTACAGCGACGTTGTCAGTCTACCCAGTGCCGTCGTCGTCGTCGTCATAGTAGTAGTAGTAGTAGTAGTAGTAGTAGTAGTAGTAGTAGTAGTAGTAGTAGTAGTAGTAGTAGTAGTAGTAGTAGTAGTAGCAGTACTAGTAGAAGTGTAAATGCGTTTATTGAACGCTGGCGTAAGAGCCGACCGGTAGTTTGATCAACGACTCAATTCACGGACCCCGAGAGTGCGCGGCGTCCACGAGCGACGCGAGACCCATTACATGCCACTAAAGAAGGTGACCCATTATAACGTTCGTTCCTCTTCTTTACACTAGTAGCAGTAGGCGTCACGCAGGTCACGTGAACCTATGGGGAGTGAATAAAGAAATAAATGAAACGAAATGACCACGACTGTGCTAAATGACGACGCTCTAAATGATGATGCTTTTCTTTCAATAAATGAAACGAAATCGTGATGACGATGCTGACCTACGCGCGCTTACAGCTTCGCTGTCTGACGATTTTCACGGCGTATAACTGGCTAAATTTTAAATCAGAGCTTACGCAGCCGTTGTGATGATAACAAGGTTTTTTTTTATTTATCGGCTGATGAGACGAATAACTGAAACTGAACAACTACTCGGCCTCTTTATTGAAGCCTGCACCCACACTTGCGATGCGCGGAGTAAGCTACGCGCGTGTAGCTCAAACGGCAAACAATGCCTGCCTGCGGACCCTTTAAGAAGCACTGCAAGCATTGAAGGCGTCCTGTTTGTAGAGTTAGCTTGCAGGTCCGTACGTGCCCTGTCGAGGTCATGTGTCAGGTCAACGACACGACGCAACAGCTAATAACTGTCCGTGTGTCTAGCCGTTTCACGAGGTCGGTAGCCTTACGCAACATCAGCGGACAATCGTTTCTCGGCGCAGGCGGCCCTGAAGGTTGTCGCAATAGTCGCACGTAAATTGCACCTTGGAGTATAATGCCTTGGTTAAAGAAACAATGATACTGGCGGCCCCGTCTAGCCCTTGATCGTGTAAACGGCGTGTAACACCGTTGCTAAGTTACCTGCGGAAATACCTTGAATGGATCCGCTGCAATCGAGCTAACTTTGTTTAACCTGAACCTCTAACTTACGTATACAGCGACGTACAGCGCTGACCACTGAAACACAGTGACTAGTGCCCTCACGCGCAACCCACATTAACGGGCCTTTCGTTCAATGCATTGAAAACGTTGAGTGCGTCGCTAACAGCTCCACTGGTTGCATCATAACAATATGCGAATTGCCAGACAGCGCGCAATGTAGGGGATGTTTCATGACTGCCCTGCTACGATTCCCTGGAAAAAGCTGGTCGCCTGTCATTAAAGCGCCGCATATGACATGTGCCGCTATCTTCACAAGGGTGACGTAATCTACCAATAACATTAAACTGACGTAGAACATAAACGGTACAAATGCGCTTGTGATCACCTAGGTGTCCACTTGCTGCTCCGTTGTACAGCCTTGAATAATGTAGTGATACCTGAACTGAAAGCTAATAGTAAGCCTGTAACGACATGCTGAAAGCTTCTCCTTTGTCCGGCTACTGTTTTTGAAATTAAAAAGTGACGAATGTTATCGATTAAAAGATATCGCCCTTTCGTCTTATCGTACGCATCTCCGGCATCTTATCACAAGCGCATAAGCTATATGTGCACGCCCCAATGAACAGTACTGCGGAAATTTCTCGGTGAAAGCCACAAGAACGCTGTATCGTAACATCTTTACCACAGCTAGACTGACAACGAAGTCGTAGCTATTCTTCACATATCCTCGGAAGTATACATGCCAAGAGAGAATTTCATGTGAGCGAAAACGTGGCAAACTATTACGATCGCTTATTGCGAGCGCTGTCCCAGTTGTTATCATCTGAGTCAATTATCAGCCCAAACTATAATTAGCAGACGTTCTGGAAGCGCACAAGCGTTTGTACTGTAACACGTGCGGACCTTGGAATCGCGTAATTACCTGCTTGTTTATTACCCGGGCTTTGTTTATTACTGTACCAGAATCTTTTTAAAACACCGCCCTTCTGTGCTTCGAAATGGAATCAATTAAAGTAAATTCCGTGGCCCACTTTCGAAATGTTTGCGTGCCACCAAAAAGTAGTTGCGTTCTATTGAGCAGCAACGAGCACACACGTGGCGGTGTTGACGGTGTACTTTATCATCTTTTTTTTTCTAATACTGGCAAGGGCATCCTCCCCACACGGAAAGCGGCGACTAAGCATGATGAACAAGCCTTCTGACAGTGCGGTGGCCTTGCTCCTTATAAATCACTTTCCATTGTTTACGCTACTCCACTTTTTTTCCCTCAGTGACTGCAGTTAGACATATTGTTCCGGCAGCAGAAAATATGCGCAGTCGGAAGCGTTTCCGCCTTTCCCACGAAAACTGCCGCAACAAAAACGAAACACCTCAAAACAAAAGCGTGTCCCCTACATCGATTGACGTCAGTATACAGCACCTGTAGAGCGGTCGTCAAATGTAAGCTCGAGATATGTTGCCGTTGCCTACTTTCACCATAACAGCTCGATATGCGTTGTTGTGTACATATATATATATATATATATATATATATATATATATATATATGCCTTTTCAACAAGAACTCGCTCATGGCTGCAGCCATGGGACGGCCTCGAGAACTGTTTGTCAGGGCATATGAGTATGTTGATGGCAAGGACAAAGGAGAACGTGAGCGCATGCGCGCTTTGCATCTACGCACGAGACCATAGCTCACTTGCTGTCACACTTCGATAAAGAGTGACCAATTTTTGGCTCAACATGCTGAAGGGTAGCAGCGCTGATGCCGACGGGGACGAATGGCGTTTGTAATATAACAAGTGTTGGTGTTTTACGTCCCCAAACAACGATATGATTGTCAGGGAGCCGTATATAGTGGAGAGCTCCGGAAATTTAGACCACCTGGCGCTCTTTAACGTGCGCCTGAATCTAAGCACACGGGCCTCAAGCATTTTCGCTTCCACGGAAAATGCGGCCGCCACTGCCGGGATTCGATCCCGCGACCATCGTCAGCATGAGCAGCATAACCACTAGACCACCGTGGCGGGTTGAAGAGCGTTTGTCTACTGTGTGTCTCTCTTCGCCCATGTCGGTACCTGCGCTCTTTCCCTGCAATAAATATATCGATAAAGAGTTGTATAGCCCTGCATCAAGCTGAAAGAAACCGGCCCATTCAAGCTCAGGCAATTGTTAATGGCCGAAGCTGCTAATGGTGTGGGTTGAATGACGCCGCTGACAGGGTAAACCTAAGGTTGGTGATCTAGCAGATGACCGTCACAAAACCTGTAGTTTAGAAGGTAAAGTTGCATCCATTTCGGTTTCGATGCCATCCGCAATAATAATAATAATAATAATAATAATAATAATAATAATAATAATAATAATAATAATAATAAGTATTAGTCTTAAACAAAATTACACCATCTCCCGCTAAAGGGGATCATGAGGCGATGCGAAGCCGGAGCACTTGCACGATCGCGTTCCGTTGGCGTTCGTTGGGCATGCTTCCGACCTCGCGTCGTGGAACGCGAAGAGGGACACTACGCGCGTCGTATCTTCCATCTAGCCTGGCCGTTAATTCTCACAGGGCGAGCGGGGAACGCGGTCGACAGGCGGGCGAGAGGGGGGCAGCGTAGGAGAGGAGAGAGAAGGGGAGGGGACGCGCATGCGCTCGAGCTCATCGCGGCGTTGCGCAGGAGAGAATTTCGGCATGTCTAGCCCGCGTTTCAGAGGAAGAGTGGAAAGGGGGGAGGGGAGAGGGGGAGGGGAGAGGGAAAGTGGAGAGGGTGTGTGGAGAGGGTATGCGCATGCGCAGTAAGGGTGGTCACGCCGCACACCACCACCACCGGATTGAGCTCCGCCTTAAGATACTTCGCATCTAAAAACGAGCTACACAACCGATACATGTGCAGCTGTCCTCTTCAGCATGCAGAGCTGCAGCTATTCAAGGGCGCTGTGCATTTGCACTATCGCGTAAAAAGGAACCACGTTCGTAATACGCACTTTCTGTCGACCATGTTGTGTGCTGCGTACCCTTATGCTTTCGCATATGTTACCGATTGTTTCATTTGCGCCGTTACTGCTACGACCTCGCACTCAAAGCGACTTTCCTGGAGCGAAACAACGGATATTTATCAACGCGCGTCTGCCTTCTATATACAGCTACAGTGTGTTTCTTTTCTTTCTTTTTTTTTCGCGTAACTTCCGCGTTCCGCCATATAGTGCAAGATTTTCCTCCAGAGTCGCCGGCTAACAATAATTGTTGGGGTTTAACGTCGCAAAACCATGATTTGATTATGAGAGACGCCGTAGTGGAGGGCTCCGGAAATTGTAACCATCTGGTGTTCTTTAACGAGCACTTAAATTTAAGTACACGGGCCTCAAGCCTTTTCGCCTCCATCGAAAATGCGGCCACCGCGGCCGAGATTCGATCCCGCGACCTGTGGGTCAGCAGTCGGGCACCATCACCACTAGACCACCATGGCGGGTCCATAGTCACCGAAAGCGCAGACGAAAAAGAACTATAAACTTTGCGTAACTGAATAAATGAATACGGAAAGAGCACCGTTTCTAGATTTCTTCTTTTTCCTTTGACTAAGGTAAAGCAATAAGATGTGTGCTGTCTTCTATAGCTTTGTTCATCGTCCCGAAGTCTCCTATGCAACAAAATTCTGAATTCGAAATATTTTTTATTCTCCGATCAAATTTGAATGAAAACTCATTCCAGCCCCCGAGGCGTAAGTCGTACGGTTCCCAGCTTACGAATCACTGACGGGAATCGAATGACACACTCCACATCCCGAAGTCGCGCAAGCCGGGTATTTCTGCGAGCCAGAGGGATTCTGAAAAGGCGGCGAGGCTCGAAGTTATCCCCGCGAAAAATATGCAGATATTTTGCAGTATCTTCAAGTGAAAAGCACAAATTGGAAAAAAAGAAGAAGTAAAAGGTAGGGTTCAAGCTCCTTTTTCTCGAACGTTCAGCTCCCGCTGGCCGTATGCAGCGCCGACCCAATATCCACTCCGATTCGAGCAGCAACGCCA
This sequence comes from Rhipicephalus sanguineus, assembly GCF_013339695.2. Lineage (NCBI taxonomy): Eukaryota > Metazoa > Arthropoda > Arachnida > Ixodida > Ixodidae > Rhipicephalus > Rhipicephalus sanguineus. Next base: position 231,569,951 of record NC_051178.1, read on the forward strand.
TGCATTGCTTCCTTAACAAGACGCCTGCCGCCGCGTGTGGAGAGAACATATGTCTGTTCTTTGCAATCACTAATTATAATTCTAGAAATAATTGAGGAGTCCTTACATTACTACCAAAAGAACTGAAAACCAGTGTTACGAATACACTACCTCTTTTTTTATGCAGCAAACTCCGTACGTTTGTATTGCCCCCATAGCAAAATAATGCAATGATGGGACTAAAGTTCAACAAATTTGACTTGACTAAAACAAAAACTACTTCGATTAAACTTTCTGTGGACGAAGGCATTATGATTCTCAATCGTATGTGCTTTTCTGCTTATTTTCTCTTGGACCACCTTAGGGTGCTACAGACGTCTGAAAATAGGCCAATGTAGCGTTTTTTCCAAGTCAGGATTTTATTTCAGAGCGTGTCTGCCGCACACAGGCAAAACAAAAACTTTAGGAGATAGTACGTTTTATGGAGAGTTATATAAAAATATTTGATGTATCTGGTCTACAATGGTCTTTTGTAAAAAAATTCCCCAAAACGCTGCAATTTACTGAATTTTACCTACGCTCCAGGGAGTGAAAAATATAAACCTACTCTAAGCAATTGTCCTATAATGAAAGCGCGATGCTCTAAAAACACAAAAAAGCAAGTTTCGAATGAATGCGTGAAACGGTCCATTTATAGCGAATTTTTCTTTCGTGCCTTGTTTTCCACCATATCGAGAAGCTCAAATGGCGCTCACGTGACCGAAAAATTTTTGCCGCTCAAAATATTTTGGGAAAATACTGTAGAACTAATGTCTATATGTGTGTAATTTTCTCAAATGTTTTCAGAGAAAGTGATTTTTGTCGAGCGCCCCGACTGGGACAGTTGGCGTGGAATGACCCAATAATAATAATAATAATAATAATAATAATAATAATAATAATAATAATAATAATAATAATAATAATAATAATAATAATAATAATAATAATAATAATAATAATAATAATAATAATAATGTATTAGTCTTAAACAAAAAACGAGCTACACAACCGATAAATGTGCAGTTGTCCTCTTCAGCGTGCAGAGCTGCAGCTATTCAAGGGCGCTGCGCATTTGCACTATCGCGTAAAAAGGAACCACGTTCGTAATACGCACTTTCTGTAAGCCTATAGCCGACCATGTTGTGTGCTGCGCACCCTTATGCTTTCGCATATGTTACCAATTGTTTCATTTGCGCCGTTACTGCTACGACCTCGCGCTCAAAGCGACTTTCCTGGAGCGATAAAAGACGGATATTTATCACGCGCGTCTGCCTTCTATATACAGCTACAGTGTGTTTCTTTTCTTTCTTTTTTTTTCGCGTAACTTCCGTGTTCCGCCACAGTGCAACATTTTCCTCCAGAGTCGCCGGATAACAATAATTGTTCGGGTTTAACGTCGCAAAACCATGATTTGATTATGAGAGACGCCGTAGTGGAGGGCTCCGGAAATTTCGACCACCTGGGGCTCTTTAACGTGCACGTGAATCTAAGTACACGGGCCTCAAGTATTTTCGCCTCCATCGAAAATGCGGCCGCCGCGGCCGAGATTCGAACCCGCAACCTGCGGGTCAGCAGTCGAGCACCGTAACCACTAGACCACCGTGGCGGGTCCCAGAGTCACCGAAAGTGCAGACGAAATAAACTATAAACTTTGCGTAGCTGAATAAGTGAATACAGACAAAGCACCCTTTCTAGCTTTCTTCTTTTTTCTTTGACTAAGGTATAAAGCAATAAGACGTGCACGTGTGCTCTCTGCTATAGCTTCGGTCATCGTTCCGAAGTCTCCTATGCAACAAAATTCTGAATTCGAAATATTTTTTTTTATTATCCGATCAAATTCGAATGAAAACTCACGCTAGTTCCCGAAGCGTAAGTCGTATGGTTCCCAGCTTACGAATCACTGGCGGGAAACGAAATGGCGCACGCAACATCCCGAAGTCGCGCAAGCCGGGCATTCCTGGGAGTCAGAGGGATGCTGAAAAGGCGACAAGGATCGAAGTTATCCCCAAGAAAAATATGCAGATATATTGCACTATTTTCAAGTTAAAAGCACAAATTGGGGGGAAAAAAAGGAAGTAAAAGCTCCTTTTTCTGCAACGTTCAGCTCCCGACGGCCGTATGCAGCGCCGACCCACTATCCACTCCGATTCGAGCAGCAACGCCATGCATTGCTTCCTTAACTATATGCCTGCTGCGTGTGTAAAGAACATGTATCTGTCCTTTGCAGTCACTAATACTATAATTCTAGAAATAACTCAGCAGTCCTCCTCCAATCGGGGGAATGGGGGCAAGCGAAGTTTGGAGTGGGCTTGCTTGCTTGCATTCTTTCTTTCTTTCTTTCTTTCTTTCTTTCTTTCTTTCTTTCTTTCTTTCTTTCTTTCTTTCTTTCTTTCTTTCTTTCTTTCTTTCTTTCTTTCTTTCTTTCTTTATAGGTAGCGGCCGTCTCCAGAGCGCTGTTCTCGGACTGCATCGGCGTGGCGTCTTTCATGTTCTTTCCAGCGTTCGTCAGCCTGTAAAACATCGTAGAACGCCCAACCAAAGGATCATCACGCGATTACGGAAACGCGGGTTAGCAATTCAATTTTCTCGAAGTCGGAATTTTCTTCAAACGTGCAATTCCCAATATCGACCTTACGCGTTGTCCAGCAGATCGCTTGTAGTCCGCCAACACGAAATATTTATTTATTTATTTATTTATTTATTTATTTATTTATTTATTTATTTATTTATTTATTTATTTATTTATTTATTTATTTATTTATAATACCCTCAGGGCCAAATGGCATTGAAGAGGGGAGTGGATACAATACATGAAAAATACAGAAAAAACAATGCAATGAATACAGGTAACAGCAATGAAGCGCCCACAGCAAGTGTATACTGCTTCACAATAGTTTTTTGCATCGTCGTTAAAACGCATTCATGTGCTTCATTTCAGTTCACATTGGTCATGCATGGGTCCGTGACCTCGTGTTCAAGGCACTCGCTTTCGAACCGCGGAGATCCCGGATTCAAACCACAGCCCCGAAAAGAACACTTATTTTGTTTTGTTTATTAATTCTTTGGTGCGCGCGTTCCGTCTGTGGGCGAGGAGGGTTTTTCGGAACACCACCAGCCACACAGGTAAGTCAACAAGTCAGGTAAGTAACTTTTGCCAAAATGACTCGCTTTCAAAGTGATACTCCTTCTGCTACCAGCCGAGAAAACATCTGGTTACGCAAACCTCACCTTCAAGACCAGCCAAGGTCAACTCCGACAAAAGAGCTTCAGCGAAAGGTTAGTGCAGTACGTTCGCGAAAATGAACAGCGGCTCAAGGCGTGGCCTCCGCGATTAGCTTCCGCAGTGCGTCGTCGGCGCGCTGCCGGAGATGATCGCGGAGGCCACGCTCAGTGCCAGTCTTTTCGTGCCGCCACCTCCAGAGGCGCTGGCTGCATCCAAGTTCACCGCACGTTCGCGCCTAGAGCGTCGATGGTGGCGAGCAGCGTGTGTGTATGTTGTGCTGCGGTGCAACCAAGGAGGTTGAAAACATTTTTTTGAACCTCCTTGGGTACTAATAATAATAGCGAAAATTGGGCTAGTTGGGTACAACACGTTCCTTGGGTACAACACGTTCGCTCCCATGTCACGGCGTGTAGTCGAAGCTTGTAAGCTTCTCGTCCTCCTTGCCTAAACCAAGACATGCAATGAAGATAAATCTCCGCAAACCGATGGTCTCATCCTTTCCGAAAGCAAAACCGAGCTATCACTCGACAAACTTGGTTCAAGCGCGCTGAACCATGGCAAATTCATTGTTCTTTAATCAGTGTTTCACATTCTCCTTGATAATCACGCTAATTACATACAGCAGCGAAACCGCGTTTTCTTTATCGTTTTGTTTTTTGCCGAGCTCTCGTTTCCACACGTTTTATTCCCTTCTTGTTTCCAGGCGTAGCTCGTCGATGCACAGCAGCTCCGGCCAAACTCACAGCTGCAGAAATGTTTTGTATGAGTAGACGTGCCGCAAGACCACGTTCTTGGCAATAAGAAAGCAAGGCAAAAAGCCACTTACTAGCTTTCGTAAAAAACGCTGAAGAAGCAATTAACGCCGTTAAATAACATTTTTTTTTATTATGCAAGCATGCAAAACCTTGTTTTTGTTCAATGAAGCTTAACGTGATTTGTTAGGGCCTCTTGATCACGCAGTTATTCCTAATTTTAGGTAGGTATCGATGTCAGGCGTGGCGACTTGATTGATATATTTGTCGTGAAGCTCTTAGCAAAGGATATATTTCGTGACGTGTGTGGCCCACGTCCGCCGTGGTAGCTTAGTGTGTGTATAGTGTTGCGCTCCTAAGCTCGAAGACGCGAATACGATTCCCGGCCTCGGCGCCACACTTCAATGAATGCGAATGCAAAAGCATTTGTGTACTCGAATTTAGGTGCACCTTAAATGGGTACTGACACCATTTTTCGAAGGCGAGTTCACTCTGCCATACAAATCTCCTGTATGCAGAGACGGCTCTGAGCAAGTGGGAAGCTCAGCAAATGTTGATATTTTATTTTGATATTAAAGTGAATTTTTCCATGGCGCACCTACCGACATCAGCACTAGCTTGACGTCAGGCTACAGTACTAATTCTGGGTTATAGTGAACTATATTCTGTTGGCTTCACGCAGCAGTGCTGCTAGTTATGATGACGTCAGGTACCAAAACTTTCAAAATGGCCGCTTGTGCATCACCAAAAAATTCAAAATGGCTGCTTGTTTGTGCGTCACCAACGGAGCCACGGTACGGAGCGGCCGTGAGAACGTCACGATACCCTGCGCGAGCACGTGACGAGAAGCTCATACCGTGTCGTGACGTCAGGGTACAGTATACATATAGGAACCGAAACTAGCTTTTTAAAACATACCGTTATAATCTTTCAGCGTGCACTCACGCTTAGCAGTACATTTCCTCAGCTCTTGAGGGCTTCGACTTTCATTTGACGCAAAAAAAAAAACTACAACTGAAAAGTTTCGTGTCAGTACGCCTTTAAGGAAACTCAGGTTATGAAAATTAACCCGGATTCCCCCAATACGGCGTGCCTCACAATCGTATCGTGGTTCTGAAACGTGAAACCCTATAACGCATTTCTTTAGCTGTGCGACCAAAAGCGAAATTTCGTAACGGTGTGCGCATAAAGTCAGAGACAGCAAAAGATACACGTACTTCAGTTAAAGAGTTTTTTTTTTTCTGCTTTTCGCATAATTTTCGCATGCATAGGAAACCACTGAAGAGCAACATTTACGGCAATGGGCGACTGCTTGACTGCAGATCATATAATACAATAACCCGTGAGCAAAAGTACACGGACCGCGGAAGCGCGAGCCGAAATCGCTGTCTACGCCATCTAGTCGCGAGCCGTCTGCTGTTGGGACCATTGCTTTGACGGAATAGCTGTTGAGAGCTTTACTCTGACGAAATTTGTCGCAGAAATGCTCTCGACAGCAGACGGCTCGCCACTAGACGGCGCAGACGGCAAAGGTATACTAGAGTTACTGTATATGCTACCTTTAGGTAGCAGAGTTGCGCATCTGTTTTCCAACGCCGCTAGCACCATGCATTGCGGAGAAGCTGACGCTCGGGCCAATTATTGTATTTCTCGACGCCGCCGCTGCAGCTCACTGCAATTAACACTAGTTATCGACAGCCAATGTTTATCGCCGGCCTTCGACACGCCAGACATGTTTATCGGCGACGCGGTAGGCATGTTCGCCTGCAAAAATGGAGTGCGACTTCACGGCATAGCTGTGGTGCTAGCCGGACCTATGCGCTACTCTGCTACCTAAAGGTAGCATATACAGTGACTCTAAGGTATACTAGAGTTACTGCATATGCTCCCTACGAGAGCATATGTGCAGCATATATACTGTATATAGAGGGACACTAAGGTATACGGACGGCAACGGTCCGTTGTACTTTTGCTCACGGGTGTACATACGAAGAGGTGATCGATATAAGGCACATTTATTGCTTAAAAAAGCTGTGGTATGGACAAGATCAGAAAAGGGGATAAATGAAGGAAGAAACAAAAGCAATTGACGTTAACCAAAAGAGCATGTACCCTGCACTGGGGGAATGGAAAAGGGAAAACGCGCACGGTAATGCCTAATCGGCATTCTGGAGGAAACATACGGGACTCTCGGAACATAGTGCTGCGACATGTGGCGAGGTGTCGAAGACATCGAAACAGCGCCAGCGACACTTAAAGTAACTAATTATAATAATATCTGGGGTTTAACGTCCCAAAACCACGATATGATTATGAGAGACGCCGTAGTGGAGGGCTCCGGAAATTTCGACCACCTGGGGTTTTTAAACCTGCACCAAAATCTAAGTACACGGGCCTCAGACATTTTCGCCTCCATCGAAAATGCAGCCGCCGCGGCCGGGATTCGATCCCGCGACCTTCGGGTCAGCAGTCGAGCGCCATAACCATAGACCACCGTGGCGGGGCACTTAAGGTAACTAATGTATGGTTTGCGTTGTACGTCTTTGAACTGCTGCTGTTACTGTTGGCCCTGAAATAGGAGACGTGGCCTAGTTACTGCGCATACTACGAAAAGGATGGCCGTTTAGCCTCCGTTGTGCAGCACACAAAATGGCAATGGGGAACTTACCTATGCACTCATTGCACGTTACTTCGAAAGATCGCTAACCTGACATCCTGTTAACCACCTAGGTAAGATAGCGAAAAAAAGAAGTGAGATCATTAAAGGAAACGTGATCCGAGTTCAACGTTCTATATATCGTTGACTCGTTGGTCCTGTCAGTCATCCACCACTCTTGTGTTCGATCAAATTAAACGATTAAAACTTTTCCTACATTAGTATCGCACTAGGTGTCAGCTTTGAGTCAGTGCAGATAAGCTTTTCCTTTTCTTTTTTCGGTGTGTAAACCGTAAAGTGAACGCGAGATATGTCAGTGTACCTTATCCCTCTCGACGTATATCTGCCATATCCTGCTGTATATAGACTTGCGCTGTGTACAAAACATTTCGTTTGAAGCTTGCATAAGCCGCAGGTGTGACACGACAGGACATCCTGTTTCCCTCAAGTGACCGGGGTGACAATACAAGTTATTAGCCACAAAAGGTGTTGAATAAATAGAAGAATGATTGAGGCTGAACCTTGCCCATTCCATACGACCACTCATTGTGCCATGTTTAGGCGTGTTTAAAGTTAAGTCGAAGAAAGGTTTGGATGACCCGAAAAATGCGCTTTCTGCGAAAAAAGGCGGGCTGTAAAAATAGCGGAAACATTCAGCGCGTTAGCGCGTACTATTTATCACGTTTTGTGGCGATTCCTCTCATTTAATTTTCTTTTTCTCCTAGCACCCCGTCTGGTGCCTGCGCGTACCATCGAATATTCGAGCTCAGTAAAGTTGACTCTCTCTCTCTCTCTCCTAATCTATTGGCTCAAATAAAGCTGCCTGTCCACTGTAACCAGTGTTTCGACCAGTGTTTATAGAACACCGAAAAAGTGTCTCTATACGAATACAACTTTCCTTAATCACATTTGTAAGTAAAAACAATTAAACAGATCATAAATGAAGCGGCAGTCACGACGTTTTTCCTGCGATCTACCGCCATCCGTTTTACGCTATACTTTAGCTGGAAATGTACAAACACAAGCCGGATGCACAATTCACCGCCCGAAACAGCGCTCCGTAGAGGCTGCTGTAGAACCGTGTGCGACGCTTCAGTGGCCATAAGCTTACCGACCCGCCTGCCAACGCGAGGGCACAACTGTCGGTACAAGGCCGGAAGCCGTGCCGATATATATATAAACTGCGCATCCGCGGCAGCCACTAGCATGCAGTGCAAGCTGGAGAGACTGTTCATTAAAGCGAGAACCATGCGCGCGAAGAGTGTTGTACTTTGGAAGAACGACTCCGACCATGCTGCTCCCACCGAAATATCTGTGATGGGTTCGTTCCGGCTAAACTTGTCGGAAGGCGGAGAGAACAAACCCGAAGGTGTTCGGTAATCGCCGATAGCAGCTCGAATCGCCGGTTCTTCAGGTTCTCTTCAAAGCGAGCACGGCGATGCTACGCTCTCGGTTCCCGTGAACCATCATCGACGGGGCGTGTTCCTCGGTACGAGTCTCGCCCTTCCGTGGCCGACATAGCGAGTTCAGACTGTTCTTCGTCGATAAGCGGCGAATCGTCCGTATCGCTCGACGTTCCGAGCGACGCGAGCGAGATGCTGGACGAGGAGGAAGAGGCGGCCCACTTTTGGCAGGCGTTCGAGCTCTTCGACCAGGACTGCGATGGCCTCATCACCGCCCAAGAGATGGGCGCTGTCATGCGTACGCTGGGCTACGAAGCGACCGACGTGGAAGCGCAACGCATGGTCTGCGAGGCAAACGCGTCCGGAAAGGACGGCGTCAACTTCGCCGAGTTCCTGGCCGTGCTGGCCCAACAACCCGAGTGCCCGAGTGAAGATGGCCAGGAAGAGTTCCAGGTGCTTTTCAAGGTAAGTGTTGCTACGAGCCTAGGTAGATGTCGTGGTGCAGTTATACTGTTGTCTCGTGGCAACACTATGGCGGTTTCAAGTTTATTAAAAGCGAAGCATTTCTTAGCGAACCTTTGGGACTTTGAGCGTTTCTATCTACGTATCTATCTATCTATCTATCTATCTATCTATCTATCTATATCTATCTAGCCGCCTACGTCTGGGTGCTCTCACAGTCGCCTCCTTAACTTGGTGTGGACCAAAATTGGCACCGGAGGGTAAGAAGATTTGACGAATATGATTGTCGGGTCATTACATGAATAACGTGAAAATCCTGTCGCGTACGTCATCAAACCCTTTCCACTAGACACGTGTGGCACACACCCGTTTGCCACGGGCCGCGGTGTACGGGTATGCGGCACAGGTGATTGACAATTTATATCTACCCAGGAGCGGCGATAATGAACATTCGTAACCTAAATGCTAGAGCGTTAAGGAAAACTAACATCGGAAGCATTAGGATCCCAGCAGGAATCGAACCCAATCATTTTGCGTGGCAATCAGGTATTCTACCACTGAGCCACGCCAGGTCTATAAACTGGTTTAAAAAAACAGCCCACGCAGGCGTGATATCGGTGCAACGTCAATTGTGGTTGTAGTGCTTGCTATCTAATTTTACAAGAAAGCAATGATACTCCTACGATATGTACTCCTACGATACAGGCGTCATATCAGATTAGTATGTGGTTCTAGTGTTGGGTCCGCTTTTATAGCAGTTTAATAAACATTACGTTTTTATTCCTATGATTGAGCAAGCTATATTGAAGCATTGCTCGACCCCGGAGGAATACATTAACGAAAGTTACATATGATATCCACATCACCGCACCGTAAAGTGCACTTCGTACGCTAGGACGACGCAGTGTCCTCTTCATTCTTACGAGGCTGGGCGATGGCCTCTGCTGACCGAGGATGATGCCAGATTGATTGACAGCCGCTTTGTAGACTAGACCTACGTAGGCCAGAATACGCCCAGGTAGTCTACGAATACGACAAACACCATCCACTGATGTTGATCTACGTAGCACTATCCAGACCTACCAGCCTCGACGGCCTATACCTCACCAACGCGAAGGGTGGCTTCAGGTTCCGACATGTCCCCGGCTCTATTGACAGACAATTTGTCGACGAAATGACCGAGGCGTCCACGAATTCCAACAGCTCTACTATACCACATACATCACCACACATGGACCCTTCGTCACCACCATCACGACCGGATCCTATAACAACTCATGACCAGCTGCTGGTACTCACTGACCACGGTGATGATGCCCTTGTTCAAGAACTGTCAAGAACTTCTTCCACACATGAACACGAGTTCGTGAAACGTGGGTGCGTTCTCGGGACACGTATAAGCACTACATATCAGCTCACCGCTTTTGGTGTTGGTAATACCCACGTTGCCATTGGCAGCGTTGCCCAGCCGTAAACAACTGCTTATATAACACATATGCGGCTCTTCAACATACATGTGTGCGTATAAAATTTATACAAATCTTTAGCGTCATTTTGTAACGTGTCGCTCAGTAAAAAAAAATTACGCCACAGTCACCTTCCCGCCGCATGCTTCGCATAACATCGACTCCCACGGTACCTGGGATCTGCTGAATTTTGATTCTTAAACTGGTACAGCACAACAAGGAAAAGGAAGAGAGAGTAGAGCAGCCCAAATGAAGGAACAGAGCACTGCAGGACTAGATAGCACCAAACATTGCAGCCAGGGAAAAACAGGAGAAATTAATTCTTTGTTTTAATTGAAGCATAAAATAATAAAGAAATGTGAACTGAAAGTAGATAAGACAACTTAATGCAGGTCCCAAAACTTGATCAAGTACATCTTCACAAATTGCAATGAATGTCAGGAGGGTGGCTGTGGCAATTGTTCAATGACAGAACACCATGCATGTGTAATGAGGAAGTTGTGGGTTATAGGTCGGCAAAAGAAAGTGCCCAAGTGCACTCGCACTCACCCAAGAATTATATTTCGTGCTTAGGGCTGTCGGGATAGCTAATGAAAATGAATTGATTGAGTTCATTGAAAGATTGCGAGCGGCTGGGATCGAAGCAGATCTCCACCACGCGCTTCCTTCTGCGTGGCCGCTGAGATCAGCTTCGTGGCAGCGCGCGAAACGCGAAGTTAACCCAATGAAGGAAGGAAATTTTGTGGGCTCGCTTCTTTGCTGGACACAATCTTAACGAAAACCAGCAGATAAACAAGCCAAAGAAAGTATAGGGGACGTCAGTTGTATTGCTTCAAGTGTATTGTGATATATATGTGAAGAATATAAAGTGGACGAAAAGACAACTTGCCGCCGGCAGCGACCGAACCGGCAGGGTCTCAGGTTCGGTTCCCTGCCGGCGGCAAGTTGTCTTTTCGTCCACTTTACATTTCTTCACATAGTATATATCACAATACACTTCATTATCTGCTGGTTTTCATTAAGGTTGTGTCGAACAAAGTTAACCCAAGGAATACATCAGGGCATACGAATGCTGACGCGTGAGAGCCACTACCAGACATTCAAGTCAAGGCTTAAGGTCGCCTCCAAAATTTTCTTTTTTCTTGTCAGGTTTTCGACAAGTACGACCGCGGCTACATCACATCCACCGACCTTCGATACGTGATGTCCTCCTTGAACGAAACTGTCACCGACAGAGAAGTGGAAGCCATGATGCTCGCTGCAGACAAGGATGGCGATGGATTGATCAGCTACGATGAGTTCGTCGCCATCTTCTCGCACCCGGATCAAGTCACCGAGGAACCTGCGTGATCGAGCGGAGACATTTCTTCGGCGCTGTTCATCAACAGCGCATCACATATATGCCTACTTTGATCGTAATGGTGCGTTTAGGTGTAAAAACTGCAAGGCAATGCACAGCTCGGCTATATAACCCAGCAAATGGCGCAACGAGCGGCCATACTTATCTACAACGTTCACTGTAACATGACATGTTCTACGGCTGTTTATTGTGGATGATGCGCTTCCTATGTATCGCTTCCTATGCGGTTACTGAACATAAGTTGCCTGAGGTGTGGACTCACCTTCTCCTGAACTGTGAAAGCCAATACTGCGCAGATTATGTTTATACCACCTCCTTTCATTTTATCTGACAGATAGTTCAGTGATCATTTGCGGGTCAACGTTGTGTTTTCATATTCTTTCCTATTATCAATGCTTGTCTTTTTTTTTCATTAGTGCGATGAAGCCTAACCAACTGGCCCAACTTTCCATCTCCTTGCTGTTCAGTTTCCGGATTGTTTAGAGCCCGTCAGGAGTAATCCGCTTGCTCAAAATGAAAGGCTTAAAATGGAAGTAACCAACATGTAAAAACAACCGGATTGTTCCCCTGATCGTGGTATATAATTTATTCTTTCCAAAAATATATCATTAGAGGAAAGCGCAATTCAATGTGGAGCAGCTTAGAAGCGAAGCCAATTGGTTAAATTTTCCGCATGAAGCCTCCACTTAGCAGCGATGTTCTGAAACAAATAAAAATTTAACAGCCAACGCATCCCTGCTTCCGCAACCTGGAGCGCGAAGCAGGACGGGTGGAATGAAATAATTCATTCCAGTCACGGCCGGTTACTAACCTTTATTATTTACAGTTATGAAGTAACTTCATGTACCTGTTCCATACAGCCAGGGCACCTGTGTAATTGAACATCCATTATAAGCTTACTGCTGCGCACTGAGCATAAAGCTATCATGGGGTCACAAGAGAAGTGTACCGAAGCGGTCACGGATCAATGTAGGAAACCTGCACGTGTGCTTTCGCAGCAATGAATGACTCCAAACTCCTATTATTGGGCTTCACTGGACTAAAGTTGCCCTTTTCTACTGTAACTATGTAGTGCAGTTAGCAAGTACGAAGGTCAGTAAAAAAAACCAGAAAACTCTGAGCGCACTCAAAGAGCAAACATTTGATGAAGTTTTTCTACAAATAAAAAGGACGATAACTAAAGCGACCGCTTCAGAAACATGTGGCCGCCATAGAAAGGCTGCTTGCTTCATTTTCTCCTTGTTTTTTTATTATTTTGTTGTTGTTGATGTCAAACGTTTGCAGTTATATCTTTATACAAATAAAGCTCCTTTTGTATTTCCACTTTTTCTATCGCTTTTTCATCCAGGGGCTCTTTTTCTTGTTTACGTTTGCTTCCTTACGAAGCCAAGCACTTTCGTTCCGAATCTCGAATATTTCTAATCGTAGCTATATAGCTACGAAACCTCGGGGGTGAGTTTGTGAGGTAGATATGACTTTTTTTTTTTCGAATCCGTGAAAGTGAACAGGCTCTCTCTAGACTGTGGTAAAGGTCTTGATTAGGCCAGGCAAGTGAGCAGGAAATCAAATAAAGAAGACAGAAAACTTCCTTCGCACTCACACGCGCTATTCAAAACATTTACTTACAATGGCATGCCAGCAAGCCACAACTACCACTACGGCTACACCAAATAGTCTCGACGTGCTATTCACGTGCGCTCATAGCAGTTCAGTGGGCAAGGCAACCCAAAGGGAATCATTTGATGTCATTATCTGCTGTGAGCGAGATGGGAATCGGAACGCAGCACAGCACGCAGCTGGCAGAAAGTAAACAAGAAGCGTTCATTACGATCAAAGTACACGCAGCAAAAGTCGACAGCTGCAAGTGCGGTTGCTGCGGGTCGCCTTGATTGAAGTCCTGTTCTTTGAAGCCAGCTTTATGGGTGTTTTAAACAATTCGAAAATTTGAACTCAATGTTTATGCACGTGCTGCTGGACCGACGTCATAAAGTGCTGCATCGAATGTCCTTGTCTTCGTGGAAGCACTGCGCATGCCTGTAGGAATAGACTATTTATGCATCCGTTCAAAAGACGTTCGCTGTTGCGCGGGGGGAGGGGGGGTTTGAACCCCACTCCCCTGGCTACGCCAGTGCATTAAACATCTGTAAAAAGAAAACAGTCACAGTTACACCGCAAGGGCGAAGCAACGAATGCGACAGCAACAAATTGTAGTGTTATACGAAGTGAGGCTGGCAGCTAACTGCTTTGTTGAGAGCGCAGCACGTAGAAGGGGTATACGAGCCGCCCGCTTTGATCGCTGTCGATATAGCGCGCGCGCCAGCGATCGCGCCCTTAGATTCAAAGTTCAAAATGGCTGCTCGCGCGAACACCCCCCCCCCACCTCCCGTCTTTTCATGGTCGTTAAAGACGGGCCAGGCGTTTCCTGTCTGCTTCGACAGCAGGCCTCCCGAGCGGGGTGGTGTTATCGCATGCACCCTCCGAGCGACGGAAATGGGTCGGCTCGTTTGATATCCGCTTCGGCCGCGTTTGTCGCCCCCGCTCGCGCACTTTTACCCGCGGTAGAACATACGACGCGCGAGGGGATCTTATCAATTTGGACTTCACACGGGAGGGCCATGACGGCGACGGCAAAAACCCGTCGAGACTGTCCATGTAATTGCTATAGCAATAAAATTCACTCAGCTCCGCGTAGCGGACACCGATGAAACAGCGAAGCTGGTGGCGTTCCCTTCGTCAGGCTAACGCATTTCTATGTTTTGCAAGTCTTTCAGATATGTTATATCACTGCTCTTTATTAAACACTCTTTGTTAAGCTTTCACGTGCTAGTACAGTTTTATTGCATCTTGACCATACCACTCTTATAACACAGGTTTACAAAGAAGCCTTCGCTTAAGATACTCCGATTTGTTGTATCACTGCTTTTTATTAAACATCCTTTGTTAAGCTTTGAGGTGGTGGTATAGCCACCACCTTTGATAACAACAAAGTATCACGTGACAGTCCTGTGACTGTGGTAACGCGCACGCCATTTGTTGGGCGAACTGTTGCCTTCTTCCTTTTTAGTGGAAGTTGTGTGTAGTGGGAATTACCGAATTTCTGTGGCACATACGCGTTTATGATGGCGATAGTTTTCTGATAGGCCCCACAAATTTTAGTGGCACATACCCATTTGTTGGGTTAACTGTGGCTTTCATTTTCAGTGGACCAATGGTAAATAGTGGGATTTACCCAATGCCTGTGGCTCATACCCATTTATGATGCCCACAAGAGTTACCATGGATCCCGGAAACGAAAGGCTCGACCAAGAACAACTTCGCTGTTAAAACACCTACGTCCTGTGACTCTTCATTATGCGATGGGGTTGGATGACAAGTGGTGCCCAACTGGATTATTTCATCTGCAAAAAGAAACTAACAAAGATATTAAGCGGAATCTCCCTGAATGGGCACGGTCCAAGATATATGTGTATCATTTGTGACCATCGGTGTGATAATTGCGTGTTGTAGTAGCTATGACTAAAGACGATATGCATATATAACATTTGCGTTTGTGCCTGTATTAACATTATGTGCATCA
>NC_051178.1:231584970-231627972 GCF_013339695.2 Rhipicephalus sanguineus
TGCATGCAGCCGAAATCACAGAAATCGCTGTCGGAGGCACTGGACGACGTTCACCCATCATGAGCCACGTTCGACTGACAACAAAAGACAGCAGATGCATATTTCGTGGGTTACAGTCTGCCCGTGACGTCACGGGCAGACTTGACACGTTACTATGAAGCCGCCCTCTCGAAACCGAAACCGAAACTGCTGGTTGAAAGAAGCGGTATTAAAAATATATGCAATGCATCCCCAGACACCACGACACTCTTTTTAGGGTTCTCGAGACCCGTGCTAGTGAAGTAAACTAAGATATCAAATGATATATAACTGTGTATGTAAGACAAAATGCGTAAAAGACAAATTTAATTTGAAAGAAACACCTATCAGAAAACAGTTACGGACCGGCTAACATTGCCCAACCGTTGGCTAGTGTGGCTAATGTGGCCTCAAAACGGTCTTGGCGAAGGAGTCAGGCTTCACAACGTCAACTTGCGCGACCGTTGAGGTCGCACTTGTGCGGGCATGGCCGTAAATCTCCCAAAAACATCCCCAACACCTCTGCGATAACAAAATCGTAACACAGGACCCTGGTTCTGTAATTTTGTGGCCTTCATCCATCGCGTCAAAGCGCTTCTTTTGTTATTTTCGCTGCAGTACTCCGGTGTCGCGCAAAAAAGCATACTAAAATTTGGAAGGGGCTACTGCTATCGTGGGTCACAGCGCACCTGGTTCATTAATAAAATACGCGCGTACGGGCAGCATATTTACGAGCGCAGGTATGATTGCCGACATCTAAAAACTTAACTGGACTATCATTCAGGGTTCTTCCTGACGTTGCTGCGACCCTCAAGAACAATAAATGAAAATGTACGCCAGCTTTCTTTTGTCGCATGCTAATTTTCCATGCTTTCTGGTGATACGAATTTCGAATGATACGAATATTTTTTTTTGGTCCCGTGAGAATCGTATCACCGAGGTTTCACTGTAATTATGGCGTAGTGGGCACTTAACAACTTTACTTGCAGTAGGCATTCTAGGATACTTTGAAACGGCCAAGGTTACGCGCACAGTCGTTCGTTTCCTTACGGCACGGTTGGGGCATGCACCGAGAACCGAAGCCAGGCTAGCAATTGAGAAGACGATGTGCACGGGGTCCGATTAAGCTATCGCGTTCTACTCTTGAAGGCGAAGTTCAAGCGTCCTCCAATTTTTTTTCTCTCTCTCTCTGTACTCTTTTATCTTTCACCTGCCTTTTAACTCGTACCCCAGTGCAGATAAGATATTGTGTGTTTTCTTCCTATTGACCTTTACCATAATATCTCTCATCTGTCAAAGGGACAAACTTTTTCGTTATCTTCTGTTTCATCCGGGCCAACGTTTTCAGTTCAGCATGCCGACTATACGACAGTCGCTGACTGGTAATGACTATGCCTTTGCACTGTGAACTAAGTTCTCCTTGCAGGCACAGCGGCACGCGTGGATACCAGAATTGCGCTAGCACACTTCTCAGTAAGCGAACAGCTAAACAGGAAACTGTGGACCAAGCGGAATGTGCGCGCCAGAAATGCGATTAGCGACCAACGAGAATTACATTTGCATTTCATGAGACGTGAATATTCTTTTTTTCTTGGCAGCCTTTTCAATGTTTTCCGCGCTAACTTCTGCGTCGTCATTTTCCCCATTGCTGCCTAAGCGCACGTAAAGCCACTCGCTCTGTCAAAATGACATTAGGCTGCAGTCACCTATTGACAGAAAACTGTGGCGCCATTTGCTCATATGCGCGCATGCCAACGCAATATGTAAGGAACTTTGCATTGATAACACCTACATGCGTCACTTGGGACGGGAATGGTTAGTTTCAGCGGAAGAAGTGAGGCTCAGAAAATAGGCATCGACTTTCTTTTAACCACATCTTTGGTGCAGCGAAATGTGCAATGTTTTTAGGACAAGATATTTGTGTTGTCCGTTAAATTGCAAGGTGTAATGCTGCTAGTGTAGTGCGTTTTAGGACTGTCAGCATTACGAAAACAGTGCCTCATGCAAGGTATTATACAGGTTGTCTTCCATCGCGCCAAACAGATATCCACATTTCGTGTATGTTCACCGTTGCTAAGTTTCGGTGTTGCTAAGCTAGAATTTCATTTCCCTTTTTGTAATTTCAACGCGACGACGTTTAATCTCAATCACAGCGCAAAGGTCATCGAGAGATTGCTTCGCTCAGAGCAGTATCTTGTTAGCGGGGCCGCCACAGCCCGTAGCGGTGCAGAAATGCGCGTATCATGAGATATTTATTTCGCATGCTGTCTGAAGCATAGGAGAGGTAGGTCCTGTGGACTTAAGTGTCTTTCTGTGTGTCTTTTTTTACGAACAGGTGTCCACGCTGTTTCATGACGCAAGCATAGGCAACGCCATCAACGTGGTACTGGTCCGCATGATTCTCCTAGAGCCAGAAGCTGCCCAGGTAAGCGCGACAGTAGTTAGCTACCGTGTGCACTTGTACAGTTTACGGCCACGGCTTCTCTGAAACGGGCGTCTTATGGCGCGATATATCGCGTGATTGCTAAGTACAACGTTCATTTTAACAGGATGGTTTTTTTATGCCGGGGTCCAAGAAGAATTGACGCATGTCATTACCGTCATGGAAATGACGTCATAAAAGGGCACGAGGGCATTTCAGAGGAAACTGAGAAGAAAAAAATTTTGAATTAAGAGACCGAGGAATCGAGCCTCCGACTCTCCGGTCTAGATGTAAGGCTGTAATGACAGGTACGCTGCGCAGTCGTTCTTCTTATCAGTTCATCTTTTTTCTTATCGCAGGAAGAACCGTTGCCGTCGTCCGAGGAGCTGGACCAGTTGCGAGTGGACGAGTCGGCAGACGGGACGCTGAAAAGCTTCTGCCGCTGGCAGCGGTTCGTCAACCCGTCGGACGAGAGCCATCCTAACCACCACGACTTGGCCATACTCGTCACAAGGTCTCCTCATTCCCGTCTTGTCTTACTTCGCAGTGGGGAAAACGGGAGACATTTCATTTTCCAAGCTGCGCTTGTTACGAGTTAAGGGATTTCAGGTGCAGTGGCGGCGGCGGCGTTGTACGCGAAAGAAACCGGCACCGGCGAGCTCACAGAAATGCGGCCCTCGAAGGTGTGCCGGCCACATGCGTATCTGTATGTGCCGTTTTCCAATAATTAATGCCCTCTCGATCGTGAGCTCGTCGGCTATCAGTCGTTTCTGATATGGCAATCTGATCTTTTATCGAGGTCACTTGTCATTTCCCGTTGACACATTTCATTGTTGCCTGGATACGAACGTATGACCGTCGTTGTTGCCTGTAGCAACTAAAGTGTTGCGGGGCTAAGTACGTGAATGAAGGTCCAATTGCCGGCATTGAGGAAGGAAAAAGTTAGGAGGGAACATTGCGCAATGAGAAAGAAAGAAAGAGAGAGAGAGAAAGAAAGAAAGAAAGAGAGAGAGAAAGAAAGAAAGAAAGAAAGAAAGAAAGAAAGAAAGAAAGAAAGAAGAAAGAAAGAAGAAAGAAAGAAAGAAAGAAAGAAAGAAAGAAAAGTAATACGTCAGTCACACACATGCCGAGCTTCGCTTGCCCCCATTTTCCCGATAGGGGAAGGGCTCCTGAATTTTTAAAATATATTTAGTTATGTTTATTCTATTATAAGGCTTTGACGGGGGCTAGTTGGTATGACATCGTAGCTTTGCTGCACTAAACTGTTACACCAGGACAATAAAACTGAACATGCGCGTCTGGTCTTTCCGCTTCTTGTCCTGGTGCAACAGTTAAGCGCAGCAGAAGTTTATGCTACGTATCTTTGTGGGCGTGATGAGGGCGTGAGCCGCGAGGAGGGGAGGAAAACAGAACACCCTGGGGAACCCGTGGTCGCTAATTGCTAATTACGTGCGCCCGTGAACGGAACCTGTAGACGGAACGTGTGCGGGTCGCGAGTTTCGAGGGAAGGCTTAGTTTTCTCCACGCATATACCAGGTGTGTAGCTTGGAGTTCGCTGGTACGGCGTTTACAGACTCGACGAACTTCATGTCCTATCAATCAATTTCAGGCCACGTTGAGGCTCCTAATGAATCGTACCATTAAATAATTAATATTAAAAGTTAGCTACCCTACGTTCAGAGTATAACTTGAGACCAAACTTGGTTGAAGAGCTCTTCGGGAGTGAATGATTAAAATATTTGCGATTGGAACTTTATCTGTCATCTTTAATTAGTTACCTTTTATTATTAAAGCAATATATAGCGCTGAAATTACAATTCGACAAGAAGGTTCGAGAAACGTGGTGTATGCGGACATACAGGCGCGTGCGCCTTTTTTTCTGTATTGGAATTCGCGGGTGCAATTATTTAGGCGTGAGTGTTTGAATGTTCCGGTAAGTGCTTTCGTTATCCTTGCAAGACGTATGCCTTAATTAAATGGCCGATTAAAAACTACGCCTGTTGTTCCCATGCTCTCAAGCCTGTTATTGTTCATAAAAACATCTCTTTAATGAATTAATTATTTACTTAATGAAGTGAATCGTGGTACGTGATCGAGCTGCGTAGAAGTAGATAGGCATTGAATCCTGCACACTCGAGAGAGTTCGCGAAGCTGACGTCAAGTGCTCACCCTTTTACAGGTTCAACATGTGCGCTCCAGGTCTGGAGCTGTGCTCGACGTTAGGCCTGGCCGAGGTGGCCGGCATGTGCCAGCCGCAGCGCAGCTGCAACGTCAACCAGGACTCCGGGCTCACGCTCGCCTACACCATCGCGCACGAGATCGGACACAAGTGAGTCGGTGGGAATGTTCTCCTGTGTCTCGTGGTTTGTTCGTGGGATGAAAGTGCAGCTCTCAGTCAGCTTTTCTTTTTTACAGCGAAAGCTGTTATGAGATCATTTCACCGGCCGTTTTACAGCGAAAGCTGTTATGAGATCATTTCACCGGCCGTTTTTGGCGCCGTAGTTGTCCGCCGCCGCCGCCGCCGCCGCCGCCGCCGCCGGTGTCCGTAACCAGTATCGATCGAAATAAGTAAAAAAAAAACGAAATAAGAAAAAAATTCCAGGATGGAACGAGGTTCGAACCTGGGCCCTCTGCGTGGGAGCCCAGTATTCAACCTCTGAGCCATGCCGGTGCTTGAAACTGCCTTGCAAAAAGGTCCTATACAGGCTTCATGTCGGGAAGGAACCACATTAGCATATGCAATATAGCGTGGTAGAAGAGTAAAATAAGCACCAAGCGTCGCACAACGTGAATTCTGTAACCAGGCGTCACACAATGCGAATTGCGCAACGAGTAGGTTGTGAAATGCTTCCAACCCATTACAAAGATCTCTGCCATAATTCTTCGTCGTCATCAGGCACAGCATCAAAGTGCGCATAATGCCTTACATGCGTTTAGCAGGTACCATGGATCTCCGTAAAATGACGAAAAATGGCACAGTGCCTGCTGCCCTACTTCTCAGAAATTAGAATGATTTAGAGCGTAGTGGGTTCCTCGCAAGTGCACTTGTATTGGTTGCCAAGGAAGCCTATAAGGGCATGATCCATTTCCTCGGAGTCTCAGTAAAGTTCTTCGCCCCCCCCCCCCCCCGTCTCTCTCCCACGTCAACGTATGTTATACAGCATGACGGGAGAGGGAAATAGCGAGCGGGCGTCACCCAATGCAAATTACATAACTGGTGGGCCGTTTAAAGCTTCCAACCCATTACAAAGGGCTGAGCCACAATTCTTCATCGTCATCAGTCGTCGCGTCAACAAAGTGCACATAATGCCTTACAGACGTGTAGCTGGTGCCTCGCTTCTCCGCAGAATGACGAATAATGGCTTAGTAGGTGCTTCCCAACTTCACAAAAATTGTGATTTATGGCGTAGTGGGTACCTTTCTAGTCTACTTGTATTGTAGCCCCAAGAGAGCTTACAACGGGCTCTAGAAACGCCGCTCTTCCAGCTTTCGCTGTGACTGTGCTGCGGTTTCAGCGCAGGCCTGGCGTTTTTTTGGCGCCGTAATTGTCCGCCGCCGCCGCCGCCGGTGTCCGTAACCAGTATCGCTCGAAATAAGAAAGAAAAAAACGAAATAAGAAAAAAATTCCAGGATGGAACGAGTTTCGTATTCAACCTCTGAGCCATGCCGCGTTTGCAAAAAGGTCCTATACAGGCTTCATGTCGGGAAGGAACCACATTAGCATATGCAGTATAGCGTGATAGAAGAGTAAAATAAGCACCAAGCGTCGCACAACGCGAATTCTGTAACAAGGCATCACACAATGCGAATTGCGCAACGAGTAGGTTGTTGAATGCTTCCAACCCATTACAAAGGACTCTGCCATGATTCTTCATCGTCATCAGGCACAGCATCAACAAAGTGGGCATAATGTCTTACATGCGTTTAGCAGGTACGACGGCTCTCCGCAGAATGACGAAAAATGGCACAGTGCCTGCTGCCCTACTTCTCAAAAATTACAATGATTTATAGCGTAGTGGGTTCCTCGCAAGTGCACTTGTATTGGTTGCCAAGGAAGCCCATAAGCGCATGATCCATTTCCTCGGGGTCTCAGTAAAATTACAATGATTTAGAGCGTGGTGGGTTCCTTGCAAGTGCGCTTGTATTGGTTGCCAAGGAAGCCCATAAGCGCATGATCCATTTCATCGGGGTCTCAGTAAAATTACAATGATTTATAGCGTAGTGGGTTCCTCGCAAGTGCACATATATTTGTTGCCAAGGAAGCCCATAAGCGCGTGATCCAATTCCTCGGGTTCTCAGTAAAGTTCTTCGCTCCCCCCCCCCCCCCCCCCCCCGTCTCTCTCCCACGTCAACGTATGTTATACAGCATGACGGGAGAGGGAAATAGCGATCAGGCGTCACCCAATGCAAATTGCATAACTGGTGGGCCGTTTAAAGCTTCCAACCCATTACAAAGGGCTGAGCCAGAATTCTTCATCGTCATCAGTCGTCGCGTCAACAAAGTGCACATAATGCCTTACAGACGTGTAGCTGGTGCCTCGCTTCCCCGCAGAATGACGAATAATGGCTTAGTAGGTGCTCCCCAAGTTCACAAAAAGTGTGATTTATGGCGTAGTAGGTACCTTCCTAGTGAACTTGTATTAGTAGCCCCAAGGGAGCTTAGAACGGGCTCTAGAAACGCCGCTCTTCCAGCTTTCGCTGTGACTGTGCTGCGGTTTCAGCGCAGGCTTGGGGGTTTATTTTTTTCTATCATTGAAATCTAGAAGAATTCTTGTGTTCGTATAAATTTATCTCTCTTTTCGTATTGTTGTTTTTGTTCAGCGTTGCATTCTGTAATCATCCCCTCATGACGTCAATACCACGTGTTACTGAAATTGGCGTGACCTATAGACCGTTGCATCGGGCGAGGAGGACCGGACTGGCAACCAGCGCTTTCCTCCTTTCTGGCTTGTGCGCGACGGCGCGGAGTGTGCGGACTGGTGCTTGGATGAGTGGCGTTTTCGAACAATTTTTGCGTGTTTTAGGTCGACCTGCGGATATTGGTGTCCTTTATTGCGATGTCAGCCAGCGAATGGTCAACGGGAAACCACTGTGCCTTCTTTGGTTCTTCTAACAACTAGAGAAAAAAGGAAACTGCTGTCTGAATAAGTATGCGACGTGCATCGCCAAACGCGCAGTGTGTGCGGTTGCAAACTCTTCAAAGTACATCGTTTGTGTTACGTTACAGGTTCTAAATCGGCAAGTGCCGCAATATATACGGAATTCCCAGTGTTCGACGCACTCAAATGTAAATCTGATATGGCCAGATTTGCGAACAAACATAAGCGGTCAAGTGCGGCCCTGTCCGGTAAAGTGCAAAACATCTAAGTACCATTCGAGTAGTCACCTGAGTTGTTTTCGCTTCGTTTTATCTTTATATTTTAATATGATGTGTTTGGTCTAACAATTAGCTTCGTAGCTCGGCTTAACACGGTGATCTCTGCAGTTTATGTATACCGGCATTAGCACGGACGAGAAATCCTTCACTTCGCAACGGGGTAACCGGCATCATGCATTTAATTATTGCTCCGTACCAGCCTTGTAAAACTCGAACATTCTATGAACACTATACATCAAAAGGACGTGGCGAGACCTTTGGACATCAAAATGACGTGGCGACAACCATCGTAAGACAGCGGGGTTATCGTATACGATGAGCGATATGAAAGCCGAATAGAAAAAAGAAAGGAATTCTGTCGCTTTTTGTGTAAAACAACTACCTCAGGAAGACAAATTCTTACGTGGTCAAGAACCGTGTCCGACAAGTCGTGCAATAATATACTACATAGTTAATTCTCTTCTAAGCGCGATACAAAAACCACGTTGTTACGCTTGTCTAGTGTTTATTGAACTGCCAATCTTGCTGCTTAGCTTTGCGAACGACAGAAAGAATTTCGTAAGAACAGTACATCTGGTATACGAAGTTATAAAAAAAAAAACAAAAAAAACCGCGAATCACATCCGATGCCCATCAAAGGCTCGAGCCCGGGCGCGCTTCGTGCCTCACCGACAGAAGAAACTCTCTAACTATCTTCATCTTATCGCCGCCAAAATCCGGTCAAATATCACGACTCTTAAAAGAAAAAAAAAAAAAAAGCGCGCCGACACGTCAACATTAGCATCGTTTTTATGTATCAGCACCTCTCTTTAAACAGCTCTAACTTCGTCCACACCGGTGGGCAATAAACGAGCGAGTAATAAGCGGTCACTTAAAAGTTTAGAAACAAGATAGGCACGTTTGTGAGCAACAAACAGATGCCACGCCATGATATGGAGACTGCGTGTTCACACACGACCGGATGTACGAGCGGTAGTCGGTGCGACAGCATAAACACACTGTGAATGAAAAAAAAAAAAAGCTAACTAAAGGTTACAGTGCAAGAAAAAAATTCATTGTATAACTTAAGAGTGGCATAACTTGTTTGCCCTGCTAGAACGAGTACAAATATTTGCGTGGTTTTCCAACAGACAGTGCCGAAAACATATGACATCGACCACTTGCAACACGTTCGCGCCGCCGTATATTGATATAATTGACTCTCAACGGATGAAACCTTTTCAGGACGTCTGACATACTCATTTCCTACGTAGACCGCATCTCTCGCTACGAAATTCAGCGCGCCGGAACGAAAAAAACCGACTGCAACTGCAGCCGCACGCATACCTTCCATACAAACGCGGAGCTTCGCACATGCCAGTGGGTTGCCAGACCAGAGACGGCGCCGCCCGCTAGGCAATATGGCGGCGCTCACGAAAAAAAGGTCTATAGCCCAGAATGTAACGCTGAATTTTTGTTTTGATACCCTTGCACAACGGCGTGTTTTTTTCGGCGACATAAACTGTTTATTTGTTCAGTTGTTTGAGTTAGTCCTTATTGTGCTTATCGGATACTTCCATACCAAACTTTTCGTCGTCCTTTGGAAGTGTATAGCAAGTGGGTGGCTTATACCAAGTTACTTTACTTGCACAACGTGAGAAGCGTGGCTGATTCAAGATCCGAGCAGCATTTGTGAGACCTTACAGATGACTGCAATTATCGTGCCGTCCTGGCGATGACCAAGTCTACTGAAATAAACATTATAAAAGATGCGCTGAGGAGGATCGAAGGAACATCCTGCTGAAGCACTTTAATATGTTTTTCTCATTTTCGGGAGCAGTGCTCCCTGTCAAAGCTCAATCCGCCTCTTTCACAATGCCACGGCGCATGCGCCCTTCCCCTAGCGGAAAAGTCGCGAAACGCCTTCAATCTCGGAGGCTTTTGTTCTGGTCATATAGGTTTTTCCGGCCCCTACCAAAACCCTACCAAAACGGTAGAGGGCAGCACAGAAAAACGTAAAAAGCGGGTTTACGAAATTTTTTGCACTTTCACTTAAAAAATAAGGGGGGGGGAGGCATCATATCCCCCCCTCCTTATTTTTTAAATTTTGCATGCGCATATATAGACGCACACATACAAACAAACGCACGAGCATACACAAAACGTGGTTGACCCCCCTCGTCCCCGCTGAAAAAAGAGTTTGTTTGCGCCCCCGGTTCACTTCAACTGAACAGTAGAGAGTCTCCGGAAAATATGAAATGTTCGACGCAAGTACTCACAGACAAAGTTTCCAGCACTGTTTTTTTTTTTGTAATATGTGCGTTTTTTATTGTCCCATACACGATGAGTTCCTCGATGTATCGAGTTTCTCGCTATATTTGTGCCGTGTGTTGCAGCTTCGGCATGAGCCACGACGGACCTCACAACGGCTGCCAGGCGCCGGCGGGACTCCGGCAGCACGTGATGGCGCCCCATCTCAGCTCGGACCCGTCGCCCTTAGTGTGGTCGAATTGCAGCCGAGAAGAGATCACACGCTTCCTCGAGTGAGTTTCTAAGGCGTTCCTCGGTCGACTGTACAGTCTCGGGAAAATGATATCCTTAAATGGCTCCTCACCAAGTTAGAGTATTGTAAACACCGCAGTAAACAAACAACGCGGAACATAGGTCGGTCGGTGGCAATAAAGTCTGTTAAGTACAAAGCGGCTGCTTGGCGCGAAGACAATCCAAGTGTCAAAACAGAAGGCCACGCGCCCTTTCTCTTGAGGTAGCCGAGCTTCGACACGGTAAGGCTGATAGCCACGTGGGCGAATTCCCTCCGCAACAGGCACAGCTTGGAACATCTCGTACCGTGGTCCTATCCGAAGCGCGCAGTGCCACCATTGGAAATGCGTCGTTGCGGAAGCCACATAGAAAGAAGCGCGGGGTTGATATCTGGTCCGTCAGGTGCCAAAGCCAGTCTGATCCGATTGGTTTCTGAGATGTAGGCCTAATTGCTATTTATACTATTTTATACTAATTGCATGACTGCAATTTTAATTTATGCAATACCTTAATATTTCATTCTATCATATACAAACCTTAACTTATTCCATCCTTTTTATATTTGTTGAGTGGTTTTCACCGACGGTAACAGTGCATAGTGGGATATATCCTGAAAGCCTTCTGGGAGATAGGTGAAGAAGACGACGTTCTTGCGTGAGCTGTGGTGTGGTTTCTTACTGAGTCAGTGCTCTTATTTCCACGTAACGTTTTTGGTGGAGGTGCTGGGTATTATTTAATTTGTCATATATTTAATTTAATATATTATTTAATTTTTATCTGGGTTTTCGGACATGTCGGACCGACGCTTGATAGGGCGGTCTGGACGATAGCAAAGAGTGTCAGTCGGTATTCGTGCCACCAAATGCAAAACAGACGGGGCTCGTCACGTGAGCGTTACCCACTCCCTCGGCTCCAGAACATCTGAAAATGGAGGGAATGAACTCTGCGACGCCGTAGCCGAGGCAAAGGGGTAGGGGGGGGGGGGGGGGTATGGATGAGGAGTGCGACTGTTGATAGGATACACTAGCTGTTGACAGTGGTTCTTGGCACCTTGTGGCATGGTAACAGGACAGTTCGACATCTTCTAACCACTTAAGCATAGTGTGCCGATCTGAAGAAATATTTTGGTGTAAAGCTGTCTAAACGATGCCTTACAATTTCCACTTCATAACAAGTATTCGTAATAGGGCTTGATGAGAGGCCCTTTAAAGGGACCCTGAAACGGTTTTTTGAAGTTTTGTCAGCGTTTAGGCAGGAGCATCCCCAAATCATTCGCACCAGAAATTAAGCGACGCACTGTCTACCAAGGCCGCTACGGAATTTATATCTATACCCTTCTCCTCACCACTGCCTTGCACCCTCGACTCCCAGACACCCTGACATCGTCGGCGATCGCAGCGCTCTCATGAGCGCACTCGACGGTTTGAGCTTCGCCCAGTCATGGCCTCAAATATTGTGCGCCGACGGGTTGCGCGCAATCTCGGAGGCCCAACAAAGACGAAGCTCCCGGAGTGGTTGATATCTGCTCCGATAGGTGCCGCCACACTACCAGCAGATCTTATTTTATTCTCCTGTACGGCGACAATCTGCAAAAGCATGCGGACAAACAAAAATAATTCGAGAACGATCACCGATAAGCGTAAACTCGGGCAATGTGGTTGTGTCTTAAAGGGTGAAGTTACAGCCACAAAAACGTGGACCGTGGCGTTGAACGGATAGCGAGAGCGCGACGCTCATTGCAGCGACGAGCTGAAGGGATTCCGCTCGCCAGATGCCTCACGAACATATGCACGATGTCGCAGCTTTACAAGTCACCAATTGTTAGATATGTGGTACACAACACGGCTAGGGCAATTAATTATGTCCAAGAAAAGAAACCTCGAGATAAATAATGTCGCTCAGCTCACGTCAACACGGAGTACGTTGTAACACAGGCAGACGACGCTCGTTGCCCACAGGAGGTTCAGTGACGTGTACTGGACATATCCAATCAGATCAGCCGCCTGCGTGACGTCGCGCGCGCTTCCAATACGACGCGCACTGGAAGTGGGCGGTTTGAAAACGCGTTTGGCTGAGCCGCTGTGATCGGTGGCGATTCGCAGCTCTAAAGCCTTGTAATAAATTACACAGTTTACGCACAGAGCTTAAATCGGTCTGTAAATGATCCTTGGGACTTGCTCTACCGGCTCAATGTGTTCGCACAAAATCGTCAAAACCGTTTCAGGGTCTCTTTAATGAAAAAAGAAATAAAAAAGCAGAGAGCTCGGCCGGCAGAGTCAAGTCTCTTGACCTGGTGAGCAGTGGTGAAGGGAAGGGGAAAAGTGAGGCAAGATAGGGAAGATGATGATAATAACTATTATGATAAGTACAGGAAGCTAAGTTCCTGGCACAGAATATGTTCGTGCATCGCATCTGTCTGCCGTCATGTACGCGCTTTAGGTCTTCTGTAACTCTTGATATGTTTTTAAAATGTATCTTATGATGACTTGTAGGACCAAATTCTAAGCGTGCCTTAAAACAATTTTTAATCTAAGCTCCCAAGTTCGAATGTTAAAATTTTTGACCATGTGGGGAATACATGTGTCGCACTTTTGTTGCAAATTGCGCGTGTGAAAGTATTCAAAAATACAAAAAAAGAAAAAAGCCATGTTGCACTTGTTCCTAAAGACGGCAACGGTATTTGACGACAGCACTATACTGCAAAACTTACGGAAGAGGGCCAACAGTTTCAGGTAAACTGCAATGTAACACGCCCATTTCGTTCTCCGTAAGCACCTTATGCACGCAAAGTAGCGATGGATGCAGTTTGTTTCTTTTTCTGTCGACTTTTCATGTTGAGGGGTTTGTCTTGTGAACTGTGGCGTTTGTTGTCCCATTGTTTTTTTTTCTTGTTTGCATCAACCTCTGCAAATAAATAAAGAGTGAAAAAAAAGGAGCGCCTTAGCGATAAATCGGCTTCCAACAGCCACGAGAACATTTTACTCGTTGTCAGACCATTTCCGCGTTTCGCATAAGCCGCCTCCGTACGTGACGTGCATAGTTCGGCGGCTGCGGCGAGGATTGAGGACAGCCCTTACACGTCCATGTGTGTGCTACGTAAAGCAAGTTCGTATACAGGCACGCTCGCAGTGGCACAATACGTTGCGCATGTCAAAAAACGACAACGATGATGCTTGCGTATGTAAGATGGCGCGAGCTGCAACATCTTTTCACTTTAAGGTTAACACGGCAGTTTCTTTTTTCTTTCTTTTGGGAGAGCAGCACGCGAAGAGGTACGACTCGTTTGCTTCCCCCAGTGTTGTGCCTCATGATTCTTCCTGCCCGAGTTTTGAGCTGTAACTTCCGTCATGCACACATATGTCCACAGTGCTTGTTTTGCTTTCGGCGTCTTTCTCTCGCGGGCTGCCGTCATCTGTCCACTTTTCTGCGCGCTCGCATAATAAGGGAGCAGATTACAAGCTCGCTGCCGCGCGCGCTTGTTATTGTAGGGCGCGCTGTCATTAAATATGTCATTATACGACAGCTGTCGTCCGTTGTATACATATACTATAGTCTTCTCAACAACTCGTATAGAAGAGCGAAAGAAAAAAAGAAAGGAAAGAAAGAAAGACAGACAGACAGACTCGTGGTGTGGATGTTCGGGACTTGTCTACCATGCTTTTGTTCTTCGGAATTCCGTGCATTAAGACCGCCTGTGTCGTTTATTTTTTCAAGCGCTCGGCATGTTTGCGAGACCGCACATATACCTCTCGTTGTCGCAACAGGCGTGTCATCCAGCGTGAGAGCTTCGCGGAAACCGAAGCTTGTGCCCGTATGGGCGCAATGCAAACAAAGCACATTTATTTGCGTGCACATAAAAAAAAACAAGAGGTAGAAAAGACAAAGAAAACATGCGTCCTAGAGAGAAGGAGCTGAAAGAAAAGGAAGGTAGGAAGGTTAATCAAAACAAACATCCGGTTTTGCTAGCTGTCTTGCACTTGACGATGGGAAACGGAACTAGAAATATGAGGATGAACTATAGCGATAGATAGAAACAGAGCACACGTACATAATCTGTAGCATTCCCAATGGCGGGCCGAGCTTATTGCGAAAGCCGGATACTACGAATTCAGCACCTGCCGCGCCTTTTTGAGTGGATTCAAGCAATGTAGAGGTTTAGAGTACCCGGATAGCGAAGAGCTTTGCTCGCTTTTCAGTTCACATTCTTCTTCAAGACTGGACATGCGTTCATGTTGGGATAGTCGGTACTGACTTAATGAATCCATAATACTAGCGAACACGCACTACAGACTATACAGAACAACACATAACAACCGCTAGACTTCAACTGAACTTTAATAGGCGTGAATGTCACATATATACATACTACTGCGCACGCGCAGGTGCCAAGTCGCCGACAAATGTCTCAAAAAGTTACGCCGCCTATCTTTGCCACCTCCTCACAAAGACCACTTTTTATATACGTGTCCTTTATGTTGATTAAAGTTCATTTGAAGTCCAGCAGTTGCCTTGTGTCGTTCTGTGCAGTGTGTGTTCGCTAGTACTATGGATTCGTGACATGCGTTTCTTCTGCTGATGAAATGCGTTAACGTTTCCCTGTGTGTGCGTCGCTTCCCCTAACGGGACATAGGTTTAGGAGCCCTCATAAGCAGGCTAACACCCCTTTTTGTACAGCATGAGAGCGACGCGTTACTGTTTTAACGTCACGTGTGTAGAGACACACGTATAGCGCTATCTCGAGTAAAAAGCCCGACATATCTGCGCAGTGAAGAGGAAACACTGCACCGCTCACGTGCGCTGCGCTGAACCGGATCATTGCATCATCTTCTACGTAGGAGAGAGAACGAGGGAGAGAATACTTGATGTCAATCTTAACAACCCGTCGACAAGTGGACGTGTGGGCTGCGACATCAGTGTCGAGAAAGAATGCGGAAACAAGCAAATAACGCGCCACTGAAGTAGAGATGCAATGTACGTCTTGCAGACGACAGAAGTGGCATCGTGCTCCTGACACTTGTGTTATCTAAGGACGCTACTGAGGTTATCACTACAGAGGACGACGGGGAGCGTACTGAGCCATGTTGGATGATAACGGAGCTTTCCTTGAAGTGGAAGTCTGCGTGGGAGACTTCGAGAAAACCGCTTTAGTGTTTCATACCGCTTTAGAGGTATGAAACAAACGTAATACTTGTGCGAGGCCGGCGTATACTTTCTACAGGGTTACTGTTTTTTCTCCTATTTCTTCACACCCGCTTGTATTCTATTTCGCGTAAATCCTTGCATTCTGCTTTCTGCTCCAGAGCTCAAGGGGGCGCGTGTGAATACCGTTCGCGACGTCCGCGTTCCGATGGCGGCGGACTGCAATAACGCTATTATGGCTAACCTCAATGGACATTCTGAAAAGTGGTGTGACCTTCTCTGCTCCACAGCCCCTCCCCCTCCCCCACGCACGCACACACGCGCACACACACAAGTAGAAATAAGACACATGTTGTGTAGCCCAGGTGTGTGCGTTTTGTCTCTTAAAGATCTCACGGTTTTCCTTCGTGCATCTGTACTAAGTCGTCAAAACGCCAGATCGCATGAGCCTTCATGGTCTCACGCTAAACAGCGTCACGTTGTCAAAATTAATCCAGACCGTCCCACTCGCCGCCCCTGTGTTCACTGACCGTTAAACGGAATCAGTCAGTTAGCAAGCACAATCTTACGCGCACCTCGTACACGTAGCTCACTTTTGGTGCATGTTACCGTGTGTTCACCGCGCAGCCGAGACTGGGGCAGCTGCCTAGACGACGAGCCGCGGGCTCACCAATTCACCTTTCCTTTGCTGCCACCGGGTGCCATGTACGACGCCGACCACCAGTGCCGGCTGCAGTACGGACCGGCCGCCCAACACTGTGACGGCATCGAGGTGAGCGCCTTCTTTATTCCCCCTCCGTATCCCAGAACGCTTTTAGGTCCCCCCCCCCCTCCCCCACTAGCCCCGTTTTTTCCTTCTGGATTGCACTGATACATCGCAGCAACCAGGGATTTACACATCTGCACCCTATATCACACCCCGTCCCCTATACGGAACACGACACTCCTTGAACCGATCTCCAACCCGCCCTTCCCTTATATATTTCGGAAACGCCACTATACATGTGCCAGCTCTCTCCCTTCCTCCTCCCCACTGTTCTCCTTAACCAGAACCCAGGATAAATGCAAACGCCTGGCCGCAACGTCTCAGCACTGGCCGTCTTCTGCTCGTCACTCACTGCAAAAGCAAGATGCTAACGCAGATTGAAAAAGCAAAAAACAAAAACGAATTTGGTTAATTTCAACCCAATTTTTATATCGCCATCACATTAATACATGATAGCCCAGGATTCCGGTAAATGCTGTCCCTTGATAGCTTGTCAACGCCGTGGATACCTGTGGTACTTTGGTGGCATTGCAGCGACATGGAAGCAGAAAAAAAAAATTGAGGGATAATAATGAGTAAAGCATTCACACGAAGTTTAACGGCTACATGATAAAAATTTTGTCATAACATGAGCAAAATGCAAGATTTCGTTAGAGAGGAAAGGTGACAGATACAGGTCCGTGATGTGTTTCGCAGACAAGAAATGGGCGTGGAAAAAACACGCAATAAAAAAAAGAGAGAGAAAGAGGAACACTCTGCATGAACTGCATTTCCGATCGGCGGTATGTTCCTGTTATATCTACTGCAAAAAATAATTTTACCCTACAAAAATTCGTTCGAGCTTTGTCCTCGAGCTACGTTTCCAATATCGTGGGTGTCCGGTCTACGGCGAGCTTTTCTGCAAAACTAGGGGGTAATGCAGGCAGAGCACGCTTTACAGAAATTTTGGTGGATTTGTCGGAATGAGAAAACTGGGAGGGCGCATTCGTTTTTCGTTTTCTTTATTTACTTGTTTTGGATAGTTGCCCACGTTAGTAACATTTTACTTTATTTAAATTTGAAGCCTAATGGAGTTGTGAGAGTTGGGAGCTTTCACAGCTGTGGAGTAAAGCAGTGGGTATCAAGCGGGCTCCCTTCTCCAGGAGCAAACGTGAAATAGATTAGCGTCTGACTTTTGTATTTGCGTGAATCTGTGGCCATATACATCGCCGCTTCCAATTTACGAAGAAATAGTTTACAGTAAGAAAGCGATTTATATAATTTACAAATCAGGATTGCTCCGCGACGTCGTACGAAGAACTCGGTATCAACTTGCTGTGGTGAACTACATGGAGCCGCCAAGCGCATTTCATGTGGCCGCGTAAACGATGCCAAGATTCTTGATGCTGTGCCTATCGTGATTTTGCGAATTGCGAATTCAAGTGAGCGCGACAAGCGTTCTCTTGCTTTGTTCACGTGATAGTGATAGTGCGTGCACGTGTCTTGACGACGGGTGTGTCCCGTGCCAGGAAGTGTGCCGGACGCTGTGGTGCCGCCTGGACAACAAGTGCGTCACCAAGATGGAGCCCGCTGCACAGGGAACCGTCTGCGACAAGAACAAGGTGCGCAGATGCGTCTTACTTTCTTCTTGTTGTTCATTATAGAAATCGTGCAAACTTGACGTGTTATCGGAAGAAGAAGGTAATAAATCTTGATCTCAGCTAGAACGCCATAAAGCAGTCCTCGAAAAAATAAACGCAACCTTGTGGTTATGTGACCGTTCAGGCGTCACGGAGCCTTTGTTCGTCTTGAGAGATGATTTTTTTTTTCTTTTAGTCCAAGGTAACGGCTGTAATGGTCGCTGTTGTAAACGCGTATTTTTTCACACTCTCGTGAAATTACGCGGGCTTAGTGCGTGGCGGAATTTAGCGAATGGCACAATTTAACGTCATCGCACCATGTTGTTTCATTCTTTGACAGGCATATGACCGCATTCGCGAGTATACAGCGCTGGAGTGGGTGCGCGTAACATTAAACTCGAAATAGCCCGTTTTTCAGGCACGCGGTTTGCATTTAAATTTATTATAGAAGGCGCAGAGCAATTGGTCCGTACCCGCAATATGCGCCGTCGTCCTCACGATCCTTATCACTTGCAGCAGCTGGAGTTAACAGCGAGAAAATGATCTTCGCGGAATGCTGTCGGAATTTCTTTTATTTTTCCCCATATATGTAAGTACAGTATTATCAGATAAATTTATATCTTCAGTGAATATATGAATTCATCAAAGAATGCTTACATATAGGAGAAAAAAAGAAAAAGAAATTCCGACGGAATTCTGCAAAAATGGCATTTTCGAAAGAAGCAAGTACTCAAAGAAGCTACGAAAGTAAGGCAGGGGGAAGGGTGGCAAAGGGGCATAAATTGGCTCGCCGCGCGTCTTGGCATTGCGCATTTATTTTTGAGCGTGTTGGCCAGTGTTTTTGGTTCAGACGTGTGCGAGGCCGGCATGTGGCGACACCCCGTGGCGGACGTGGCACCTTCACGACGCGACACGTGGCCTTCGAGATAGGCCTTATTCAATCAGCCAATGGCTGTCGTACCCGCTTCCTGCGCAGTCGGTCGCGCTTGTTGCGCGGTTCGTGACGACGTTGCGAAGGAGAGAGCATTTGATTTCTTGGCGGTTTTCGGCGCGAAATTTTAAATTACGTACTGCAAGCAGTACGATGACACTTGACTCACACGCTCACAGGAGCCTTGATTGCAGATTGGCGGCATTTTGCATGTTCAAAAATTGTTGAAGGGCCCTAATACTGCCCGATACTGCCCATAATACTGCCCGCTACTGGCCACGCGCCATCTAGTGTCCGCGGTTTCGTATGCCGTGCCCTTCCAGCGTCGTCGCTTTGTGCGCGCAGTGGTGCTACCTGGGCGAGTGTACCGAGATGGGCGAGCGTCCGGAGGCCATCGATGGCCACTGGGGTCCCTGGTCCAACTGGTCCGAGTGCTCGCGCAGCTGTGGTGGAGGCGTCATGGTCTCCGAAAGACACTGCGACCACCCGAGGTGCACATGCTTTTTTTCTGTGGATGCCGTTTTTGGTTTCCATCACGAAAAAGACGAACTATTGTGACGTACATGATACAATGCAACATCGGGTGTACTGAATGCGATGCTGACAATTGTACGTACCTAACTAGTGCCTATAAAATAGATATAGGCTGCTAAACATGTCAAACTGCAGAATAACCCTGTCGCGGGCGCGACGATAGCTACTTCGGGGGGTGTTTTCTCCACCTGTTTACGACGCAATTTAGAAAATACTAGATTAACTCAGAATAGTGCAGAACGCTATGGAACTAAGTCTGTAAGGCAAGCTTGGTTCATGAAGATAGCCGACAGAGAGGCATAATCACAGAAGTCTACAGTGTTAACTTGTCCGTTTGTCGCTGTTGTCTTTCGTGAGATAACGTATCTACTTTGCGCAATAGCAAGCAAACAAACAGTTCAAGCTAGGACAACGATAAACGTACGTGCTTTACTTCGTGATGCTCTGTGCGCAGCACCTGATGGCGTTGTATGCAATGATGTATTAACGTGTTGAGCGGCCGCTCACACCATTATAAAAAAAAATCACAGCATATCCACGGGGTGAATGATAATGAGTGGGGCGAAGCTCCGGAGGGAATCATCGGTAAACCGTGAAACTCTTCCGTGAAATTCGCCCAGTACATCATATAAGGAGTGTGAAACACCGTGTATATATTAAACATCAAACTTTTACTGTACTGTTGGTTTACGTGGTCCCTTCATTATCACCGCTTTATGATCGGTGAAATGCAGGGAAAGTGTCCGCTCCCGAGCGAAAGAGAAAGCGCGCCAAGAGCGAGCGCCTTGTCTGCCTCCATCCGGCGACTCCGAGCGAAAGAGAAAGCGTGCCAAGAGCGAGCGCCTTGTCTTCCTCCATCCGGCGACTCCGAGCGAAAGAGAAAGCGCGTCAAGAGCGAGCGCCTTGTCTTCCTCCATCCGGCGACTCCGAGCGAAAGAGAAAGCGCGCCAAGAGCGAGCGCCTTGTCTTCCTCCATCCGGCGACTCCGAGCGAAAGAGAAAGCGCGTCAAGAGCGAGCGCGTTGTCTGCCTCGATCCATCCGGCGACTCCGAGCGAAAGAGAAAGCGCGCCAAGAGCGAGCGCCTTGTCTTCCTCCATCCGGCGACTCCGAGCGAAAGAGAAAGCGCGCCAAGAGCGAGCGCCTTGTCTTCCTCCATCCGGCGACTCCGAGCGAAAGAGAAAGCGCGCCAAGAGCGAGCGCCTTGTCTGCCTCGATCCATCCGGTGACTCCGAGCGAAAGAGAAAGCGCGCCAAGAGCGAGCGCCTTGTCTTCCTCCATCCGGCGACTCCGAGCGAAAGAGAATGCGCGCCAAGAGCGAGCGCCTTGTCTTCCTCCATCCGGCGACTCCGAGCGAAAGAGAAAGCGCGCCAGAGCGAGCGCCTTGTCTTCCTCCATCCGGCGACTCCGAGCGAAAGAGAAAGCGCGCCAAGAGCGAGCGCCTTGTCTTCCTCCATCCGGCGACTCCGAGCGAAAGAGAAAGCGCGCCAAGAGCGAGCGCCTTGTCTGCCTCGATCCATCCGGTGACTCCGAGCGAAAGAGAAAGCGCGCCAAGAGCGAGCGCCTTGTTTTCCTCCATCCGGCGACTCCGAGCGAAAGAGAAAGCGCGCCAAGAGCGAGCGCCTTGTCTTCCTCCATCCGGCGACTCCGAGCGAAAGAGAAAGCGCGCCAAGAGCGAGCGCCTTGTCTGCCTCGATCCATCCGGTGACTCCGAGCGAAATAGAAAGCGCGCCAAGAGCGAGCGCCTTGTCTTCCTCCATCCGGCGACTCCGAGCGAAAGAGAAAGCGCGCCAAGAGCGAGCGCCTTGTCTGCCTCGATCCATCCGGTGACTCCGAGCGAAAGAGAAAGCGCGCCAAGAGCGAGCGCCTTGTCTTCCTCCATCCGGCGACTCCGAGCGAAAGAGAAAGCGCGCCAAGAGCGAGCGCCTTGTCTTCCTCCATCCAGCGACTCCGAGCGAAAGAGAAAGCGCGCCAAGAGCGAGCGCCTTGTCTGCCTCAATCCATCCGGTGACTCCGAGCGAAAGAGAAGCGTGCCAAGAGCGAGCGCCTTGTCTTCCTCCATCCGGCGACTCCGAGCGAAAGAGAAAGCGCGCCAAGAGCGAGCGCCTTGTCTTCCTCCATCCGGCGACTCCGAGCGAAAGAGAAAGCGCGCCAAGAGCGAGCGCCTTGTCTTCCTCCATCCGGCGACTCCGAGCGAAAGAAAAAGCGCGCCAAGAGCGAGCGCCTTGTCTTCCTCCATCCGGCGACTCCGAGCGAAAGAGAAAGCGCGCCAAGAGCGAGCGCCTTGTCTGCCTCGATCCATCCGGTGACTCCGAGCGAAAGAGAAAGCGCGCCAAGAGCGAGCGCCTTTTACGATCGCAGGCATCCAATGACATGCGCCATTCGCATTATACAAGCGCCATCTGTCATCTTTAAACAGCAACTCTAAGAAATACATGAAACGCCATCTAGTGAGCAATTCATTAAACTAGAGCTGGCTACATACATACTACTACAGAGGACGGAACGACCCACACCCTAAGGAGCTTCGCCCCTAAAACCGATAAATCTGAGAACACGAAGTTGTCCATCGTATTGCTATTGATATCAATGCGTCGCCTTTCAGGGGGAAACTGTGGCATTCTTTCTGATCACGAGGAACCGGCTATAGTCAGTTCGCGCTAACGTTATTCATAGGGACAACAGCTTTAGGAGAGGGCCTACTAGGCGATGGAAGGAAACTTGGGCATTAATACGCACATTGTTCAACATTACTAGTGCTACTATATCTCAGGTTCATGTATAGTAAGTCGGGTTATTTGTTAACGTTAACTCTCGTTTGTTAACTGTTTGTTAACCTTAACTCGTCTTCGTAGTATACGACGGTGTTACAGTTTCCTTGCCATGAAACGTAGGCGCCCCCTTCGCTAAATACGACTTGCAGATGGCAATTATTCATTTGCCGGGTACGCGTCTTGTGCGTAAGTGAATGCAGGACTTCTTCTGGAGACGACTATAAGTAGCATATTAATTCAAGTATGTAATTTTTTTTGCGCACTCGAGCATGCGTCGGCATCAAGACTTTCCATACTCGCCGTGTACACCTAAAGAATATGTGTTCGTTGGTTTGTGGATGTTATCGTCCTGGGCTATGAGAAACGCCGTAGTGGAGGGCTCCGGTTGATTTCGACCACTTGTGGTTTTTTAACATGCACTCAACATGGTTGCGAGGTTTGGCTACTTTGCGCCAGTTTGGCTACTTTTCGCATTCTCTCGATTTTTTCCAAAACGTAGACATGTGGTAACGTCGCAGTCACTGTCGTCAAAACATGGCAGTCATTGCATGTTCCTATCGCTTCCAATTCGACGCTTGCAGTACACAAGTAAAGGTTCCGAACACGTGTCACTAAGGAAACACTGTCGCCCATGGCTTGAGTTTGCTCACCACCTGTTGCTGCACACAACATTAAACTGCAACTTGAAGCAAAAAAGACAATCCTGGACGCTCTGCACTCCCTATCGTGGCAGCTCTGCACTGAACACCAGAAACCACATGTCCGACAAACTGCTTCTGTCAATTCTTAGGGTTAAGTTCGTACTACATCTAAATGATATTAACATCGCGCACTTCGTCATCCCACAAGAAAATATCGTTCATTTCATTCATCGTTGAGGTTTAACGTCCCAAAACCATGATATGATTGAGAGACGCCGTAGTGGAGGGCTCCGGAAATTTTGACCACCTGGGGTTCTTTAACGTGCACCTAAATCTAAGTACACGGGCCTCAAGCATTTTCGCCTCCATCGAAAATTCGGCCGCCGCGGCCGGGATTCGATCCCGCGTCCTTCGGGTCAGTAGTCAAGCACCGTAACCAGAGAGCCACAATGAAAACTGGTTTCCGAGTGCAAGGGACGCGATGATCATTTCCTGCTATGCAACACCTCCGATTGCTTATCTCTATTCAAGAGTGTCCGCGATCTGAAAATGATCAGCCATTAGCTAGCGGCGAATTTTTTGCGGTCGAGATCAAAAAGGTGAACGTTCTCGAAGTTTTGCTTCGCAAAAGCTTACTACGATGCGCATGGAACATCGCGAAGCTCGTGTTATCGGTTGTTCCTTTGTCCTCCGGATTAGTTAATATAATTATTGGGGTTTAATGTCCCAACACCACGATATGATTACGAGGGACGCCGTATTGAAAGGCTCCGGAAATTTCGATCACCTGGGGTTCTCTGACCTGCGCCTAAATCTAAGTACATGGTCCTCAAGCATTTTCGCCTCCATCGAACATGCGACCAACGCGGCCGGGACTCGATCCCGCGACCTTCGGGTCAGCAGTCGAGCACCATAACCACTAGACCACCGTGGCGGGTGTTTTCCGGATTGGTCTTGTTTTACAGCGAAGCTACATACGAATCGTTTGTGGGATTTCTTCGTGTCCGGAGACAGGAAGGCTCAGAAATGAATGAATAAACCAAAATAAATTTCCTGGTGGGGCTGGATTTGAACCATCTATATC
This sequence comes from Rhipicephalus sanguineus, assembly GCF_013339695.2. Taxonomy (NCBI): domain Eukaryota; kingdom Metazoa; phylum Arthropoda; class Arachnida; order Ixodida; family Ixodidae; genus Rhipicephalus; species Rhipicephalus sanguineus. The sequence goes on from NC_051178.1 coordinate 231,608,794, forward strand.
AGCGATTATCAACGACTCTGGAATAGTAGAGAGTTTGAGAATTGGGGACCCAAGACACTGGGCCCCCAGCTGCGTCGAGTAGGCTGCTCTTGCGCTCGGGGGATCAGCTGAGTTTGAGAATTGGGTCAAACACAGTCTTCGTTGGGTCAGACGCATGGGGCGCCACGCGCGGCGAAGTTAAAATTATGCGAGACGCGGGCCTTACTGCGTCGTGCACCGTGCAGCGTCTGCGTCGTCTCGCTGGCGACCTAAGACGCCTTGGGGACCCGCGCTAGTTTTCGATTTTCGGTTCTTGGGTCAACGCAAGCACAAGAGCCTAAGAGTGGCATGGGTTCTGCGCATGCGCCCTGGCAGCTCGCAATTTTCTTCGCCCGATTGTCAAACTCTGTAGTAATGAAAACGTTGCGATGCCTGGCGACAGTGCATTGTGTCTACAGTTTCTACACGTCTTTCTTCCGCGTCTGAAGTGTTCGATACACGACCACGATGACATTGACGACGAATTCGATCGAAACAGTCACGGCTGATGCCTGGTCTAAAGATAGCAAATTAAGTCAGTAGGAAATCGATTTCACTAAAGGCAGCCTATTGCATGCAACAATAATCTTCAGCAGTACGACCCACATAATCAGGAAGTGCATGGCTGTGCAGTGCAGTGCGCCCCGGCGGCGAGCTTGCGGTCACGGTGAGGAGCATTCGCTCTGCGTCAGAGCTCATTACACTTGCGTAGAAGGCAGAACATTACTCAAACTGTACACGGGCAGCAAATGCACGTCTCGTCGTTGAAGGGGAAAATGCGTCCAGTAAGCCTTCGTCGACCGTATAGTTAATAGATTTCGGTTGTTACACATTTCTTCCTTCATTCTGTCCATCAAGTGGGTTTACTTGTAGGCTGTGTAGGAGAAATGGTTCGCTCTGGTGGCGGCCATCAACGTATACCTTCTAATTCCTGCATTTTCGTCCTCTATGCAAAATGTCGTCCGTCGTGATGCTCACTGCAAAGCCGTTCGCCAACCGTTCAGTACAGAATAGACCCTCATAAATATTGCCACGTGCGTTTCTTTATTACTTTTGCTGTATTCGGTTTTCAGCCACAAAGACTGTCAGCAACGCTCAGCGCGAACCGCGCCTCATTGTTCCAGAGCCTTCGCGATCATTGTAGATCGTTTTGTTAAGATTGCGCGCAAGACGCGCACACTCGCGCTTATTCTAGAATTTGCACGACAGCCAGCGATAACGCTGGAATATTCGACGGCACATGCTTAAATGCCGACGCGCTTCAGCGCTGGTCAGTTGATCGACGGACGACGCCCTGTTCGCCGCTATCATTGTACAGCGTGTATTGCTGTAGTTCTAGTTCTCAGTTTCTCGGCCACAAGTTCGGCCAAATAAACAGTTTCATCCTGCAAACGCCGGCTGCTGTCTTCGTCGACGTCACGACCACGTGACATCTGGTGGAGGTGCTGCTGCTTCCATGATCCGGACGCCCCCGCGAAGCGCTGACCCAAGCCCAAGCCGCGAGGAGGACGACGGCAAAGAAAACCCGGATCGTCGAACTAGCCGCCGGCAGCAAGGACTAAAGCCAGAGTACGGACCTCTTCCCGGCAACGCCAGGCAACCTAACGCCGTGACCTCGACTGTAACGATGACCGACCCAGTAGCTCCAACATCGATCCGGCTGCATCAGCCCCGGGAGCCGCCAACCTTCCACGGGTCGTCGGTCGAAGATCCAGAGAGCTGGCTGGAAAGGTACGACCGGGTCGCCGTTTTCAACAATTGGAAAAGTGAAGACAAACTACGGCACGTGTATTTCGCGCTAGAAGACACCGCTCGGACATGGTTCGAGAATAGAGAAGCCACGCTGACGAACTGGGACCTTTTTCGCGCCGCATTTTTGGACACCTTCGGCAGCGTCGTCCGCAAGGAAAAAGCCGAAACGCTGTTGGAGACCCGTGTACAGCTCCCGAATGAAAGCATCGGGATGTACACCGAAGAAATGACCCGACTGTTCCGGCACGCGGACCCGGCTATGTCAGAAGAAAAAAAGCTTCGTTTCCTGATGCGGGGAGTGAAGCAAGAGCTCTTTGCCGGACTTGTACGCAACCCGCCCAAGACAGTCGCGGAGTTCAGTTCGGAGGCCACAACGATTGAAAAGGCCCTAGAAATGCGTACGAGGCAATACAACCGCCGTATGCCGACGACGAACTACGGGGAAGCACATTCGCTGGGCTCCGACGACTTGCGTGAGACGATAAGGGCGGTCGTGCGCGAAGAGCTCCGAAAGATGTTTCCTGCATCGCAATCCCAAGTGAATTCCATAGCCGACGTCGTTCGCGAGGAAATTCAGCATTCGCTGGGAGTTGCTGCACCGCCGCCACCTGCGCCGGAAGCCATGAGCTATGCTGCCGTTGCACGCCATGCTGTCGCTACTCCGGGCTATCACCAACGCCCCGCGCCATCGCAGTTCCGTCGCCAGACACCGCCGCCACCTCCGACGCCATCCCGCCCGCCTGCAGGCCAAAGCTACACCCCCCGAAAGACCGACGTTTGGCGCGCCCCTGACAACCGCCCGCTCTGCTACCACTGCGGGGAGGCCGGCCACACGTACCGCCGCTGCCAGTACCGACAGATGGGGCTACGCGGATTCGCCGTCAACGCGCCGCGCCCGCAGCCAGGCGAACGGCCTCGCGACATCGACGACTACCTGGCCGGAACACAGTGGCAAGAACGACGACCTTCCCGCTCGCCGTCGCCCGGCCGCTACATGTCACCGCACCGTCGGCAGCACACTGGCCCAAACCGGGGCCGGTCGCCTAGCCCGTATCCGGGAAACTAAGGGCAGCAACCGATGGAGGTGCGGTTGCTGTGCGACGAAATGCCGAAGATCCTCCGCGGCCGCCGACGACGACTACGCGACGAGACCTGCCGAACACGACGCGAAGCAGACGAAGCCCTGACGACGAAACCTCGGTCCCTGAAGAAGACCTGTCGACGCGACGTACAAGCAGCGGGACAAGCCGACCTAGCCGTGACCCGACGCCGCGATTTAACCGCAACGCAAGACGACGGATTAGCGACCTCGACGTACTATTCGACGGCCACAACGTCACCGCTCTCGTCGACACTGGAGCCGACTATTCCGTCGTCAGTGGACCATTCGCCAAAAGATTGAAGAAAGTTAGGACCGCTTGGCAAGGGCCCGAAATCCGGACCGCTGGGGGCCATCTAATAACTCCGGCTGGAGTCTGCACCGCAAGAGTCACCATCAATAACCGGACTTATCCTGCGAGCTTTGTAATCTTACAGCATTGCTCCAGGGATGTGATACTTGGGATGGACTTCCTAAGCCACCACGGCGCCGTCATCGATCTGAGATCTGAGTCAATAACACTAACCTCAGAAAAAGCGCTGCCGCCACACACGACGCCAGGAAACCCCGTGTTGAATGTGATAGAAGAACACGTCACCATTCCGCCTCTCTCCAGCATCATCATTTCCGTCGGAACTCAAGAACCCGCAGACCTTGAAGGTGTCATCGAGGGCGATCAGCACCTACTTCTGAACCGTCAGATTTGCGTCGCAAGAGGCATAGCCGAGCTGCGTGATGGCAAAGCTAAGGTAGTGCTGACAAACTTCAGCCACGAATATAGGCACCTCAACATTGGTACGACGGTCGCCTACATCCATGAATTCGTGGATGCCAGCAGTTCTTTCGCCCTCTTCGATGCTACTGAACCTGCTTCGACGGATCGACGAAACCAACCCGATTTCGACGTCAACCCGAGCCTCCCGAAGCACAGGCAAGACCAGCTAATAGCCCTGCTCCTACAATTCAAGGACTGCTTCTCGTCGTCGTCAAGAATTCGACAGACCCCAGTCGCGAAACATCGCATCATAACAGAAGAAAGTGCCCGACCAATCCGTCAGAGCCCGTACCGAGTTTCGACGCGAGAACGCGAGGCCATCAAGAAACAGGTCGACGAAATGCTACGCGACGACATCATCCAGCCGTCCAAGAGTCCGTGGGCGTCACCTGTGGTGTTGGTGAGGAAGAAGGATGGAACCCTACGTTTTTGCGTCGACTATCGTCGCCTGAACAAGGTCACGAAGAAGGACGTGTACCCTCTCCCACGGATAGACGACGCCCTAGATCGACTCCATAACGCCAAGTACTTTTCGTCGATGGACCTCAAGACCGGCTACTGGCAAATCGAAGTAGACGAGAGAGACCGAGAAAAGACTGCCTTCATAACACCAGACGGCCTGTTCGAGTTCAAGGTCATGCCCTTTGGTCTTTGCTCGGCACCCGCAACTTTCCAACGTGTCATGGATACAGTGCTGGCTGGCTTGAAGTGGCAGACTTGCCTCGTGTACTTGGACGACGTCGTTGTGTTTGCCTCAAACTTCGACGAACACCTACGGCGGCTTGAAGCTGTACTTCAAGCAATAAAGAGCTCCGGACTCACCCTGAAGCCAGAAAAGTGTCGCTTTGCGTACGAGGAACTTTTGTTCTTGGGACACGTGATAAACAAGTCCGGAGTACGCCCTGACCCCCAGAAGACAGTCGCCATCGCTACATTCCCGCCGCCTACCGACAAGAAGGCCGTGCGTCGATTTCTTGGCCTGTGCGCCTATTACAGGCGGTTCGTCAACAACTTTGCCCGCATCGCCGAGCCACTTACTAACCTTACCAGGACCGACGTCGAGTTCAAGTGGGAAACGCCGCAGCGGGAAGCATTTCAAGAACTAAAACGACGCCTGCAGACGCCTCCGTTACTCGCGCATTTTGACGAATACGCCCAAACGGAAGTGCACACCGACGCAAGCAATGTAGGACTCGGCGCCGTTCTTGTGCAGAGGACTGACGGAGTGGAAAGGGTAATCAGCTATGCTAGCCGGTCGCTATCAAAGGCGGAAGCAAACTATTCTACGACAGAAAAGGAGTGCCTTGCCATAATTTGGGCTACAACAAAGTTTCGCCCCTACCTTTACGGCAGGCCCTTCAAAGTTGTGAGCGACCACCACGCCCTGTGTTGGCTAGCTAACTTGAAGGACCCTTCAGGTCGTCTCGCACGATGGAGCTTGAGACTTCAAGAATTCGACATTACCGTCGTTTACAAGTCCGGAAGAAAACACTCTGACGCCGACTGCCTGTCTCGTGCCCCCGTGGAACCGCCGCCGCAAGACGACCAGGACGATGACTACTTCTTGGGAACCATAAGTGCCGACGACTTCGCTGAACAACAGCGATCCGACCCGGAACTCAGAGGCCTTATGGAATACCTCGAGGGCAAGAACGCCGTCGTTCCGAAAGTGTTCAAGCGAGCACTGGCGTCGTTTTTCTTAGGTAACGGCGTTCTCCGAAGAAGAACTTCTCACCGAATCGAGCCAAGTACCTTCTCGTGGTGCCTTCAGGATTGCGGCCAGAAGTCCTCCAGGCCCTGCACGACGACCCGACAGCAGGACACCTCGGTGTTTCCCGAACGCTGGCAAGAATACAGGAAAAGTACTACTGGCCGCGCCTTGCCGCCGACGTCACTCGCTACGTAAGGACATGCCGAGACTGTCAGCGACGCAAGACACCGCCAACAAGACCAGCGGGCTTTCTTCAGCCGATCGAGCCACCTCGGCGACCGTTCCAGCAGATCGGGATGGACCTCCTGGGACCGTTCCCAACGTCGACTAGTGGTAATAAGTGGATCATCGTAGCTACCGACTACCTGACCCGTTACGCCGAAACAAGGGCCCTACCTAGAGGCAGTGCCGCCGAGGTAGCGAAGTTCTTCGTTGAAGACATCGTTCTGCGTCATGGCGCCCCAGAGGTCCTGATCACCGACAGAGGTACGGCGTTTACTGCGGAACTAACTCAGGCGATCTTGAGGCACAGCCAGACAAGCCACCGCCGGACCACTGCCTACCACCCTCAGACCAATGGCCTCACCGAGCGCCTAAATAAGACCATCGCCGACATGCTGGCCATGTATGTCGACGTTGAGCACAAGACGTGGGACGCCGTCCTTCCGTACGTGACCTTCGCTTACAACACGGCCGTCCAAGAAACGACGCAGATGACGCCGTACAAGTTGGTCTACGGAAGAAGCCCGGCAACGACGCTCGATGCCATGCTACCCAACGTCACCGACGAAGAAAATCTCGACGCCGCCGCTTACTTACAGCGCGCCGAAGAAGCACGACAGCTCGCCCGCCTACGGATCAAGAACCAGCAGATGACTGACAGCCGCCGCTACAACCTTCGACGACGCCACATGGAATACAAACCCGGTGACCGTGTATGGGTATGGACGCCAATACGCCGACGGGGACTCAGTGAGAAGCTTCTTCGACGATACTTCGGACCGTACAGGGTACTTCGACGCCTCGGCGCACTCGACTACGAGGTTGTCCCTGACGGCATTACGAACTCTCAGCGGCGCCGTGCACGACCTGAAGTCGTCCATGTCGTGCGCCTCAAACCATATTACGCGCGTTAGCAAATCTGAGGACTGTCATTTTGCTTGATTATTGTGCTTTCTTGTGCTTATTGTTTATTGTACTTTGTTGCTTTATTCTTATTTATTGTTGCATGCATCGGCCTGTTCTGTTTTAAGCATCGGGACGATGCTTTTTCAGAGGGGGGCATTGCCACGTGCGTTTCTTTATTACTTTTGCTGTATTCGGTTTTCAGCCACAAAGACTGTCAGCAACGCTCAGCGCGAACCGCGCCTCATTGTTCCAGAGCCTTCGCGATCATTGTAGATCGTTTTGTTAAGATTGCGCGCAAGACGCGCACACTCGCGCTTATTCTAGAATTTGCACGACAGCCAGCGATAACGCTGGAATATTCGACGGCACATGCTTAAATGCCGACGCGCTTCAGCGCTGGTCAGTTGATCGACGGACGACGCCCTGTTCGCCGCTATCATTGTACAGCGTGTATTGCTGTAGTTCTAGTTCTCAGTTTCTCGGCCACAAGTTCGGCCAAATAAACAGTTTCATCCTGCAAACGCCGGCTGCTGTCTTCGTCGACGTCACGACCACGTGACAATATTCGTTATGACCGCATGCCGTATTTCATTCAAACAAATTATCGGACATTGCAGTGAACTGCACAGCACTATAGTTTCATTTGTAAAAAAAAAATAGTGACAATGAAAATGCAACACAGGACAGAGAGATAACACTGATGCACAGGATGCACTGATGCACAGGTGTCTCTTGCTTGTACGAGTGTTAGATCTACGGTGTTTGCGTTTTTGTGTATTCATTTGTATGCTTTTTTGTGCTGTATTCATCCCCTCTGGTGTACCCGTTCCCACCTGAGCTCGACAAGGGCCTGTAGTATCTGTAAATGGATGGACGAATGAAAAACTCTAGTGATTATCTCTAAATAGCACAGTTTAGGCTTCGCTTGGTTCATCATCAGAAAACACAAAGCGGCCTGTGTAAACTTCTCTGGCTGGTTAAGTTTACGTGTAAACACGGCTCGTGTTCGTGGGCCCGTCACCTCAAATGCGACGCGCTCAGGTAGCTGCATTTTATAAATGGCTCCTCCTCTTTCTCTCTCTCCATCTGTGTTTCTATAGTAGTCACATAACGCTAATTTTACTTCCATCTTTCCCTAAGCTTGGCGGAGATTTTTCAGTGCATAATGTGACTGAACAACTTCGCGAACGAACTTTTCGAGTTGTCTTATATATATGCGCGACCGCGCATATATGAGACAACTCGCTGAAAAGGACTCTTGAAACGCTTGCGTTGACTGCCTTGGAAAATGAGGGATGAAAAAAAATACTGGCTGCTCGCATCCTGCTCGCTCTACGAAACGCTGGAAGCAAGCAAAGGTTCTCCACATTGTCTTCCTCTTTCGCGCTCTTTGCGGAAATGTCAGCGGATCGGTCGCCTCGCTTCCGCCAACATTGTTTTTGATGGGGCTTGGTAAAAATCAGTCTTATTCAAATGTCCACCGCGCACATTAGAGCCATAGGTATGAGGAAACAATAGGTAACAAAAACAAATTGAACATATAGAAATCGCCGTATATTCGGTATCACGAGGTTAACGATTGCTGCTTCACCATAGGTCGCACATTTGTAGGGCAAGAAAAAAATATATATATACATATATATAATGTAATTTGTTGCTAAATTACATGGGTGGCTGTCAGTAGCTTTAGGCCAGCTTCGACTTTAGTCGAAAACAACGTCGTAATTGCCTTAACTTAGAACTGCAAGTCCCACGACTCGAAGAAGCTAATTTTTTTTTCTTTTTTTTTTCAGTGACTTTGTTATGTGCCGGCAACGCGGGTGATACTGAGTTCATGAAACACTAATTTTCGAGAGATATTTAGGGACGTATTTAGTTATTCTGCAATCTCTTTTGCCAGTCATTTTTAGTGACCCTGATAGCACCGCTTGCCTGTAAATCTCGATATGGAAAATGTCATCTTTGTTCACCTCGTACGTAAAACCGAAGCGTAAACGTTTGGGTGATTTGGTATTGTTCCATTTTGATTATTTGTTAGCGCAACACTATGGCACAGACGAAAAGAACATACGAGGACAAGCGCATTTCTTGTATGTTTTTTCTTCGTCTGTGTTAGCGTTGCGCTACCAAATAAAAAGAGACATTTTCCTGGTTTATTTCCGGCAGCTGACTTTATGCCTCTTCGTAGACATAACGTTCGATCTTTCTTGCGCTCTTCTTCAGGCCAGCCTATGGTGGACGCTACTGTATCGGAGAGAGGAAACGGTACAGGATGTGCAACACCCAGGTAAACAATATCTCGGCAAAGTTTTAATCAATTTTAGTGGTGACTTATTTTGTAACGTCGTGACGTCTTTTGGCGTCCTTTCTTTTTCTCGCAGAGCTGCGCCGAGGACGCGCCCAGCTTTCGTGCCGTGCAGTGCAGTCACTTTAACAACGTATCCTACCAAGGAGAATTGTTCAACTGGTCTCCCGTGTCTGCTCCCGGTGTGTATAGGCAGGGTCCCGCTGCTTTCCAGAAGGGAAACAAACACTGAAGCTTTGCTTTGAAGGCTTCGACCACGCCTTCGTACTACTGCCTCGGGGTAGTGACTCGATTAATTAATTGATTGATAACGAATCGGAAATGTTGCAACAGGTGCACTATTTCTCTGCTAAATACAAAATTTTAGCGGAGTCATGGTGTATAGGGTACGAAAGAGCGATTAAAACAGTTTTAAAGGAAGCGTAGTCACATAGATAGAGAGATATAAACAAAATAAAGCAATAACGAAAGCGGCAAGGACTGTTCTCTGAATCGAATTTATCTACTTTCAAGTGTGCCATCTACTTATGCATGCGTTATCTTACGATAAATATCAGCGGCTTCTCCCGGGTAGTAAGCTAAATGTGTTTGTATTTAGGTACGTTGATGGAACTCTTCATAGCGTGACCACTTATTATCTATGAGTCCTATAATATATAGAGACATCTTCCGTCACAGCCACCTAGAATACTGTAGCCTTGTGCTGCAAAGATTTCGAAGTAATTATTTCGAGGGGGTTATTAGCAAATCTTTAAAACCATGCGCGCGCAGCGATGCCCCCTAGAGAAAAGCATCGTTGGTATGTTGGTCGGAAAACAATAACATTAACAATAAACATTAAAACACATTGAATATCGCCCAATACTACTGTCAATACGTGACAATTTAACTGAACAAACTACGGACAAAGGCGTTGACCTTTTTTTTCTACAGTGTATTTCTCTGGTCAAGAAAAGATAAGTTATCAGTATCGATGTTTAATGTAAACGGTAAACAGTTGTCGATAGGATTCGCCGTCGTAACCGATAGCTTCTGCCTATTTGCGGAGGGAACTCGACAAACGTCACACGTAATGACACGGCCGCGACAACAACAAAAGTGGGACACTGACCCAGATAGCTTAACAGTTGCAAGGCAAACTAGTGTGTTCGTCAACTCTGTTATCGCGTAGCGCTTGCGCTTTTATCAGCCTATCAGGCAGATATCGGCTATCGCCGAGAAGGCGACAATACGCGAGTAGCGAAGGCGGAAGGCAAGGCGACTGGTGGTATTCCTGCCTTTGATTGAATTCGTGTCTTTCTGATTCGTTTAACTCGTTCGAATAAATACAAATGTGGCATCTTCGCTCTAGTGGTGCCAAGCCTGAAGGAAGAGCGGAGCTGGGGGCCATTCCTTGTTTCTCTTTAGTTTTTTTTTTCTTTCTTTCTCTCTTCTGTTTCTCTCTGTTTCTTGTTTCTCTTTTTTGTATCCGTTTCTTCCTATTTCTTTCTCTTTCTCGCTCTTTCTACCTTTACCTCTCTTTCATTCCTTTCTTTCTTTCTCTCTCTCTCTCTTTGTTTTTCTTTATTTTTCGCTTTCTTCCTCTTTCTGTCTTGCTCTCTGTTTTTTCTATTTTTTTTTCGTGTCTGTTTCTTTCCATATCTTTCTCTCTCTTTCTATCTTTTTATGTCTCTATTCCCTTTATTTCTCTTTCTTCCTATTTCTCTCTCTTTCACGTGTTTCACGTGCTCCACTTCGCCAAGCATAGTTTGCGTTTAACGCTCGCACTTGCAGCGCTCGGTAGTGGGGCTTGCCCAATTCCTGTGGCGCATGCGCAACTGAGGATTTTTTGCACGACGGAGCACAAAGTTACCGATAGCTGAAACAGCTTCGCTGTGAAAAAGAAAAGAAAGAAAACGGACTCTTCTGTGATTTTCTTGTTTTGCGTATTACCGTCGCTGGTTATTGGTCTTTGATGAGCTAGCGGTTAACTGTTCGTCGATGTATGCTGTATGAAATCTAACAGAAATCACTGCAGCACGAAAGAACGCGGGCAGAGGAAGGACAGGACCCCGCGTGCGCTACGAGCGCGTGTGCCACTGTATCATTAATAAAGGCAATGCGCATCTGCCTGCGCATTGTATGACCTGCAAGTGTGAATCAGGGTTTCGTGAGCCTAAGATACTACCGTACGTGAACTGTCGGAAGCATATGGCATTATGAAAAGAGGCACGGACTGCGTAGGCGATACGTCAATCTGCTTATTTGGCAGTGAGACACGCCTTTTTTTTAAATTTTCTTTTTGTTTGCCCATGAAGAAGTTGTGCGCATGCGCTTGACCGTGCTCAAAAGTTTTCTCGTTTTTTCCTGGGGCGACCCAGTAAACCAGTTGTGAGCAGCGCTAGTGGTGTCCTGTCCTTCCTCTGTCCGTGTTCTTTGGCGCTACCTGAACATAGCCTGCACGTGACGTCACGGACGCACACCATGGCTCCAACGTGGCGGCTTAGATGACGTCAAGACAGTATAATCACGCGGCGGTTAACCTGCTTCAGTGTGATAACGACGTCGCTGGAACGTTATTGGGCCTCTCTGCATGAATAGCGAAGGAACCAGCACGCGATGTATTGATAACACTTACGTGACGTCGCAAAGCTCGCATCCCACCATGTTGGTGCTCCGACGTGGCTGTTTCAGTGACGTCACTACAAGCCATCTATGCGTGTAAACAAACTCGCCCAAGAAGTTTTGCTGTCTGTGAAGTCTGTCTGTTCAACTGGGCCTTGATTTTTCTTGTTGCATGTCCGCAGCAACCCCGTGCCAGCTGCACTGCAAGCCGGACGGCAAGTTCTACTCGCGTGTGCTCAAGGAGTCGGTGACCGACGGCACGCCGTGCAGTCCCGGGTCGCGGGATGTTTGCATCAACGGAAAATGCAGGGTGTGTATGCGAATTCCTCGTTATTTTTCTGAACTTTCTTTTTTTCTGTCTTTTCTATCTATTCTTTGCCTAGGCACGTTTCTGGTTGATTCCCTCTTCGTATCTCTCTTTTGTTGCTTTCACTCGACGCCCCTCCGCCCCATTCCTTCTCCGTTTTCTTTTAAGCAAAACATTTTGCTCTACGACCCGTACGTAAATGGCACCCGTATTTGTAAAGTCATTGAACAATTTTGTTATCGGCCTTTGCGCACTTGTGAGCTTTAATCATCATAAGTTATACCTACAATCTGCTGAATTCGTGCCTGGTAGCTTCTAGATGTAAGACACTAGAAACAAGTTTAGGATTGATTCCTTTATTTTTTTCGCTTGCTTGCCGCTTCCAGAACTACTGGTCAGTTTTCCTTCCATTTACCACAGAGATGTTTTATCATCTATCACTTTTTCTAATCGGGAAGGTCCTTGGACCTTGGCCGCATCCGTCGATGACGAGGGATGCTACTCGGGACCAACTGCAGTTTATGAGGAACACCGGCCTCAGTGACCGAGGGTAGCGATGCGGGCTTGTTGGTCTGTCATAATTCTTGGATGTGGGCGCTAAAAGACAAGGACTCCGTCCATCGGACACGGGAAGAGAGTGTTGAAGAAGCGCCAGTGTGTGTTTCTTCCCTTCGTCCTTGTCTTTTCGCGCCCACATCCAAGAACTCAGTGACCGATCTTGCAGTCCTTCTGTCCACTTGCTGTTCTCACTCTCTTTCCATATTCCTCTTTCTAGTTGTTAGTTTCTGGTCCCCAGTCATCATCATCACCAGCCTTACTACGCCCACTGCAGGGCAAAGGCCTCTTTCATGTTTCGCCAATTAACACGGTATTGTGCTTGCTGCGGCCACGCTATCCCCGCAGACTTCTTTTTTTTTTTTTTATTGACATGATGTAAGGAGATGTTGGCGCACAAATAAGGCGCCGGCTACTCCTTAGCTCTTGGAGTACGTAGGGTTCATAAACATAAAGTACATAGTGTCCAAATTTCTAATCACAATTAACCCGTAGTACATACAATATACAACTTAGCGTAGCAGTCAAGACATAACATAACAGTCAAAACAACATATTCAACAATCACAATTACATCTGCCCGCCTAACTTTCTGCCTCTTCCTCGCGCACCTGCCTTCTCTTGGAATCCAGTCTGTCACTCTTAATGATCAGCGGTTAGCCTGCCTTCGCGCCACGTGCGCTGCCCAAGCCTATTTCTTCTTGATTTCGACTAAGATATCCTTGAAACCCGTTTGTTCTCTGACCCACTCTGCTTTCATCCCCAGTGAAGGGTCGAAAATGGACCCTCGTCTGTTTGAGCTCCCTTAACTTTCAATCTTTGCTCTCCCCCCCCCCCCCCCCCCCCCCCCCCGACTTCCCAGCGTGGTGTCGAGTGCTGTAGAGGCATTCACTCAGTCTTCGACGCCCACTTGTTTTCTCTCCTTATTATGTTTTTTTTCGTTGCCTGCGCCGTGCTCGCGGCAAAGACGTGTAAAGGGCATGCTCTATCTGTTATTTTACCGTCGCAGCGCGTGTCCTGTGATTGGGGAATCGAGACGAGCGCCCGGGAGGACCGCTGCGGCATCTGCCACGGCGATGGCACGCGCTGCATTACCGTCCACAAAGAATTCAACCAGAAGGAAGGCATCGGTCAGTTTCCGAGCTAATCTTTCCTATACCTGTTTTTTCTCTCTACCCCTTACTGTATATTACGGTACGAAGTCGTGTGTTGCACATCGTAATATTGTGTGCGGGGTCATCCGCGCGTACAGAGATAGTAAATAAGCAGGTAAAAAAAAAACTTTATTGTGAGTTCAGCGAGAAATTACTGGCCCGGGCTAGGCCACCAGGGCCCGTGGTCCGGGGAGCGCCGTGTGAGGTCCTCTGCGATGGTCCTGGCTCGCTGGACAGCCCAGAGTTGGTACAGAAATAGATGTGTTGTCTTAAGAGCGACACATAGGGAATGGGGGCGGACGCGATATTAGGGGATACATATCGTTAGTGCTGACTCCGATATGACTTCGTCAAATCCTTAAACATCATAGGAGAAAATTTGCTGACAGGAGTCTTAAAGTTGGCATTTGTTACTAAAAGTAACGTGCCAAGCCTTGTTGCAAAATTCTAGGTTCTCCTTATGTAATGGAAGGAGTACAATAAATGGACAGTAGAATGGCAGAACGTTGAGCTATAGCTGGCTGGGATTCACCATGAAAGAAGGGCGTGGCGTCTTCACATGGACACTAAATAAGAGAACAGCACAACCTAAACGCGTTTAGTGTCTCTGGTTCTCTTCTCATGCGTCCGTGTGTGCACGCCCATTCTTTCGTAATTGGCAATGCGTCTGGCGGGAACAGACTCGGGGAACCCTTGTGGATCTCTTGTTCTTATATGTTCAAAGCGGCTACATGCATGCACCCGGTTCATTGTTCGCATCTTTATGACCTAGCGACTGTCACTCATTTCGTTTGTGCTACACATTGAACTCAATACGATACAATGAAATGGAAGGCTGTCGTTCGTCCGACAGTAGCACGAAGACACAAAGGAAAAGTTAAGCACATTTTTAGTTAGAAAGCTGCGCAGTTAAACATTTGACTTCTTTAATTTGTCTTTTACAATGGAACTCGGCGTCAACAACTTAGTGATGGGGTCGCTTTACCACCTGAAATAAACGTAAGGCTAGCAGATCGCAAAGCAAGGTCAAATTAGTTGGCAACAGGAAGTACAGGGATGGAGCATACAAGAATACCAGGAGCCTCGTTCACAACGAGCTTTTCAATCGTGAGTGACTTTCGCCATTGGTCAGCCGACTTCGCTAAGAATATGTCCTGCACTGGGACTCAGTGAATGTATCTCTTACGAATAGGCCTAGCGTGAATACAGGCCCAGTTCTGTAGAAGTCCACGAGATGGAGGAACGCTCACGAAAGGTTCGCAGAAAGAAACCCGGATCGGTTTCCCATGCGTCTTTACGTTGCGCTCGGACGGATGCCAGCTTTCCATTTCGCGAGCCTTCCTCTATCTACCTTGAGAGCTTTCACGGCGCCGGTTTACCATACAATGCAACGACTTTCCTGTCGGGCACGCTTATGTCGGAAACCTGAACGGAGGCCTTCTTCCACTGTGTCATGCGGTTGCAGGCTACACGGAGGTGGGTCGGGTGCCCAAGGGCGCTCGCAACATCCGCGTCGAGGAGCTGGGAGCTTCGGGCAACTACCTGGCCGTCCAGGGCGCGGCCGACGGCGAGTTCTTCCTCAACGGTGACTGGCTCGTCCAGTGGAGTGGCGAGTACGCGGCCGCCGGCACCACGCTCTTCTACCAGCGGCAGGGCGAGAGGGACACGCTGCACGCACCGGGACCCACCAAGCAAGAGTTGGTGCTCTACGTGAGTGGTCATATTATAACCTCCGTTGGGCAGTAGAATGACCTGGTTAGCGTAGTTTGAACAACCCACCGTGCCGAAGCAGTGCAAGGTCTATGAAATACTACCGTTGAGAGCCATAGCGCTACGCCAAAGGCGACGAACAGAGAGACGAAGATGTAGCGCTCGTCTTTGTTTCGCGTTGTCTCGCTTTAGCCCTCACCTACTCATGACCAACGCCTCCTCTAAGTACATGCCTGTAACGTCGCTTCCTTTTTACATAGAGGGCCTCCTGCCGGAACTGATCGCGGCCCAGGCGCCGTGGGAGATCGCTCGTTACCGTACCGCTTAGTCACGTGTCTTGACGTTACCAGCTGCTCGGAGGCAGCTGAGAGAGAGCTGTGTGTGCTTACAAGGAAAAGCCGCGAGAGGCGCTGGACACTGTGCCAAAAAAAAAAGGAAGAAAGAACAGGCTAGGGAAGGGCAGCGCGTTCACGCCTCATATTCCAGACAAGGAGTTAATTCATTGCATGGAACATGAGGCGTTGTTATGGCACACCAACTAGCCCTATCCACCACTCCTTTAAAACTCCGAGAAGCATTATATCCTTGGGGTGTGCAGTTAATTGAGTAGACTGTACTGTACCCTGAGCTTGCCGAAGCACATCTTACAAACAGCTTCGCCCTTGCAAACGTGCGTCTCTCTAGGTCGCCAAAGGTGGCTTCTCTGCAGCACTTGGGCGTGTGTGGGAGAAGTCAGCTTCAAGAGTGCATATCACGTTTGAGATGTGATAGCCGCTGTGGTTGAAAAGGTTTAAGGGCGCATGTAAATGTTTTATTGTCCACTGGAGTCCGAAAACTGGAGTCCTGAAACGTAATATTGAGACTTATGGGGTACGCCGTACCGAAAAGTTCAGGATTAATTTTATCCAATAATCTGATACATCTAGCCCACGTGCTGGGCATAGCGCGCTCAGAAACCTGGCTATATCCGGCCCTGCAGCAAGCACGCGACGTTGTGCGCACCGACGGCATGCGAACGAATTAACACGGCCACTTCAATGTTGAGCACATTACTAGTGTGCATGTGCCCCGATGCATGCTTTTCGTGGAACTTGCGACATAGTTCCGTGGTGGCGGACGACTGAATGCAGTCTCCGAGACGACGACCTTCTGAGTGACTTCCTTGACGACGCGCCTGGCGCGTCTTGTTTGACACTCAGCGTGAATGAATTACGTCTGGTTACTTACTTCAACGGCGACTACAAATTGCCTCACCCGTTTCGTATGTGGTATTCTGGCTTCCTACTTTTCGTGCGTTTTGTTTCTACTTGCGTGCGTTTCGTCTTTCGGTAGCATTAGAGGACTGCGCATCTATCGAGAACGTCAGCTCAGGCACTGGAGTAGGGAAGAATCTTAAGTTTATGATTTACATGCGGCGATGCTCGATCAGACTATATAGCTGACAAGCGCTGCTGTGAGGGACAAAAATAAGCGCATCTGCTTTATTAACGCTATTGCGGTAAACAACCCGTGCCGCAGAAATTCCGATGTCGGTGTCGGCGTCTTAGGTTGTGAGCGAAAAATCGATATAGATGCAAATAAGTAAATAAATAATAAAAATCTTCGGTGCGTGTGAGAATCAAACTCAGGCATTCTGCGATGGCATTCGGATGCTTTACCACAGAGCCACGCCACTGCGTGAAGCTGCTTCGGAAGGAAACCCTACGCAGGCGTCATGTAGTGCAAGGGGGCCCGTTAACACGTGCAATATTGCGTGACATAAAAGTATAATTGAAGGAAGCCTCACACCATTTAAATTGCGCAACGAGTAGGTGGACGCAAGGTCCACCTATTACAAAGCGCTTAGGCGTAGTTAATTATCATCGTCAGCAACAGAATCAACAAAGTGTGCAGCCGCGTGTATTGCCTTACGGAACCGTAATGGGTACTCCGCTGATTCGCAGTATGATGAATTGTGGCGTTGTGGGCACTTCGCAACTGTACTTGCAGGAGGCCTTCGTTCAAAGAGAGTTTCAAACGGTCAATTTTACGCGCGCAGACGCTCCTTTCCTCGCGGCACGATGGAGGTGTCCTCTAAGAAGCGAAGCCTGGCAAGCGAAGGAGAATACCATGCGAACGGGGCCCGATCGCGCTATTGCGTTCCACTCTTGAAGGCAAAGCTCAAGCGTTCTCAAGCATTTTTTTACAGCGAAAGCTGTTATGAGATTACAACAACAGCTGTCTTTGGCGCCGTATTTGTCCGCCGCCGCCGCCGCCGGTGTCCGTAACCGCTATCGCGCGAAATAAAAAAAAAACGAAATAAGAAAAAAATATCGGTTTGAACCCCGGATGGAACGGGGTTCGAACCTGGACCCTCTGCGTGGGAGCGTCACACAATGCGAATTACGTAACTAGTGGGTCGTTGAATGCTTCCAACCCATTACAGAGGGCTCAGCCATAATTCGTCATCATCAGGCACAGCATCGTCAGCCATACAGGTGTGTAGCGGGTACCACGGTTCTCTGCAGAATGACGAAAAATGACATGGTGGCTGTTCCCCTACTTCAAAAAAATTATGATGATTTATAGCGTACTGGGTACCTCGAAAGTGTATTTGTATTAGTTTCCAAGGAAGCCCATAAGACCCCCATGATCCATTTCCTCAGGGCCTGAATGAAGTTCTTCTCCCCCCCCCCCCCCTCCACCTGTCTCTCTTTCTCCCGTTAACACATGTTATATAGCGTGGTAGGAGAGTGAAATACTGACCGGGCGTCACACAATGCGAATTACATAACTAGTGGGTCGTTTAAAGCTTCGAACCCGTTACAAAGGACTCGGCCATAATTCTTCGTCATCAGCCTCCGCATCAACAAATTGCACGTAATGCCTTACAAATGTACAGCGGGCACCTCGCTTCTCCGCAAAATGACGAATAGTGGCGTAGTCGGTGCTTCCCAACTTCACAAAAATTATAATTTATGGCGTAGTGGGTACCTTTCGAATGTGTTTGCATTAGTAGCCCCAAGAGAGTTTGCAACGGGCTCTAGAAATGCCGCTCTTCCAGCTTTCGCTGTGACTGTGCTGCGCTTTCCGCGCAGGCCTGGCGTTTCTTTTTTTTTTTTTTTTTGCCTTTACATAGTCCTTTAATTATCACGCTAGAAATGTTATACAGCGGTGCTTAACGCCCTAGAAACTGCACGTTTAGTTATTAAGGGCGTCGTATAATGGAGGGCCCCGTATTAATTTTGACCACCTGGTGTTTATAAACGGACACCCAAGGGACGGTACACATGTGATTCTGTTTTGCATTCCGCCACCGCAGAGACGCGGCAAATGTGTTCTAGAAAGGGGAAGTGTTCTATTCTAGAACACTTTAACGCGGCCGTAGCAGCTGCATTCATGTGGTGGCAGAATGCTCGATCTTGCGCAGTCAGCGCCGCGCCGCTTCTCTGCGTACTCGCGTGCTGCTTAGCGACCGGCTGATAGGATAATCAAATGCGATTATCTACACAGATAATTCCTGCAGTGCAGATTGTATTGAGAAGGACGGTAAATGACCGTTGGTAAGGGGCATTGCAGCAGCACTGGAAGAGAAAACCGTTCAGCTATGAAAAAGGGGCATTCGCGCCTCTTTGATTTATTTATAGTTATCGCAAGCCCTAATCAGGTCATGCAAGAGCGGGCTGTTCAACGGGAATGGACAATACTATAGGTGCAGAAAATACACGGAAGTAAATGCTCAGTCAGGTGGGAACAGTAGACGAGTGATTATAATGCGCAATTCAAAAACAAAAGTGATATTACACGCATACACAATAGTTCGCTACATTAAGAAATTTGCAAGTAGAAATTTATCAAATTCACAAAATCTAGAATTCTTATTGATGAATGCAACGTTAAATATGAAGCTGGAGCAATAGACAGGGGCGTAGCCAGAAATTTTTTTCGGGGGGGGAGGGGTTCAACCATAGTTTATGTATGTTCGTGCGTGCGTTTGTATGTGCACGTGTATATATACGCAAGCAAAAGTGAAAAATTTGGGGGGGGGGGGGGGGGGTTGAACCCCCCCCCCCCGCCTGCTA
>NC_051178.1:231628072-231640957 GCF_013339695.2 Rhipicephalus sanguineus
TTCAGTCTCATAGCATCCATGCGAGGAATATTTCGGAGGCCTAACATCCCCCCAAATTACCAGTGTCGCAAATATACTCGAAGGGATTTGCTCATCCTAGTTCGAAACAATGGAAACAACCCCGAATATCGCGCAACAAGTAACATTTGCGAGAGCGAGGCGCAACGCACGTCGCTTGCATTGACGGCGCCCCCTGACGCCACCCGACTGCAGCCTGCGCAAGGCGCGGGGGTCCACGCCTGCACTGCTCTTTGGATTGGCGCGCGCGTACGCCCAGAGCGCACAGCTGTACGGCTGCGTGACACACGCTTCTGCGAAAGCACACGACTCATAAGCGGCCGAAACTTGCGGACGCTGTTTTGGATCGGCGTGTCGTTAATAAGCGAGGTAATGTAGGAAATGCAGTGCCGAGGAAGAGACCGCTGATGGCCTGGCAAGAGCTACGTACGATCCCGTAGTCGCGCTCAACGTGGTCCGTGAGGTCGTGGAGGCGCTCGGGGAGATCCCGGAAAGAAAGAAAGAAAAATAATAATAAAAAGCTTTCATTTTTTCTCTTTCCCGTGCGTGCACAGCTGGCGGGTCTTGAGCCATCGCTAGAAAACGCCGTCAGCCACGGGTACAAAACCACGGCTGCGGGCCTCGTGCTTCGGCGCTTCTGTGGCAGCCGCTCGTAGCTCGTTCCAACACGCCGGATGCTATCGGACTATGGTGGGGTCATTTGTGGGCGCGCGCGCAGTGTTTTGGCCGTCTTCCAAGACGCCGTGGGTAGAGAACCAAACAAAAAAAGAATTAAAAGAACGAAAGGCTCCGAAAAACCGGTTCCAACTGAACTACTGTTCTGCCTCTTCCTGCCGACTTATTTGTTGATTATGGTCAAGGCCGCTCTCGGAGCGACTCCGAAATGCGCGCGATTTTCTCTCCGTACTTAATATACCCACCTTTCCTCGTAAGCGTCCGACGAAATGCGTGCGGAATCCGCAGGTGTGTCGCAACCCGCGCGCAGGGCGCCCTTTAGCCAGGACCGCGCGGGAGAAGCAGCCGCAGCTGTGTTTTGCCCGTTACATCAACAATGCGACTCGCGGGCATCTTTCTCGAGTCACGAGACAACAACAGATGTGACAAGTTAGAATGAAAAAAGAAAAACACGAAAGAAAGACATCTGCAACGAGTCGAGAAACGTTGCCATTTTTATATATAAATATACAAAGGGAGGTAAACGCACTACGGGCGCTCTCGATCATATCCGTCGCACATGCGACGTATTTTCTTCGTCGTCAAGTCGTACGCTATAACTTCGAAAAAAAAAAAAGTAACTGCGACGCAGCAACAAACATTGATTGAACGCTTCAAAAGGAGACACAGGTACAAGGTATGTACTTCGCCGTACCATGCACAATAATGTCCACTACCCGGTACAAGAGGGACGGTGGCTCCTTTGGTGGACAGTCGGGTGTAGGGGGGATCGCGAAGCCCCATATTGCCAGGCGCAATACTATTTGGCATTGGTGGTGTGTCTTTGATCGTAAAGAGGATGCACATGAAAAGGGATTTGGTGAGATATGGATCATGATTATAACCACGATGAGGAAACGGTTACGATGCGACGGAAGGGGGGAGGGGGGGGGGGGGGCTTGGTGAGCACTATAATGTGCGCTTGTGACGCATTTTGAGACACGTAATCTTTCTGATTAAATTGTACAAGGGGGGAGCCTGAAGGAAGAACGGTCATCGTATACTTACAAAGGGTTCATGACCCCTTGGAAACTCACCGTACGGACTCACGCATTGCAAAAGGAGCCTGCACACACTTGGTTTGTGTAATGTTACAGTATCTATAAAAGAAACGGGGAAATCGGTGCGCTACTGGAGAAAGTAGAGGGAGACGCGCCACAGTATACGCATCTGGTGTCAACACGCTGGCGCTTAGTACCAACGGCGGCGCGCGGACGGCTTTCCACAACAATCCGACTGATCAACTTGAAAAAAAAAAACGACGACACGGCGACGCAACGGCCCGTGGTGGGGGGCGAACGCCCGAAGGCGAAGGTGGGACAAGCGGGTCACAGAGAAGTCCCGGCACGGGGGGGTCCGTACGCCGTCGATCGCTATCATGGTACCAGTCGCGTCGAAGAACCGGGTATTGAGTCGTGGCACGAACCCCGGTTGCAGGCGCTCGTGTTGGAAGGTCTTCGGGCCGGGTCGCACCGGTCGCGCAGCGGACAGCTCACTTCGCGTTGTCGGGTGCCCGGCCCGCACTTTACTGAACACTGCAAAAAATAAACAGAACACAGAAAGAATGGGGGATGAGTTATTGACGAGATATTATATTATTATATAGACGAGATATTAGATTAGCGCTCAAGAATGCCTTAAAACGCGAAAAATCGGCCAGTTTCATGCCGCGAGAAACCGGCGGACATCGAAGATTTAAAAGCGCGAGTGTATGTGATTGGCTAACGAGACCACGTGCACTCTTAAAAAAAAGTTAGGAAAAAGCTTGTAACCACGAGCAAATAGTTAGTAACAGCAGCTGTTACTAGCTTTCTTGGATCATTACTAACTTTTTGCTACCTTTTTACTACCTACGTTAGCAGACACTTAAAATTTGCAACGGTTACTACCTCTTGCGTACCGTTACTAACTTTTTGCCATGCACCTGTTAAACGAACTTGTTAAACGAACCTTAGAAGTTGTTATTACGAGCTTTTTACAACCTATTCAATAACACGGGGATCCATTCAAGTTCATTGAGGCGATATTAGTAAGCTTAGTACCCCTTCTTGGGTCTTGTATATTAGGCCATGTTGAGACGATATTACGCAAAATAGACATAACGTATTGATTGTCTTAATATGCTTGATTAAAAGTCACACGCTACGTTACCTCGTGCACCTAATGTAATTGTGCGCTATATAAGTATAGGCGCATAGCTTAAACAATTTATCCTAAAGCCTTGCTGCTCACCGGCACCAGCTGCGTACCCCAGAGGTAGGGCTATATATACTCCTGGAACCGCTTATGAATTGTACGTTGCGCGTAGCCTTGTCGTTGTGCATGTGTGCTGTTCTGATTCATGACATACTGTGTATAATTACGTAATGATATATCGCAATGTTGATGCTCGCGAATCTCACCGTTATAAAAACAAGAGACTCGTGAGGCGAAAGGATCATGGTTACTACTTTTTTTTTCGGTAGTAACCGTTACTACCTATTTTACTAGTTAGTAACGACAAGGGTAGTAACCGCTACTAAGTGCGTTTGTAACGGCGAGGGTAGTAACGGTTACTAACCTCCCCGTTACTAACCGCACTTACTAACAGGGTAGTAACATATGTGACAAGTAGTTAGTAAACCGAAGTTAGTAAGTACTACAACCTATTTTTTAAGAGTGTGCGTCATCATCGCGATATCTGATGAAGCAGCGCAGAAAGGACGCAATCACACACACATAAAAATGCCGCAAACACAAATGCCAGCGCTTGTGTTTGCGTCATTTTTATGTGTGCGTGACTGTGTCCTTCGTGCGCCGCTTCATCAAATATCATGGATCACTGACTAGCCCATCGCTACATATTTAGCATCATCATCATTTCGTTTTATTTATTTATTTATTCACCACGCCAACTACTACAACTGTTATTACTGCTACTACTACTACTACTACTACTACTACTACTACTACTACTACTACTACTACTACCACGACGACGACGACGGCACGGGCTAGACTAACACAGTTGCGCTGTAAAATATTAAGTAGGCTTCATAAATCTCGTTGTAAGGGGTTCACCAATCGAAATATAAAAGGAAGGTGGGACTTCCAGTTTTCAAATTTCGCGCCCACATCCTGAGTGCCGGCTCGCTCGAACCCTGCGATCGCTGCAACAGCCAACCAAACACGAGCGCAGGATACATGAACAACCGACGTAGTAGCACTTTCGTTTCCAATATTTTTTTCAAGACCAACGTCATTGCGTCTATAGCCTTGTCGCTTTGTCGTCACGTCATCTTGTGCTATGACGTCACGACAATGTCTGTGAGAACAGGTCCGGCATGTGGCGATCAATTTCTTTAGATTTGCTGTATCATTCTTTGACGTGCTAGAACAACTTCTGAGAAGTTCGAAAAATGCGTCGGTACTATTTTAGGTAAAGGATAACTCGTCTCCTCACTGAAATCGATAAATCAATATGGCTGAGGTGCTCGGCTGCAGACCTGAAGGGTGCGGGTTCGATCCCGGCCGCGGCGGTCGCATTTCGATAGAGGCGGAATGCTATAGGCCCGTGCACTTAAACTTAGGTTCACGCTAAAGAAACCCCATGAGGTCGAAATTTCCGAAGCCCTCCTCTGTGACTCACGATCATATCGTGGTTTTGGCACGTAAAACCTCAACTATTTTTATTACTAACTCAATCAATCAAGCCTAATCTAACGGCAGTGTTCGTAGAATTCATGTGAACTGCATCATATATTGAACACCATGGACACGTCTATAGAGCAAATCGCGCGTGCTTCAGCGGCGCAGGCGGCTGCCAGCCGATCCAGCAAAAAGGTCGCGAGACGAATTCGCGTGAAACTTGCTCAATCGATTTTGCGAGAAGCGCACGGGTTATTTGAACCTGACAATTCGATGCGCAGCAGGCTACGGCCACGTTGCCGAGACAGTAGGCTAGGCATAGGCGTGCGCACGGGAGGGGGGGGGTGTCCTTTTGCGATCTGGCGTTTCCTTTTGCGGACACGCCAGATCTTCTATGTGAATACCACAGGTGAGAACGCGATGATACTTTAGTGGTTCCTTCAACTACCATGGAATCACTTACCAACTACCAACTACCAAGAATAACTTATGGACAAATAAGTGGGCGGGCTAGATAGACTCCATGTTAAAGCTCTCAACTTGCTCGTCCCCCTCTTATGTCTCGCTCACGAGTCTAAAGTGCGGAACGAAAAGGACTGTTAATTACCCTCGACCATTCCGTAGTTTGCCACTGCACGCACGGGTCGATGTTGCACGTGGACTTTTCCGGGGGCTTTAGGTGCTGAGTGTGGAGGTAGCATGACTTCTGGGGAACCTCCTTCTGCGTCACCTTGTCCACACACTTGACTCTCCGGTGCCGCTCCCCGCCTTCGCACACGCGGGAGCACTGTGCGAGAAGGGTCAGACAGAGACACACACAGCACATTACAGAGGTCACAGGCGCCAGAAGAGATGCGCGACAGGGTTTAGGAACGGGCGACGCAAAATTAACGACGGTATCGGCACGGCGTACAAAGGCATATAGACTGAAAATGCACGTCTACACACACGTGCACGCGCGCGGGCGCACCCACGAGAAGCGTGGGTTTTCCGCAATGCCACTGACGCTAAATTTTCGCCATTAGACCATGAGCAACCACCAGACTTATATAACGTTTCGTAATGGCAAACGACGGAATCGACTATATGTGCAACGCGTGACGCGAACATTCGCTTGGCACGAGCACGTGTAATTCTACTCGAACAAAGACAAACACGGTGTACCCGACAATACATATAGACGTTTCATGTAGGGGACGTTACGACTGCGAATTCTTTAATGTGCGCTGGCATATATGCCCGCTGAAATAGAAGTGTGACGGATACGCGCCCTCCAAAGACGATTGGCTATAATAGAGGACGTTTTCATTCTTCTTTTTTCTTATCGGAATCCTTCTCCCCAATTCGTCTAAGGGCGGTGTTCCAAGGTACAGAAAAACAGCGTCTCAATCTATCCCGCACAGATGAGAAAGAGGTATTTACTGTCGAGGTATAGCCCGGAGCTAACGGCGCTTTAAGTGTCACTCACCTCGCCTTTCATTGCAATAGTCACGAAAAGCGGGGACGTCGTAATGACAGTGATTAAGGTTCGAAAACGCATCACCGATGATCGGCGATTCCACGACATACCACGATAGGTTGCGCCCAGCTATAGCATCGAGTTCAGCGTTCGGGTCACTGGCGCTGCTCGAAGCAGTGGACCTATGCGCTAACACGTGCGTTGAAGCACGGCCTCCCTTACGATTACGACAGGTGTGCGCGAAATTACGGAGGCCGTAATTGACGCTCGGTGAAGTCTAGGTCTTTGGGACGAACGATCGATTGTTCGCACGCAGTATAGCAGGGGGATGATTGTCGTAGACATCGGCTATTTCATTTCTCTCTGTTGCATAACACACGGCCGTGACATAACAAACGTATATGAGGTACGGAAAGTTGTAAGTAGCACAAATTTCGTACTTATTAATTGAAATAGGCAGAAAAAGTTGTAGTAAAGGTAATAATAATATGAGGATGCCACGACGGACAACACAAACAAGGTTCAAGGCATTTTCCTTTTTTTTTTTCTGTCAGCTGTGTTGCCTTTACTGATTGCCAGCTGCATGTTCGTAAAGATAACGCAACGCCATCGCCGCTATGACCGACACCCAGGGCCACACATACAGAAATGCCAAAGAGAGTGCGCCGCCATTAAAGCGGAGGTCGCCGGCTCGGTCATAACGACGGCAAGTTGCGCTTTTTCTCATCCACTTTCATTTGACTTGACCTCACACTTCAAATAATAACAAACAATACCAACACATAACGCCCCTATGCGTTGATCGGCTTTAATATTGTTACGGAGATGAAGTGAAGGAAGACGAAGGGCTGGACAGCCTGACTGGCGCGCGAGTGTGCTGGTCAGCCAGCTTGACTCTTCTACCAATTCTTTGTAAATACACATTGCATATACTAAAACAACCCCGTATCATATTGGTGGAGGTGCGGGGTACTGCAGCAGGCAACGGAACTCCGCAGCGGACGTCGCATCGCCCTCCCAACCATGGCTAACGCTGAGGCTTCCGCATCAACGTCGCTGTCTCCATCAACGTCGCCATCCCCATCACTTGTTTTCGTACCACCTAAGGATCCCGGTACGTTCTGTGGGACCGATGGCATCGACGTTGAAGACTGGTTGGCCATGTTTGAACGCGTGAGTGTACCGAATAGATGGGACCCCACACTTCAGCTGGCCAACGTGTTATTTTACTTGAGGGGCACCGCGAAGGTGTGGTTCGAAAACAACGAAGAAGAACTTACTAGCTGGGACCAATGCAAAGAAGAGTTGCGAGAGGTCTTTGGCAAACCCGCCGGCCGTAAGATCGCCGCCAAAAAGGAATTGGCCTGCCGTGCCCAATCTTCCACGGAATCGTACCTCTCCTATATTCAGGACGTGCTGGCTCTCTGCCGAAAGGCCGACAATGACATGACGGAAGGTGAGAAGGTCGGGCATGTGCTGAAGGGGATCGCCGACGACGCATTCAACCCAGAGGCGTAGCCAGAAATTTTTTTCGTGTGCGCGCGTTTGTATGTGTGCGTGTATATATACACATGCAAAATTGAAAAATTTCGGGGGGGGGGGGGTTGAACACCCCCAACCCCCCCCTTGGCTACGCCCTTGATTCAACCTCCTGATGTGCAAGGGCTGCTCTACCGTGGATTCGATCATCAAGGAGTGTCGTCAGTTCGAACAAGCAAAAAGCCGCCGCATTCTGCAACCGTTCGCCAGACTTCCAAACACCGCTGCCACGTCGACGTGTGAAGACCAGTCGACACCGCAACATTCTTCGCCGCCGGAAGACCTTACACGAATTGTTCGTCGTGAACTGGAAGCGATGGCGCCCTCAGCATTCTGTTCACGCAGCACCGATGCCCCTGTTACCGTTCCTCTCGTTTAAGCCATCGTTCGTCAGGAGCTGGAAAATATCGGAGTGCATTCCGTGTGTTCTGTCGCCACGCCCAGAGTCAGCGAACGCCCTTCTGCTATGTCCTTCTCAAACCGACGATTCTCTGCACGTTCTCGCAACCCGGCTGAGTGGCGAACTGCAGATGACCGCCCAATATGTTTCACCTGCCACCGCGTTGGACATATTGCTCGTTACTGCCGCAACACATGGTCCTCGGCACCTCGTGCAACGACCAATATGACCCGTTTTGACGGTAATGCTCACCACTTTTCTCCCGCTCCCGAGTCCAACGCCGCTGACAATGCCGCTAGGAACACTTGGTACAGCCGCTCGCCTTCGCCACGTGGACACAAATCTCGTTCGCCGCAAACACGTCGCCCATCGTCCCGTTCGCCACAGCCACGACGTCTATCGTCCCCCGTGGCTTTCGGCCGCACCATGTCGGAAAACTAAGAAGTGCAGCCCCCGGAGGTGGTGCCGCATTGACGACTACGGCAGCAAATCCTCTCTCTGTACCCACTAGACGAAGTGTCATCGACGTTAAAGTAGACGGCGTACCTGTCCAAGCACTTGTCGACACTGGAGCGAACATATCGGTAATGAGTTCAAGCCTACGCAAACGTTTAAAGAAAGTACTCACACCAGCAGCTACGCAGGTGCTCCGTGTGGCCGATGGCGGCACGCCGTTGGTTCTTGGTCTGTGCACTGCCTGCTTAAGTATAGTCGACCAACCTACTTCATTCATCTTCGCCGTGATTGACTGCTGCCTTTATGACGTTATCCTTGGACTGCACTTTTTATCGGATCATTCTGCTCTCATCGATTGCGCTACCGGCGTCCTTCAGCTAAAACTGCCTCCTCAGATCGTCGCTGCTCATAACACTACACCACCGCGACTGTGCTCTCTTCAAGATATGCGTCTATCACCTCAGGCAGCCACCTACGTCGTTTTGACCGCAGAGCCGCAGGTTCCCGACGGTGAATACGTCATCTATCCCCTCGTTGACGTTATTTTGAGCCGGAACGTCGCCGTTCCACATACACTCGTGACTGTCACCGCCAACCGTACTTCGCTACCACTTCTAAACTTCAGCTTGTGCCCTCAAGTACTTCCCCGTGGCATGTTCTTGGCCAACATTTCTGATGCTGACGAATTTGAAATTGCAACTCTCAGCACCGAGACTGATTTAATTACGCCTACTGCGACTAACCGCTCATCTTCCTTGCCGGATGATTTCTCGAAGATGATTGCACCGTACCTCAACCCTGCACAGGCCAATGACGCAATGATGCCAATGATGCAAATAATTGGTAGAAGAGTCAAGCTGGCTGGCCAGCACACTCGCGCGCCAGTCAGGCTGTCCAGCCCTTCGTCTTCCTTCACTTCATCTCCGTAACAATATCTATCTGTTGGCTTTATGCGGAGCTTCTGTCCTTGATCAACAGAATTTGTTAATGGCCCACTTAACGAGGGCCCACATTCAGAAAAAACATCTTACGCTAAACATTTTCGTAAGAGAATATTTCAGCCAATCACGATGCGGGACATATCATTAGCGAAGCCCGCTGACCAATGGGAAAACGCACTTGCGAAAGAGAAGCTCTGAGCATTCGGCCCCAGGTTCAGTGGCACCGGGACTGTGAAAGTGACAACTGCGGGCGGCAAATGGCGTACGCGGGCAAAATGCGCGATGCTCATTATTAAACCGAAGAAAAATATATCGATGGCCCGCGCAGGTGGCCATATACTCACCTTGGACCACTTAGAAGCGCGCCAGGCGTAGCGCGCGTCCTCTAGGACCACAACCTTGCGAGGCACCGGAAGGTCCAGGATCTGGGGCAGGCCCGATATGCCGGACAGGTTCCAGAAGTCGCCCGGCGCGTCTCCCAGGGGTATGTCGAGCACGGTGTTCGACTGAATGTCCACCACGCTCGCGGTGGGACGCGGAGGGACGTCGCTCGACCTCGAGTCGCAGCCGCCGTCGTTGCTGCTGTTGGCGGCGTCGCCGCCGCTACTGCAAGGCGCGGCGGTCGCAACAACGGTCGTCTCCGTGGTCGCGCATAAGTCGGGCCTGTCCGGTCCACACAACTCCTAGTGAGGAAAGACCGGAGCCGATGAGTCAACAAGGCTGCCCCGACAGGATACATTATCGCTCGAGGCTAAGAGCATGTGAGACGTTCCTCTGACGTACTAAGGCTGGGAAATGTCACGCCACGCAGTGACGACGTTGCGATCGATCATGCAAAAATTAATATACTGTCTGCCTGTGACATCGTGCGATAACCATCGTGTAATGTGAAGTAAACTTTGCCCATACAGTGGGATGTGGGGGTTCCGCACCGCCGAAAACGGGTCATACGTGCTGCACGCAATTGCCACACCTCGATGACACGAAATGAGGCTATACCAGGAAAGCACTGTGGTGCTACAGCGTCTGCGTAGGTATAAGATGCGCGCAGCGGCATGCCCCACATAACAGTTGAGTTGTCGCTCACCTGTGTGAGCAACCCGTTTGCTTCAACGTTGCGATAGATGCAGTAGATTTCCCCTCCCCACAACACCCCCATCGCCACTTATATAAGAACAACCATCTCTTTGCAATGCGAGCAGCGCCGTCTTTGTCTGCAGCCTATAGTTACACAGAATCCACCCATCTGAGACGGCGTATACCCGAAGAAATTACAAACCACCGGTGTTAAGCAGTATAGCTCAATACATAGAGAGCGCATCGTTCCCAGCGTATATACATAACACCTAACCGCAGTGAGATATGGGAAGCGAAAGAACCGTGACACATATTATGGCTATTTGGGCCTGTTGGTTCGGCATCAGTAACAAAATGTAGCGCAGTTAACACGGACACAAAATAAGACACGAGAAGCGTACTCGTCACGCTTAATTGACATAAGGCATGTACAGCCTCCAGCATTTTTAATAATATCGCGCGAGCGTCGACCGCACGCAGTATCAGCGCCTTACAACGGCGATAATCTGCGAGACCGGCAACAGTACGCGCAGGCGCACAAAGCAGCGCTAGCGCAAGCGTCGTCTGCCACGCTGTTCCTTTCAGGACGATGCGCGCCCTACCACAATGACTGTATTAGTCTCCTTCAGGGGCGTAGCCAGGGGGGGGGGGGGGGGGGGGTTTCAACCCCCCCCCCCGAAATTTTTCAGTTTTGCTTGCGTATATATACACGCGCACATACAAACGCACGCGCGAACATACATAAAGTATGGTTGAACCACCCCCCCCCCCCCCCCGAAAAAAATTTCTGGCTACGCCCCTGGTCTCCTTAGATAAAAAAAAAGGAAAACAAAAGCGGTGTGAACAAAACCATGCGCACAACTTAAACCGTGATCTACCGATTCATGTTCTCTTGATCTTTCCTGTGATTGCAGTCAAAGAAACTGCTCAAAGTTGATGCGCAGGGAAATTTGAATAAAAAAAGTAATACACAAGAACGATGAGTGCTAGTATTGGCAGCAGCGCATGCTGTTGAACGCAAACGTGGAAATAAAAAAAAAAAGCAAAACGTTCGTGACGTTTCTATCTGCGATTGTGCGCACTCCGGGCGCCTTTAACAAAGAAAGGGAGTGTTTCATCCTGAAAGGAACAGCCTGGCAGACGACGCTTGCGCTAGCGCTGCTTCGTGCATCTGCGCGTACTGCTGCCAGTCTCGCAGATAATCGCCGTTGTAAGGCGCTGATACTGCGTGCGGTCGACGCTCGCGCGATATTATTAAAAATGTTGGAGGCTGTACACCGGCAAAATAAGATGTTCACTAAGCCCGATCCAGTACGCTGCACCGAGTAGTTGAATCGTACACCCCTCCTAATTCCCACCATGCAGACACATACGACACCATAACTTCGCGAGTGGTGGCTCGACACACGATAACTGTCGACGAATTATATACCTACAAAAAAGTGACGAAACGGCTCCCCGATTAAAAGATATCGATATGTATTCAGGAACGCACGGAATTCTAATTCGCATGCTGGCGAGCTTGATACAAGCGCGCGTCCGCGCTTAAACGGCCTATCGCAGGATGCTGCCAACGCAATGCCTTCGAATCCGGTTCGGACGCGGGCGCGACAGGCAGCAGCCAGAGATGAAGCGTATACGATTACGTTACACAGAGCGGTGACCGCCGAGGCACCCGCTTATCGGAGCTGAAATCGCGTTTGTTATCATCGGGAGCGCCTCACTGTATAAGTGCTCTATGGTATAAATACGTGTCGTTTCGACTCTCACAGGATTACCTGCAGCATCCACTCTTTAGCAGAACGGCGGGAAGCGCGATAGGGGCGATGAGCGAAGGAACGTGTTACACAAAAGGCATTGATCGGCAAATTTGTTTCTTTCTTATCCGAAAGCGACGCTCATTTCAATCCACGCACACCCGGGGTGCTGGTAATCGCAAAACGTGAGCTGCGTGGAAACGCGAACACGGTGAGTGCGCAATGTTTTTGTCGGCCATCTTTGGCCATTTCTCTTTCTTTCTTTCTTTCTTTCTTTCTTTCTTTCTTTCTTTCTTTCTTTCTTTCTTTCTTTCTTTCTTTCTTTCTTTTTCCCTCTTTCTTTCTTTTCTTCTTTTTTTCTCTCTTCTTTCTTCTTTCTTTCTTTCTTTCTTTCTGTCTTTCTTTCTTTCTTTCTTTCTTTCTTTCTTTCTTTCTTCTTTCTTTCTTTCTTTCTTTTCTTTCTTTCTTTCTTTCTTTCTTTCTAATTCGACACGGTGTAAGGCTCAGTGATGCTCGTTGATACGATAACTGAGTCAGGAATCATAATGCCTGTTGTGGTGTCCAATTGAGCGATTGTTATCTTTTACAATAATTTTGCGCAGCGCCACTTATACGACATAAAGAGTTGCGCGGGCGGAAATTTAATCACCAAGTAATAACTAAATAAAACAACAAACTATGCCCTGTCTGATGCACCCCGCTTATACGACAGAAGAGTTAGTGCGACGATGGAGATTACGTAAGTATATTTCAGATGCAAGCGACGATTCTTTCCTGGCAGCTCTTCAAGGAGGCGCCAGTAGCTGCAGTGTATTGCTTTTTTTTTTCTTTTAGATATTTATTTCTTGCTCCTCGTGCTTTCGTTTAGCAAAACCTTCGCCGCAGCTAGCGTCTATA
>NC_051178.1:231641057-231675472 GCF_013339695.2 Rhipicephalus sanguineus
TTCTTATGTTACTGTTTGTTACTGTTTCTGATATTTCGTGTACACTCATTCTGAGACCGTGCTGTAGTGCTACTGAGTGTACATTTTCCTCAGTGTTAAAGTGCGTATCATTTAAAAGGCTTTTGGATGCGTTGCAGATGAAGTGCTCGATGCTTTAAGAATTGCAGACATTCACATTATGTCTCTTAATGTAATGCATGAATGGTTATGGTAGGTGTCATCACGTGTATCAATTGACTTATCTTTTTCTTCACATATTTGCTTTAACTGTTTGAGAGTTCATTCTGTGTCCAGGCAGCTGCTCATTTTAAACAAGAGTTCTGACATGGGCTTTTTGAAGCTGGCAAAGTGGGTCAGAGAGGCAGTAGTCTTGAAGGGACCGACAACTGATTTTTCTCGACCCATTTTCTTACGGCGCAACAGAAAGCTCACCCTTCGCAGTGTTTGTAGCTGCAGTAGTTAATCCCAAAAACACTTAGTTATTTTACAAGCAATATTTTTCGATATGAAAGGCTCTAAACACAGACGCACCTTTCCTCCAGCAATGCTGAGAATTGATAGCGATGCCGCCAGCCTTTCTCACGAAATGTGAAAGCTATTGTTGTTTGGCTTTCGCACGAGTTCCTGTAACTATGCTTAACCACCCTTATTTATATCTTTTCAACTGTTTTTGAAAATAACAAGCTGTTACAATGAGATGATGTGGCATTATACACCTTCCCTGTATCTGTACCGCGTTTTGTGCTCATGCGTCCAAGGTTGCCTGCACCTGTGTCATGGGTGGCTTGTCCTGGCATCGTTACTCTCTCGATGCACGAGCCAAGCCAAGTCATTGAAAACGTCACTACGCATATGCGCGGCCGTGCCGAGTAGCAGCGCGCGTCATTTCTGAGACGAAGTGCAGGTAGCAAAACTATGTCGCTCCAAAATGATCAATACGCGCTGACGAGCATGGGATCATTATGTCACGCGAAGGCAGTGCCACTTTAATGCATACTACTAACGCAGGCCTATATATACATTTTTATCGAGTAATACTTTTTAATATAAAGAAATGAACACTATTTCAATACTAACAAAAAAATCGTTGACCGCGTACAGCAATCAATGGTCACGTGGCCAGGTTCATCGGATCGTTCATGTTTTTGCCACCTGAGGCACCACAGGTCATTTTTCACGACTTTCAATGAAGAAATAAAAATATAAATCCATCTTTCACAAAAAAAACGGGGTTGGTTTGAGTCAATGTCACGGACAATCTTTCCATCAGTGGAGGCATCTCATTTGATGTTCTGGGCAGTTGTCGGTCCCTTTAAGAAGACAATGTAGAAGAGCTACAGATTGAGCTGGATTTTTAAAGATATGCGTCACCATATAGGGAGGCGTGGTAAGCTAGATATTTAATGTAGGAGATAAGAGTGGCTGAGCCACACCAGCTTGAAGTTCATGATTTTTACAGCCTCTGTTTTGGACTTGTGGTGGCTGTTGTGCGGTGTCCTTGACTTTGTTGTGTCCAATATGGTTCATCTTGCTTGCATAACTCCTGCGTGTCCCGACGTATCCTCACTGAGCACGCATGCGTTTGCACAGTGTTTATCGACATGCGTAGTTTACATTACTTGTTTTATTGCGATACACTCGAACCCCATTATAACAAAGTTGCATCTGCCACGAAAATAACTTCTTTATATCCGAAAATTCGTTATATCCGTGTTCGTTATAACGAGGTTTGAGTGTAGCAATTATATGGGCAGTCTCGACTGGCTTTTGCCGCCGCCGTCATGCACCGTATATGTATAGGTATGTATACATATATAAAGGTCCCAAAGAAAAATAATTCAGAAAAATGCTTCCGTAGCGCGGAATCGAACCAGCTACCTTTCGCTCCGCAGCGTGTGGCGCTAACCACTACGCCACAAAGCGCAGATCCTTCAGGAAGCTAAGGGCGAGCGTTATATACACACACCCTTTACCACTGGCAGGACTCGGAGACGGCAGGCGCTTATAAGCGTTTCTTCATTACCAGTGAGATGGCGTGAGGAGCACAACGGGCGCATTTAAAAGTTGTTGCCCAGCTCGCTCGCTTCTTCTAATGTTTGCGCAGGGAGAACCTTGCCCTTCCGCTGTCTGCTCACGCGGAAGTTGCTGCCGGGAGGGTAGATGTTTCTGCAGCGTAGCAGCGCGTCCATCACGGGCCGCTTTTTTGCTATCGCGTTCATTGCTTCGCCCTTGCGGTGAAACTGGGACTTTTTTAGAAATGAGAACCCTCACTTGGGAACACTTTGATTCATTTACTGGGTGTGATTGGCCTAAATATGGTAATATATACACTCAAACCTCACTATAACAAAGTTCCATTTGCCACGAAAATAACTTCGTTATATCTGAAAATTCGTTACAAACGATTATTTGTAACACTGTATCTACAACAAGACTATTCTTCATTTACTTCGTTATAACCGATAATTTGTTATGTCTGTGTTCATTATATCGAAGTTTGAGTGTACTGTGAAATATATATGCTGTCACACTGATGTCATTGGCACCACAGTTTGGGCATGTTTTTTGAAAGAGGAAACTGGCCTTCGTTGTCTGCGTCATTCTCTGTGCTTGTTAACATTTTCACATTGCAGTAATAGAGGTGGAGTTTTATAAGGTTCTTGTAACGGTCTGAGCTGGTTTGGTATGCTTGAAATCAAGAGGTTGTACCGCTTCTTCTCCCCTGGCAGGGCCTTACCATGGACACGAATGCACTTTCCTTGGATGGATATGGGGGTAGTTCCCAGCAGGCACAGCAGCAGCAGCAGCATCAACAGCAGCATCAGCAGCAGCAACAGCATCAGCAACAGCATCAACAGCAGCAGCATCAGCAACATCAGCAGCAGCAACATCAACAGCAGCAACATCAGCAACATCAGCAGCAGCAACATCAGCAGCAGCTGGGCTACTACCAACCGCATTCACCACAGGTTCTCGGACAGAATCCCGGATCTCCTCTGGGTTATCCCCCCTCATCACCTACCCTATCCCAAGTAAGTGACCACTTGCAAGTTGCAAGGTTTCTGTCGGCAGGTTCCGTCATCTTTTTATTGTAACTTTGAGGTATATGTGGTTTTGGAAATGTAACGAAACCAGCTTGTATTTCTCATCTTGAGGCTGTGGTTGCGATTGGGATGGAGAAACACTTGGAGTGGGAGCACAGTATCCTGTTCTCAAGTATGGTAGGCAGTCATGAATCGAAGGGGTTCACTCTGCCTTCTGAAGCATGCTTAGTAAGCTGGATTGCATGTTAATTGCTATTTTTTTTTTACTTTCTCTTTCCTTCTGACTAATCTTTTTCATAAGTTATGTAGGATGAGCAGTGTCTCATTACCTTAACAAAAAAAAAAGAAAGAGAGAAAGAAAGAAAACAAGCATACACTGAAGGTTTCTCAAGATTCCGCTTTGGTGTGCTCCTGCTTGCATGACAGAGTCGAACACCATGCATGTTAAGAGTCCCTGAATGATCTTGGGATGGATATCAACCATCTAGAGGTCTGCTCTGCCAATTTTTGTTTTAGTGCATTCAATTCTGGCTTGTTTGAGCACTCAAAAGCATGCTTCTTCATTGCAAGTTCATTGATTTCTGCTTTGCTTGCTTACATCTGGCAAGAGGTGAGGGCATGTTGCCATGACAGTACTGAACCAAGTCCTGTTGGTTAACGCTAACTGCCCTGGCTTGCAAGTCTAGCCATGCACAATGCCTGGAGTGTACATTGAGGGATGTGATGATAATGGTCATTAACAAAAACTGCACATGGTGAGCTTCTTTGGAGGGCCTTTGGAGGCTTTATAGCTTGCTGTTAATACTGGCACATCTTTTTTATGTTTCTTTGTGTAGTTAAAGCATTGCTAAAAAGTGGGGTTAAGGGGCAGCAGTGCCTTCAGAATGGCTGGCTGCAGGCAGGAATGGGGGTGAGAGGGGTGGGGGGGCAAGCCTCGACGTTTGTAGGTGGGTGAACATCCTTATACTTCTTGGGACTTTTGCCTGAACGTCTACAGTCGCCAAACGATAATTTGGACTCGACGGAGACACAAAATTCTCAGTAATGAAAAGTCTGAAATCGTGGTTTCATGAGAAAATAAGTGATTTTATTGCACAAGTGGCCAATAAACGGCTTGCCAGTGCGTTGACGTATGCGCACACACTTGCAAGTGATCTAGTCAGGCTTGTACGTAAAAAAACAAAGTTTTGTGTGATTACTTAATGTAGTCAGTTGCATTTTTTTGGGAGTTCTGTAAATTATCATTTGCTTCTTTTTTCTTGGTAGGACCTACTGCAATTCAGCTGCTTTCTTCAGTAACCAGTTACATGTAACCAGTCAGTATTTTGTTGACAAGACAAGATATAACGGGTGACACAGCTTTGAACACTTCAATTTTGCGAGAACAATTGAAAGAATAGAATCACGCCATGCAACAGCCTTGCGGATGCACATGTTAAAACAGGCAAACCTAAGCACTTACATTTGTCTCCTTGTTTGAACTTTGCAGCCAGTGTTGACCAACAGTTTAAAGTGGCGCAATTCTATGGCTTGATAGGGATGCCCACTTTGCAAGATAACAGTGGGAAATCAAGCATGAACATTTTTTTCAGTTTTTCATTGGCCCACTATTGTGAGGAAAGTAATGTATAAGTGATTGATTACATTTTATCAATTGCTGACTGTAATCACATTTAATTGCTTTCATAACCATTTGTCGCTATAATAAGCTGCATCTTCGAATGAAGTACTAATTGTAATTGATTACTTTGTTTTGGCATAATGTACAAGTCTGGACAGTTCATATTTGAGCCATTGTCATGCTGTTGCTACAGATAGATAAAAGCATTACCATATCATGCACCAAATCTCTATTTCTTCACTAGTTGGAACAGGGGCCAACTGTAGCGGTTTCATTCACAACAGTCATTGTCTAGCACTTCCATTGTTTCATTGCCACTCTTGTTGGCACAGGTGTCAAGCGTGTGCATAGTTTGCAGCATTTGAAGCTGTGTGATGATCCTAAGTGACATAATATTTGTGACAGGTTTCAGCAGCCGAATGAGTTTCCCAAGATTGTGTTGCTATTTAAAGTGTAAATAAACAAATACTGGATGCGTAGAACACGTACAGTGGAACCTCGTTAATACGTACCTGCCGGGAACGCCGCATAACTACGTACTAAACGGTAGTATGCATTAACCACCAAGTAAAAATTTACATCTCCTCACGTACGCCATCGCCGCGAGCAAAGAAATAAGTACAGTACCACAGCAAATACAGTTGAACCCGTTTATAACGAACTCGAAAGTGTCGCGAAAAGCAGTCGTTATATCAGTAGTTCGTTGTATATGGACTCGTCCTTAAAAACGTGCACTTAGCGGCCAAGCCGCTTTTTTTTTTCTTTGCACTTCTATTAAAGGGCTAACAACCCCTTCGGTGACAAGCTAAGCCTTTTCGCGTCGTGAAGTGACGCCCGCTGCGTACTCACAATTAACCGCCTTTGCAATGAGCTGACACTATTTCACAGAAGCGCGGTACCGCGACGTGGAGCCGATCATCCCTAGCTAGTTGCGTGTAGCGCGTCGCCTACTCGGCTCGCGGAGTCACTGCTGGGCCGCTTGCTGTATGCCGTATGCGCGCGTTTGTACGTTCTTAGTGCTTGCTTCACTACGGAACGTGCACGTGTGCGGCGACTAGCCTCTTCGTTCAACGCTGCGAAAACAAGCATTTTGCAAGCAACGCGCACTCGACGTCTCCGCGATGCTCTCGCGGCCCTGCACGACGATGCGTGGCGCACTTGAGTTGTCACCTAGTCAAACGCAGTATATGCTCGCTGTCAGTGCATCGATGTTTCTCGGTGCCCGCGCCGCTCAACAACAGCGAGCTACTTTCGTTTCTACAAAGCGACGCGCACTTTAAAGCGGTCTCGCACGACGCAGCGAACTTGCGAACGGCAGCATGGCGTGCTCATACCGCCGTCATTCCGCAGTGTACGGCATGTGCCACACGCGCAGCCGAGCAGATATCTACAGATGACTGTGATATAATGTTGTCGGCTGTAAGTCATAATTGCACGTTCATCGACGGCCGTCACCTCGCCTTTGCTCTTTTCTGATGCTTATCTGCGAAAGCATCGCCGCAATCGCGCGGAAGTCGTAATCACCGATCGACTGGTCTCTGCCGTTACCGAAAAGACGGACGACCTTTTGCGGCACATTGTGGCGTCGGCGAGTTTAGGGACGCATTGAACCTTTATGCGATGGAAAGTTATTGTGGTTATCACTTCTTGCATTTATACCTTCTTGCGTTCCAAGGCATCGTTTGGTTCATCACAGGCATGCGAAAGCTGACCGCAAGGCTTCATGCTGCCTACTATTTTTTTTTTTCCTCACTGCCATTCTGCCACTGAAGAAACGCCTGGAAAGTGAGCGACCTCGCTTGCAGCGTCCAAAATCTGCGTGCGGTGCTCGCCGATCTGGGATATCTTAGTCGTGAGCACCGTGGTCGCGAATAAACTGGAGCGGAGCACGCGCGACCGCGTGCCCCTGTCACGCTTTAGAAGGAATGTTTTAACTTTTTTTTCGGTTCGTATGCGCCATATTTTTACCACGACCGTGTCTGAAGTGTTCGTTGTAACAGTAGGAGGCTTTGAAAAATGTTCGCTATATGTGGACGCAGCTTCAATGGTTACCATAAGAAAATCGTAAGTGCACCCAAATATGGTTGTTATAACCGATAGATCGTTATATGTGGGATCATTATAAGTGGGTTCGACTGTATTGCCTAAACTACCCACTGCAAAACCTTTTCTTTCTTTTTGCCAAAGTGGAGAAAAGGTTCTGGTACTCTCGCATGACCGTCCATTAGTGTTGATAGCGCGCGGTGGCGATGCCAAGGAGCATTTCGGAACTGTTACAGGGTCCGGTATACGCAGTGACCGACATAGCGACAGAACGGACAGTGTTGGCTTTCCGCGATATATGTGGGTGCGTCTGTACCGCGATCTGCTACTAAACGAAAACTGACATAGTTTTGGTGAAACGCGGTGCGGCTGCGTGGAGCCGATCGACTCCTGGCTAGTTGTGTGCAGCGCGTCGCCTTCTCGGCTCACACCGTCACTGCCGGGCCGCTTGCTGTACCGCACGCGCACATTTGTTGTGGGAGTGTTCTTCATACCCACTTCCCTCCAGACCACGCACAGATGCGGCGAGTAACTTGTTCGGTTAACGCGGTGATGCGCACTCCTCGACGCTCTAGCGGTCCTGGCAGCGGACGGAAGCGCGTTTGGGTGGTCGCCCAATAAAAGCGTGCAGTATGGTTACAACAGCGCTACGCTTGCTGTACCGTACATTTCGCGTGCATTTAGCGTGATAGCGTCAATGCAAAGAGGTTTCTCGTCGCCCGCAACCAGCAACGCTCAACTTCACAACAGCGAGCTGCTTTTGTTTCTACAAAGCGGCGCGCGCTTGAACACGGCCCCCCACAATTGGGGGGGGGCCGTGCGATTGGCAGCCCAGCGCGTTCAGGGTGTCGCCTATTAAAAGCGTGCAGTGGGCTTAAAGTAGTGCTGCGCCGCACGCGTGCCCGAGCAGATATCTGGAGATACTTATTGTGATAAGGAAGTCGGCGATTAGTCATGCTGGCGCGTTTGTCGGTGGCCGCCGCCTCACCTTCGTTCTTTCCCGATGCTTACCCGCAAAGGCGTCGCCGCAATCGCGCGGAAGTCGGAATCAGTGATCGACCGATCTACGCCCTTCTCGAAAAGACGAAAAACCTTTGGTGGC
The DNA here is from genome assembly GCF_013339695.2 of Rhipicephalus sanguineus. Lineage (NCBI taxonomy): Eukaryota > Metazoa > Arthropoda > Arachnida > Ixodida > Ixodidae > Rhipicephalus > Rhipicephalus sanguineus. The sequence continues at coordinate 231,648,868 of NC_051178.1, forward strand.
ACATTGTGGCGTCAAGAAGTTCAGCGGCGCAGTAAAATTTTATGGCACAAAAAGTTATCGCGGTACGCAGGGTACGCACTAACCGGTAGGCGTAGGACGAAGCACTACGGCTTAAGCGGTCAGGGAATGCATTAGGCTCTATGAGACTCGGTCGGGGATTCGTCGCAACTACGTTTTAACCGTTAGTACGCTTAAAGCGGGTACGTATTAACGAGGTTTGACTGTACTACACTCTGAAAACACAATCTCCACGACATAGCGGCTTGGCTAGGCTTGCCCTGCAATCTTGGTGTGGTTGGCACTGCATAGGCGTCTGGTTCCAAGGAGGCACTGGTGACATAACAAAACAGCAGTGTTGCATGATGGGAAATTGCAAGCAGTCATAAAGGCAGAGTCCAGGTTATCAAACAACATGCTTAATGTGTAAGAAATTCTGGCTGTCCTTGCACATCATTTTCATGGGAGGAGTGGTGGTGCTGTGAAGCTCTATGAGCAATCAATCATGTCCCAATTATCGGCATCCAAATTATTGGTCGGCAACTGTAATAGGGAAGTGTCTCTGTGATGAGTGTCAATTTGGCATTGCGCATTTATTGTATCATATTGCCAGTTATGTTGCTTCTCTGCATAGGCATCACTCAGATTCCTTGGCATAACACAAAGAGTAAGCTTAGCAAACTATGTGTGCTTTTCATTGAGGCACCATACATCAGGGGTAGCATTATTGAGCTGCTGGCGTGAAACAGCTTGTGTTACATAAATGTTGCTACAACATAACATGTTGTAGCAGTTAAGTTTATCATTTTGTCTTCTAAATTCTTATCACAGACTTTCACTGTAATCAGTGTGAGTGCTTTATGAAGATACTAATGGGAAACTAATGTCACTAGTAGTGATGTGGCCATAGTATCTTGCTAGCTGCGAGTTGGCTGCCTCTCAGTGGACACACTGACTTCCTCTAACCTTCCAGTGAACATTATGTTGGAGAGCAAGCTACTACGTGGGTCTTTGAAAGCATGGCACGGTAACATCGTAGGTGGGCCAGCTGTATAATGTTTAGGCATACACATTTGTTTGTTTGCAGTGACCCTCCACACCTTGGGTCCTAAAGGGAGGTAGCAGCAGCTGCAAGCTTGGCGCAGGCCCTGAAGGAAATACGTTAAAACCGAAAAACTGACCACTGACCTCAGTGTCAATGGGACACCAATACATGGGAACACGTAGTGGGTTTTAAAAACAATAAAAGGAGGAATCGCATGTTTGCTACATTTGTGCCAATTTGTTTGCTTACTGCACCAACGCTGCCCCTGGCGTACGCTTGGTGTGCTGCCTTTGTGTGAAATCTGTCCTTTTGCATGAAATAACTGCTTCCTTGTAGCCTGCAACCTGCTTGGCTTTCTCTTTTTTTTGTTTGCTATTGCTTGACCGTAACCTTTGTTGCTTCGAGAGCCTTCCATTAAGTGTAGGAGACAGTACCTTATACAGTCGCTGACCAAATTTATGGACGCCGAGATAGCACCAAAAAATGTCAGAAAAACCGGGCAGCCTGGGGAAAAAATGAGTTCAGTAATTTTTCTACATTGCTAGCAGTGTGAAAAATTTGTTCGCAGACTCAGTGTTGGGCCTCACTTTTGAAGTGATATCCACCTTAAATTTTACGAAGGTAGATACTGCTGAGGCATTTCACATTGCTGCCTTTATGTGTGGTTATTGTCGTCATCACCATCATCATCATCGTTACTATCATTCAGTAGAGAGACTGCCGGGGCCATTACAATGGTTTAGACTATATTGTGAAAGTTCACCTCAGAATTTGCTTACCTGTGAGCTTACCCTTTTTTCTCCTGTAAGCATGCAGGTGAGCCTCCTAGATACACATGCAGCAGTTGCTGGCAGTTTCTCACAAATCCAAACACCTCTGATGAAATGGCCAGCAGTCTGTATTGTGTGTCTAATTCCAGGCTTGAACACTGATTAGCTACTCGTAGGAACCTCACTGACTAATGGTAAATACTTGAAATCGACACCTCCTGAATATTCCTTGGGCCATTATGCCTAACTAGCACTGATTTCTGGTTGGCAGAAGCTAGGTGCCAAATCAGTGCACATCTAATTTTAACAGCCACACAGCTCGGAAGGTTTTTTGAAAAAATGTGCAAGGCAACATAGTCCATCCTAAATTTTGATTGCCACTATTTAGTACATTGGTTTTGTGGAGTGAGTGAGCGCTGGAAACAAAAGAAAACTTGGCGTCCAAAAAATCGGTTGGCGACTGTATAAGACAGAGCACAACATGATCATTGACTGTTAATATATTTTATTATAAAAACGCATTTAAGATACATTTGCAATCTTCAATTTGTGCATCTTTATGCAGAAAATATATTCTATATTTATAATGGCAAAATTGCAATTAGATGTTCTTTTTACAAACACATAATCGTGCATGTACACACACAATTTAATGCTAGAAACATAACTTCATGCTGGCTTGAGTCACTGACTATGTGCTCAGACAAAGAGCACGTGCTAAAAGTTAAGTCGCGCTGAAACTTTGCATTTAATTAAATACCATCTGCGTGGAGGTCATCTCTATGTTTTGGATGCTTTCAGTAGTCAGTTGAGCACTAACAGCTATGATAAGGTCATGATATAGGCGATTTTAAGAAGCTCAGAGTAATTTGATCCAAATGGGATCTCAGTGATTGCAAGCATGTGTGTCTGTCTAAACAATGCAATGACACTACAGCGAAGCAAGAAAGCGTATTAACCGTAGCACATACACGCATTATTTAAAGCTAGGTTGGAAGAAAAAAGAAGAACAACCTTCGAAGACACGGAAGAAGAAGCTTACTGCCATCGTGCTTCGGGCTTTCTGTAAGCTTTCCATAGCAGCAAAACAATATCAGACAGTCATAGCAAAGAACCAGGAAAACAAGCCATTGCGAAAAGCCAAAGGAGAGAACCGATGTGACAGTTAACAAACGTACTGAGGTTCTACTCCAGTTATTTTTGTTTTTTTAGTGTGTTCTTGTTTTTTTTTTGCCAAAGAAAAATGCTGTAACACTCCAGCTTGAAAATGGTGTCCATGCCATTGTGAGTGAGCAAGAGCATGCCTGATGTCATCTTATCATCGTGCTCGCTGTGTCACCATCGTGTCACCTCAATTGCAGAAGTACAGCAAATGGGCACGGCTAAGTTTCATTGTCGCTTTCAGCTTGTAAACCTTTTTACGCTCTTTGCTTGCGGTTTCCTGAGCATGCTCGCACACGAGCACAAAATTCATGCGCCCTTCCTGCATGCTTATTTCCTGCCGCAGCGACACAACACAAAGGTGCTGTTTTGCTTGCCGTTTTTCTCGCTGAGGCTCCTAAAGTGCATGGGCAATGTGTGAAGACCTGTTAAACGAGGACTGCAGTGCAAGGTTACTTAGCTTCGAAAATGCAAAGATATTAGAAAGGGCTTCGTGTGCACCTTGTCATGCTTTGTACTGCTTTCTGACTATACACAGCAATGACAACAATCTGCTTTATGCGAGGAGGGAACTTGCATGCTAAACTGAGAGAAACGGAAAGCAAAAGCTGAACAAAAGTCATAGAAAAGATTGAAATAACCAAGACAGCGAATGCACAAGTTGTGGGGTCTTTTGCGCTCGAGGAACCAAGGACACAGTACACCGTAATGCAAACCAGTGAAATAGCATTTATTTGCACCTTTTTACGTAACAAGCCCGCTAGCCATATATACATTAGCGTGCCAATGTGACATGGTGCGGAATTGGTGATGTTCCACTCACCATGGCAGGATAATGAGCGAGTGAAGTTTGCGGGTCATGCCTCGTGAACAGTGGCCTATTTAGGAGGACAGGAAGGTGTCCACAAAATAGTCCCCGCGGAGATCGTCATGGCACGTGTGAGTTGACTGCGTGCGAGCTGCTCCAAGGTCCAAGAGAGAAGACATCGGTTCCCAGTGGCCCCGTGTATACTCGCCGTCAGGTAGTGCCGCCGCAGAAACACTGGTGCATCTTGGCTTGGCCCGCATCTTTTGTGGAAACCAGTTTACAGGACATGCGAGCACTGCAGTGAAAACACCTTGCCAGGGGATGTGTGCATCGTCACAAGGTTTCTTCGCAAGCACTGGAACTGATGAATAGAGTATTTTAACAGTGTTGTCATCTTGGCGCTGCCATTACCAGCGCTGGTATAAACTTACTGCGATGCTTCCACATGTTCGTGCCCCGATTTCACAACATTGAAGTGCACAGGCTGCTTGCTTCATTCCTGTTTCACCTGTGACGCATCCTCTTCGTCACGACAGCAGAAATAATGTAGTGAAATCGGCCATTTACTCTCATGCTGAGGACCTGGTGTAAGCACTGTATCGTCATTGTAAGCACTGTTTCGTCATGAGCAAGAAAGAGATAGAGGGAGAAAGTGAAGGTGAAAAACAAAGAGAGTGAGAAAGGAAAGTTAGGGTGAGGAGGAGGAAAAGGAGAACGGGAGAGAGCAAAGCATAGCGTAGACAGCATGAGAAGGAGAGAAATAGAAACAAATGTAGAAAGAGAAAGAAAGAGGGAAAGATAGAACCAAAGGAATAGAGAATGAGGGAAAAAAAAGATACAGAAAAGAATCAAGTGAGAAATAGAGAGAGAGAGAGAGAAAGAAAGAAAAAAAAGGAAGGCATGGTTGGAAAGAGCCGCCCTGCTCCGCACTTCCTTCAGGCTTGGTACCACTAGTGCAAAGCTGCCTTAAAGGGACCCTGAAATGGTTTTGACGATTTTGTACGAACACATTGAGCTGGTAGAGCAAGTCCTAAGGATCATTTACAGACCGATTTAAGATCTGTACGTAAACTGTGTAATTTATTACAAGCTTTGAAGCTGCGAATCGCCACCGATCACAGCGCGCAGCCCAAACGCGTTTTCAAACCACCCACTTCCAGTGCGCGTCGGTATTGGAAGCGCGACGTCACGCAGGCGGCTGAGCTTCTGATTGGATATGTCTAGTACACGTCACTGAACCTCCTTGGGCAGCGAGCGTCGTCTGCCTGTGTTACAACGTACTCGCGTTGGACGTGACTGAGCGACAGTGTTTATCTCGAGTTTCTTTTCTTGGATTTAATAATTTCCCTAGCCGTGTTTTGTACCACATATCTAGCAATGTCTAGCATTGGTGACTTGTAAAGCTGCGAAATCGTGCAATGTTCGTGAGGCATCTGGCGAGCGGAATCCCTTCAGCTCGTCGCTGCAATGAGCGTCGCGCTCTCACTATCCGTTCAACGCCACGATCGACATTTTTGTGGCTGTAATTTCACCCCTGAAGACACAACCACATTGCCCGAGTTTACGCGTATCGGTGATCGTTCTCGAATTATTTTTGTTTGTCCGCATGCTTTTGGAGATTGTCGCCGTACAGGAGAATAAGATAAGATCTGCTGGTAGTGGGGCGGCACCTGTCGGAGCAGATATCAACCACTCCGCGAGCTTCGTCTTTGTTGGGCCTCCGAGAATGCGCGCAACCCGTCGGCGCACAATATCTGAGGCCATGACTAAAGCCCCTCCATGCGTTTTTCGCCGGCTAGGTTAAGTAGCGCCAACTCGTCTGCCCCCTCTCCCTTTACACCAGTTCCCCGCCTAGCGGAAGCCGAAGTGCCGCCATGATGTTTCTGCTGCTTTTCCGGTTGGTGCACCTGCCCCATGCCCGCCCATGCCCTCGCGACGCAGAAACACCGAGCGAAAACTCGCTCGGCGGCAGCCAGTTTACAACGAACCTCAAAACAACACCACTTGCGAAACGGAGAAGCAAATATGTGCTTTCTGGCGTGTGCACATACGTGCGCAGAAACAAGATGGAAGGAAAAAGTGGAAGGAAGTGGCTCAAGAACTTCCTTCCGGAAGCTCCGGAACCGGAAGTGGGCGTCGTCGTCGAACAATAGATGGCGGTACTTAAAAAAGCGGCAGTAGACTCGATGGAGGGGCTTTAGCCATGACTGGGCGAAGCTCAAACCGTCGAGTGCGCTCATGAGAGCGCTGCGATCGCCGGCGATGTCAGGGTGTCTGTGAGTTGAGGGTGCAAGGCAGTGGTGAGGAGGAGGGTATAGATATAAATTCCGTAGCGGCCTTGGTAGACAGTGCGTCACTTAATTTCTGGTGCGAATGATTTGGGGGTGCCCCTGCCTAAACGCTGACAAAACTTCAAAAAACCGTTTCAGGGTTCCTTTAATTTTTCTGAGTTGCCAGTCTTTTATATATAGTTACGAGGCATTGTGCATGAGCACACCATTGGAGACATCCCAGAGACGAAGAAGCTGGAATGCGGCGCCAGATGCTGGCAGCCATTTGGTGGCACAGCTACTAGTAAATATTGTAATACAGTCGAACCCACTTATAACGATCTATCGGTTATAACGACCATGTTTGGGTGCACTTACGATTTTCCTATACTAACCATTGAAGCTGCGTCCAGATGTAGCGAACATATTTCAAAGCCTCCTACTTTTACAACGAACACTTCAGTCAAGGTCGCGGTAAAAATATGGCGCATACGAAGCGAAAAAAAGTTAAAACATGCCTTCCAAAGCGTGACAGGGGCGCGCGCTCACGCGTGCCTCGCTCCAGTTTACTCGCGACTAAGATAACTCTGATCGGCGAGCACCGCACGCAGATTTCGGACGCTGCGAGCGACGTCGCTCACTTTCCAGGCGTTTCTTCAGTGGTAGAATGGCAGTACGGAAAAAAAAATAGTAGGCAGCATGAAGCCTTGCGGTCAGCTTTCACACAGTAACCTTTCCTGACGCCGTTGTCTGCAGCTACGACCGCCTGTGATGAACCATTTATGCCTTGGAACGCAAGAAGGCATAAATGCAAGAAGTGATAACCGCGATAACTTTCCATCGCAAAAGGGTTCACTGCGCCCCTAAACTCGTCGACGCCACAATGTGCCGCGAAAAGTCGTCTGTCTTTTCGGTAACGGCAGAGACCGGTCGATCGGTGATTACGACTTCCGCGCGATTGCGGCGATGCCATCGCGGATAAGCATCAGAAAAGAACGAAGGCGAGGTGGCGGCCGTCGATGAACGTGCCATTATGCCTTATAGCCGACAACCTTATCACAGTCATCTGTAGGTATCTGCTCGGCTGCGCGCGTGACGTACGCCGTACACTGCGCATTGACGGCAGTACGAGCGCGCCATGCTGCCGTTCGCAAGTTTGCCGCTGCCGCGTGGTGCGAGACCGCTTTAAAGTGCGCGTCGCTTTGTAGAAACGAAAATAGCTCGCTGTTGTTGAGCGGCGCGGGCACCGAGAAACGTCGATGCACTGACAGCAAGCGTATACTGCGTGTTTGACTATGTGACAACTGAAGTGCGCCGTGCATCGTCGTGCAGGGCCGCGAGAGCATCGCGGAGACATAGAGTGCGCGTTGCTTGGAAAATGCTTGTTTTCGCCGCGTTGAACGAAGAGGCTAGTCGCCGCACTCGTGCACGGTCCGGAGTGAAGCAAACACGAAGAATGTACAAATGCGCGCATACGGCATACAGCAAGCGGCCCGGCAGTGACTCTGCGACCCGAGTAGGCGACGCGCTGCACGCAACTGGCCAGGGATGATCGGCTCCACGTCGCGGTACCGTGCTTCGGTGAAACGGTGTCATCTCATTGAAAAGGTGATTAATTCACTCGTGAGCACGCAGCGGGCGTCGCTTCACGATGCGAAAAGGCTTAGCTTGTCACCGAAGGGGTTGTTAGCACTTTAATAAAAGTGCACAAAAAAAAAAAAAACGGCTTGGCCGCTAGGTGCACGTTTTTAAGGGCGAGTCTATATACAACGAACTACTGATATAACGACCACTTTTCGCGACACTTTCGAGTTCGTTATAAACGGGTTCGACTGTATACCCACTTCTGTCTCTCCCATGTAATTCATGATTCCCGTGACGATATGAAGGTTGTGTTAATTACAGTTAGCAGTACATGTATGTACTTAAAGCCTTTCGTTTTAGTTAGGTTATTTTGCAAACATATTGTAGTGTTATTTGTTCTGTCCTTCAAAAGACTTCGTGCTGGGAACTGAAGTTTTACTACCATGCAATGGTCAGTATTTTTTAACAATGCCAGCTGCTGCGGTGGCCTGTGGGATTTTGCTAGGAAAGCACGGTGACACACTGCCGCAGTACATGGGCGCTGCTTCATGACTGCGGTAAAGTTCAAGTTAAAGAACCTGGCTAAATAAAATGCGAAACCTTTCACTCTTGCAAATTTCATTTAGCACAGCATTGGAATTCGGACACAGTATACCAATTACTTATTCAACCCTCTATTTTAACTGCCTTGCGAGCCTTTCCATAAAGTGTAACAGCATGTACTTCACCACACAACTCGAACGCCTAGTTTGTATTGAAAGTGCAGACATTGCAGTACTAGTTCTTTTCGATAGTAAAAAGAATACAGTGGAATATTTATGCTGGCTAAAGCATCAGGGAAAGCCGCACTGAATAACAAATTAGAAGTGTGTCGCGAGGAAATGTCGGGTGGCCTGATGTCACGGATAGATAGAAATTTAAGGCTGTCTGCAAAAAAGCAAGAATCAATGAGTTAATTTCACCTTTCGGGATATTATATATAAATATAGATGTATATTTACTTACTGTTCGTAGTCTTCAAGCTATTTACAAAGGTAAGGGCTAATAGAATTAGGACCACCTTAGAATTCAATCAACCGAAGAACCAAGTAGGATTTTGTACAGGCTACTCGAGTATGGAACATATTCACACTATCAATCAGGTGATAGAGAAATGCAGGGAATATAACCAACCCCTATATATAGCCTTCATAGATTACGAGAATGCATTTGATTCGGTTGAAATCTCAGCAGTCATGCAGGCACTGCGGAATCAAGCCGTCGACGAACCATATATAAAAATACTGCAGGAAATACTGCAGTGGCTTCACAGCACCATAGTCCTCCATAAAGAAAGCGACAAAATTCCAATAAAAAAGGGTGTAAGGCAGGGAGACACAATTTCCCCGATGCTGTTCACTGCGTGCTTACAGGAGGTTTTCAGGACCCTAGATCAGGAACAGTTAGGGATACGAGTTAATGGAGAGTACCTTAGTAACCTGCGATTTGCCGATGACATTGCCTTGATGAGTAACTCGGGACGAATTGCAAATCATGTTTACTGAATTGGATAAGGAAAGCAGAATGGTAGGTCTGAAAATAAATACGCAGAAAACTAAAGCAATGTTCAACAGCTTTGGAAGAAAACATTACTTTGCTGAGGTGAACAATATGTGGTAGTAGGGTATGCATTTGGGCTGGTTGGTTTATGATTACGAGTGAAAAACAGTGCTAAAAAGATGGGACAAGAAAGGAAACGAGACCACGGCACTGGCTAATAACCAAGTGTGTTTTATTCCTTCAGTCAGCATAAATATACTTCACCACTATTGCAGTGAAACTAAAGAAAATTAAAGACTCGGCCTGCGCAGGGGCATTAAGGCAATCAATGGGGCATGAATTCTATCTCCTTCAGAAGGAGAGAAATTGAGGGGAGGCTTACACATGCCTCACAGCTATTGTGGCTGTTATTTTTTTGTTTATTTATTTAAAGTACCTGCAGCGCCCGAAGGCATTATTGCAGGGGGGAATACACAGGGTAACATATGCTTACATAAATGGATAACTATGAAAACAACATCAACAACAACAAAAACAAACAAAAAAACTATGAGCGTAACAGTATGTCTCTGAACGAAGTTTCAGTGCGACAGTCAACAATCTCCTGTGGAAGCTGATTCCACTGGGAGAGTGTATGTGGAAAAAACGAGTATAGGTATACGTTTGTTCTGCAAAAACTTTCTCTTATTTTTAGAGGGTGATCACTTCTGTGAGACAAGAAATGGGGAGGTAAAATGTAAGATTCTTTATCTATTTTGACCAAGCCATGAAAGATTTTGAAAAGCATTTCTAATCTAATGTTTTTTACGTGTACTTAGTAATTCCCACCCCAACCTATCCTTTATTGCAGTAACACTAAACGTGAAGTCATAGTTAGAACTGACAAAACGGGCTGCACGGTTTTGCACCAGCTCGAGCATATTAGATAGGGTTACTGAAATGAGGCTACTGAAATGAGGCACGCGCGCTCGTCGTGGTATTTTGACAAGAAAGTGGTATCTTTAAAAGATGGATGGCAACCACAACTGTTACAATGAAGAGACAATGCGGTTGCCATCCATCTTTTAAGGATACCACTTTCTTGTGAACAGAATCCATCCTGTTCATCGTGCTAAGATGCTGAAGACCGTGAAACGAAGTGATTAGAGGTGGCCTTGTACAGTGTGGTCCACTGTTAAAGGGAACACTCGAATGATCACCTTTCATATTGCTGGCCCCCTAAGTGCTACTGGATGTGCAAAAATTGTTTGTGCACAGCACTAGTCTGTCAAAAGGAGTCAGAACTGCCAACAGCCAGTAGATTTATGCGGATGTAAGTCATTATGCTTCTGCAAGAGAGCGAAATCCGGCCATGCCCTGCACTCATGTGTTCCCTTTTAACAGTGGACCTGTCTGTACATTCAACAGTCTTAGGGTTGATAGTGGAAAGTAGTTACAAAAGCTTCATTCCTTCTAGTGTTGCTCCTGCTACTTTGTTGTCACGTCTTTCGATTTGGTTGTAGGATTTGCAGCAGCCCTCATACTCCTCTGGTGAAACCTCTTATATCATTCACGATGTTTGATTACTTACATATAGCTTTGAGCCTTAGTGTAGCAGAAAATACGCAGGGGCTAGCAGCATACTGAACTGGCAAGACAGCGATCATAAAAAAGGTAAGACATGCGAACACGGACACAGGAGATTTGAACAGACACAAGAGAAAATTCAAACCCCCTGAAACCTATGCAAACTACTGGCAAGTGTGAGACAGCCCAGAATAATTCACCATACTTCCTTTTTGTATGAACTACTATTGCTTTCTGTGTGCAAGAGCTGGATGCATCACATTGTCATTATGAATTGGCTGGCCTCGTTCCTGCTGTTACTACTGCTGCAATGTGTGGCAACAGGCAGAAAAAATGCATGCAGAATGCTCTTTTATTGTTCATTTTGTGAGCAGTATCGTCATACCTAACCTTATCGTTATGCTAAGTTGACAAACCTTGCTGTATGTCATGACATCGAGATAATGTCAACAACGCCAAACAGAACACTTCTAGACCAACTTATTGCATTAAATTAGCATGTCATGTATACAATTCCTAATCTTCATCCCTGTCAACTGTCACTCTTTCACGCGTAATACTAAGCATGTGGCAACGTTTCTACATCTTCAAAAATATGTGTGAGTGAGTACTCTGTAAATATACAGCCTTGCAAAATATTTTTCAAGAATTTCCAGAAATGAGATCAGGTGAGGACTCTACAAGCAAAGTATCTTGCAATCCTATAAACTGCATTTCTGAGATCATCAAACATAGCCGCTCCTAAATGTACCAAATTACAGCTTACATAAAATGGCTGCCTCATTTGCCCAAGTTCTGCAGTATAACCCCAGAACAATGTGGTAGCATTTAAATTTTGTGATGCGTTGTGACATTACCACATTGCACCCACCAGAGTGACTGTAGATTATTTCGAGTCTATTGCATAAATTTCCCATTACCTTGGCGTTTAAAAAGATATACATTCACTTGTTAAGATATACTGGGTGTGTGTGTTGATAAAGGTCTGTTATGAACAAAGTCTGCACATTGAATACACATGAGGAAAAAAGACGAGAGGGGATAAAGCGCTGTTGTCCAAAGTCGGGGCTTCGTCCCATCTCATCTTCTTTCCTTGTATTTATTTGGCGTGCTGATTTTTTCATGCGATGGCTGTCTTGCAGAAAATAAAATTTTTGCAGCTATTTTTGCAAAATTACTTTTCTGAGCAATAAGAAATGTGTTGCACATTGAGAAAGTTCTTTGAGACTGTAAATGAAGCAGCAGTTCTGCTGCGTGCATATTGTGGGCCTCTTCATATGAATGTTTTAGCCACTGCAATTTCTGAAAGAGCAGTGTACTAAATGCTTGGACATTGCAAGCTGATCATAGCATTCGGAGAGGACAGTTGATGTCATTGAATAACTTAATTGCTGCATTTGTTATGCCATTTGCGAGTCAGTTAACAAGATCAGTTTTAAACTAGAGCTGTGCGAATAGCAAAATTTTGGGTGCGAAGCGAATTCGAATAATAAAGATTGAGTGCGAATCGAATCGAATAATTTCGAATAATTTTCGAATATTTCTTAAACATTTTTCGAATAATTCGAAGTGAAATTACAGAAAAAGTTGCAGAGAATCCCTAAGTATGTTCTTGTGAGATCGCAACATGAAAGTGTTTCTTTTCGCTAGGTTGATGAAACGCTGGTGGGGTCATATTTCATAGTTGTCTTTCTTATCAAGAGTGAGGCAATGTAGAGGCCGAATTGCATTTATGTACATGATTTGGTGCAACCAAAGTGTTGCCGACAACACTATACACGTGATAGGCAAAGATGCCATTTCCTCAGCCTCTCCTCCTCTTTCAACTTCTGTGGAAGCCCAACTGATGTGGCAGACAAGGGTGTGCTCCCCTCAAGTCCGGAGTTCCAAATCTGCCTCGTAGACGTCGATATATAAGAACATCTGAAATTTTGGATGCTAAAAAGCTTCGGCGTCCAATTTTTCGGACTTCCTGCCCAAATTTCAGGTCCAAAACAGCATTAATTGAGCCCCCAACTCTACCACATCTTTCATCTCCATATTGGAACCAGCGTTTTCTTGAGTTAATACATTTGCGACCGTAGCGGAGTTTGAAAGGCAGCTTTGCCGCAATGCGGGGGTGTGATGAGGTGAAGCATATTGAAAATCTAGGGACCACTTCCAAACGGACGTTGACTGTCTCTTGGCTAAGTTCGACCGTAACGGACCTTGAAAGGCAGCTTTGCCGCAATACGGGGGTGTGAGGAGGTGAAGCATATTGAAAATCTAGGGACCACTTCCAATCGGACGTTGACCGTCTCTTGCCTAAGTTCGACCGTAACGGAGCTTGAAAGGCAGCTTTGCCGCAATACGGGGGTGTGATGAGGTGAAGCATATTGAAAATCTAGGGACCATTTCCAACCGGATTTTGTCTCTTGGCTAAGTTCGACCGTAACGGAGCTTGAAAAGCAGCTTTGCCGCAATACGAGAGTGTAATGCGGTGAAGCATATTGAAAATCTGAAGGGGTCACTTTCAATCGGACGTTGACTGCTTTTGTCTTTGGGAAGTTCGAATAGTTCGAATAGTAAAATTTCAGTGCGAATCGAATCGAATAGCAAACATTATTCGAAAAATATTCGAAATTTCGAATATTCGCACACCCCTATTTTAAACCCTTCTGCAATTGATGAAATAGCCACAGGAATTCACTACTAACCTAGGAAAAGGTGCCATTCCTTCACGGGGAGTGTCATGTTTATCTTTAGTAAGAAATTATGGTGGATAACAAAGTCTCATATTATAACAGACTAGCCACATTATTATAACCGATATTCATTATAAGAATGTATTTCCTACATGCTGAAATAGGCATTGAGAGCTTTATAAGAGCTTTAATATATCTCATAAATCATTATATCTATGTTTGTTATATTGAGGCTCAACTGCATTAGGCAAGAAAACGGTATTCCAGTTTAGCAACAGTCACTGTTGTGACTTCTTGAAGTCTTGAATGTATCAGTAGGTGGCATCACTGAGTTGGCCACAGTACACAACCTTCAATGGGAAGGCACAGCGCAACTGAGACAATGGAAAAGAACACGCAGCACGTGTGTTGCGTGTTCATGTCCATTGTCTCAGTTGTGCTGTGCCTTCCGATTGCTATAAACCAACTTGCCCAGATCAAAGTCATACTGCAACACAACTTTCGCAGTTGTTTTGGGTGTGTGCATAGGTTATGTAAACATAGCAACAATTATAGCAGTCTTACAGCCCTAAAGCACTGATAAAAGATTCTAGTGCAGCCTGTTCAATTTAATTTAACCTCTTCCATATCGTAGACAAGCTGAACTTGTCCACATGTTTTCGGTTAAAGTACATGCCCAGTTCGTTTACGGTACTTTAATTTGTTTTCTGTATTGACAAGCTGTCCTCGCCTTGGTGCTTTGCCATGCACTGGTAAATTGTTGCACACATCCAGGTGGGCAGGGAAAGTAGGAGCAAGCTTGTTTGTAGGGAGGAATTAAAACATGTTGACAAGAGGGGTCTATAATAAAAGAATTGGGCCATTTCTGGTCAGAATTCAGGATAACAGTATTGGAGAAAGAGGGTCTTGGCAAGGGCACGCACAGACAGTATTTTTGGGTAAACAAGCGATGGCCTTCACGGTCTTCTTTAACCGGCTTTCGCGTCTGTCCCTTCCGTTACATTCGGTGCTGAAACCCACCTAGTCATGTGGCCTTCGACTTTTGACAATGGAGCAGCTTTGCACCAAGTGCCGCTTTGTCTGAGCAGTCATTACCAAGGGCTTTTTGATGCTGGACACTCTGCTAGCAGGTGGGGACACCCCGGCGAGCTCTCTGCAACAACATCTTGACCTCATCTTGTCGAAGCAGGCAGAGCTCATCGGCTTCAACCGTGCCATCCAAGACATCCTCCATGATGCTGCATTGGAGGAGGACATGACTGACATGACATGACATGAAGCCAAAGATAAGCTTTATCAAGATGAGCGTACACTTCACAACCGAGCCGCGTCCTCCGACCCTTTCTGCGCACTGCACATCCACTGCAATGCCCAACGCCCTACGGAGAGCCGTTCGCTTTGACATCGCAACACGCCGCCACTTTAGTGTCACCAGGCCTTTCGACTACACTACCATTCTGTACCATTGCGCTACTGAAGCTGCACATCCCGAGTGTCTCCAAAGAACTTTGTGAGTGGCAAGCGTTCACGCCAATCCTTCGCTCGCCAAGATTGACAAATTCAAATATTTGCTGACGTACCTGACAGGGTCAGTGAAAACAGCAATTCAAGGCATTCCTGGGTTTTGGCACCAAAACAATGTAATGAAAGGATGGGAATGAGACTTGGACCCGGATGTCTAGCTATATCAAAGGGATGGAAACAACTCTGTGAGCCAGCGCCTGTGGCTGATGCTTGCACTCCACATCCCTTTGTTCTCTTTTATTTACAACAAACATTGGAGCGCAGATGGGCTCAAATCAATGCTAGGTTCTGCGTTCAGTATTTAAATTGCTATTCTTGTCGTGAAAGAGATTGCAAAACTGCATCACTATATGAGATAATTAAAATCGGATTCTGTGGTTTTACAAGCTAAAATAATGATCTGGTTATGAGTAACGTCGTGATGGGGCATTGCAGAATACTTTAGACCATTTGGGATTACTTAATGTGCACCTAACTCTAAACACAGAAGCATTTTACCCTTGTGCTTGATATTGAAGCTGCAACCTTGAGTCCTGTGGCACAGCCAGTAAGCAACTGGGGCAGGTTCTAAGGGAAGGGGAACACTACTCAAAAGCGAGTGTATCTGTTGTGACATAAGCAGTACATGGGTCTACCACAATGAACTATAAGGCACACTTTAAATTAGGCAAAATTTATTAGGAACTGTGGAAGCAGAATCTCGGTGTCGCAAACAGTAGCTAAAGCTGTTTCCCTGATTAGATTCATGGTGTGCACATATTTGCCATAGCAACAAGGTGCCATGATGTAAAGATGAGTCATTAAAAAAAGGCTGCAGAGGCCAGCAGTTAGGTGCAGTTGTTAACCCTTTGAGACGCTTTGTACACAATTGTGCACATCACTTGTTTTGGAGCGCAGCTCTTAGGCACCCGTTTCTGCGTTGAGTGGCGACGCCGTCGCTGTCGGTGGCGTGACCGATAGACATTAAAAAAGTAGCCGGTAGACATCAAAAAATAAAATGAGAAAAAAATACCCAGGATAGAATGGGATTTGCACCCGGACCCTCTGCGTGGCACTCGAGTACTCTACCACAGAGCCACTGCAAAAAGACCCTGTACACGCGTCCTGTCGGGCAAGGAATCGCGTTAACCTATGTAATATAGCATGGTAGAAAAGTAAAATAACAACCAGTCATCACACAACGCTAATTGCGCACAAGTGTGTGGTTTAATACTTCCCACCCACTGCAAAGTGCTCAGCCATAATTCTTCATCATCATCAGCCACATGCAGCATCAACAAAGTGCACGTAATACCTTACATATGTCTAGCGGGTACCTTGCTTATCCACAGAAGGACGAATAATGGCGTAGTGGGTGCGGTCCTACTTCACAAAAATTATGATTTATGACGTAGTCAATACCTTGCAGAAACCCGAAACTTCAAACACAATTGGCCATGCCCCTACACGAAGCTGCGCTCAGAATTCGCATTAGGCGGTATTGTAATCGACGGTGAACTTTTGCTAGTTGTTTCTACTAGTGGCTGAGAAAGAGCAAGATACATTGAAGTTTGGATGAATTGAATCTCCTACTTAACAAATGTGCCTTCATTTAACTTGATTTTATAGTGTACTGTTGCATATGATAACTTTTCTGGAGGCACTACCATGTTCGACGAATCGTCCGATGTGCCGCTTTCTGAGAGCCACATCAAAAGTAAAATTTTCTTTGGATGAAATGAACATAACGGATAACGAATTTGCATTATGTTTCTATCCTGAGATTTGATTCTATTTATGCAAAAAGAGAACATGAATGACTACGGGATAAATATTTATTTGTTTATAATTTAATTAATATTATTTACTATAAAACACATAAATCAACGTATTGTGACATTATCTCGGTTGCCATAGAATATTGAGCGCCTTGAAATGATGTTGTTTAAATTAGACTTATTTACATTTACAGACATCTCTTCATAGGTGGCGTCTGAAAGGGTTAAGGGCAGTATTAAGGGTATGCTTAGTAGCTTTTTAGCACAATAGCATTAAGGGGAGGCGTGGGTCTTAAAAAATGGTTTTTTAAAAGTTGGGTGAATGGCATGAAATTTAATACACTTATTCAGCTTTTTCTGCAGATTCAAGATCTCTTAAGTAGATTTTTAATAGCTGCATTAGAACAAAAGATATGCAATTTCTAACACATATTTAAGCATACTTCTTACGGGGATTTTTGGCAACTTTGCTTTGTCAAGCACAAAAACAAAGTATGTGGCAAGAATGCCAGGAAGCTGGTCTAGCCGGTGATGCTATTCATTTTCTTATAATGTTGTTCACCAAATTATAATTCTCGATTATCAGAAATAGTATGCAGCAAAAAAATTGCACTCGCATTTACGTCTATTTATTTTGCATTCAAAGTTCGTTGAAGACAATCGGATTAGCATCACCAGCTCTCTGGCAGCCTTGCCACATACTTTGTTTCTGTGTTTGACAAAGCAAAGTTGCCAAGAATTCCCGTAAGAAATATGCTTTTAGAGATTGCACATCTTTTGTACTAATGCAGCTACCAAAAATCTAATTTGAGATTTGGAATCTGCAGAAAAAATGGGATAAGTTTGTTAAATATCGTTCAGTTCACCCAGCTAATAAAACAAATAAAAAAAAGACCCGCGTCTCCCCTTAAAGAGCTCGTGTCGCAGAAAATGCAGTGCCGACATCGGTGACGTTGTGAGCGAAAAATCGGCATTGTCCGTGAGCAAGAAATCCGGATAGGTGCTAAGAATAAAAATCGGGGATCAAGTCAGAATCGAAACCACGTATTCTGCATGGCAGTCAAGTATTCTATCCCAGAGCCATGCCAGTGATTGAAACTGGTTCGAAAAAAGACCCTATACCATCGTCATGTTTGGCAAGGAGTCACATTAACAGATGTAATATTGCATGGCGGCAGCGTAGAATCACACCAGACGTCACACCATGCGAATTGCTCAACGAGTAAGTGGTTGAGACCTTCCAACCCACTAAAAAGGGCCGAGATATAATTCATCATCATCATCATCATCAGCCACAGCATTACCAATGTGCGCAGCTATGTAGGTGCACGTATTGCCTTACAGACGTGTAGCGGGTACTTCACAATCTTAATTGCAGTATGCACCCTAGGAGAGTTTACAACGGCCAATGTCATGTGCACAGACGTTCCTTTCTTCACAGTACGGTTGAAGTGTCCACCGAGAAGTGAAGCATGGGAAGCGAATGAGGAGGCCATGTGGACAGGGCCCAGTGAGGCTATCTTAAAGATGAAGCTTAAGCATCCTCCAAGTTTTTTTGCAGCAAAGCTGTATATAACTTGGCCAGCCATGCTTGAGGCCCATGTACCTAGATTTAAGTGCATGTTAAAGAACCCCAGGTGGTCGAAATTTCCGGAGCCCTCCACTACGGTGTCCCTCATAATCTTATCGTGGCTTCGGGACATTAAACCCCAACAATTATTACAACATGCGACATCTTGTGCAAGTGAAAGCATGATCAAAAGTTTCCAGGTGTTCAGCTGCAGTGTACTAGAAGTGTCTGAACAGTGAAGATTTCACGCAGAATTGAGTCAGGGTGCGCACAGGTCCTTGAAACCCTTGAATACCCTTGAAAATCGAAAGTGTGTTTTCAAGGCCCTTAAAAACCTTGAATTTCGGACCAGTCCTTGAAAAACCTTGAATTTGTTGAATGCTAAATTTGAATTGTATTTGTCATCATGAAAATGGTTTTCGTTGCTCAACTTTTGTCTTTTGTTTGAGTTCTAAAATGCGGCAGGAAACCGTACCAATTTTTATACCTATTTAGCCGAATCTCGTTTGGCCGCTGGCAACATTGGACTTGGTGCGAGTTTCGGAGGCAGCGTTCAATGTAGACTTCGTGTCAGTGGCTTAAAACGTCACTACCGGCGCTAGCGGAAGTAGTAACGGCTGCGAGCGCAGTCGCCCCATCGCTATCGCATGTCCATTGTCTCCGTCCAACTAGTCCAACGCGGCGTCCGCGTTTGTGCGCGGGCTTTAACCTAGTCGTGTCCTTGTGCTACCAGCGCTTTTTGGAATGAGCGTGCCTTCTACGTGTTTGTACAAGGGGTGCAAGTGATGTGTTGATATGTTAAACAATGCCTGGAAAAAGCAAATTTCAGACTACGTGGCTCCACCATGACGACTACAAGCACTGGATTGCACCTGACACGACGAATCCGCATCGGGCTAAGTGCAAGCTTTGCTGCAAAACTTTTGATGTGACTGCCATGGGTGAATCCGCTTTAAAAAGTCACATGAAAAGTGCCAAGCATATTGGCGCAATCAAGATGGGGCAAGGGAGTGCGTTGAAAAGCTACCTGACGCCTGTTCCGACAGAGCAGTCCACTACAGCGTCTCCGTTGCAGTCGCCAAGCTTAAATGATGCTTCTAAAACGCACGAGCTTGTCACTGACGCAGAAATTCTTTGGACTTTGAAAGTCGTCACATCCCACTTCTCGTACCGGTCGTCATCCCAAGCAGGGGAGTTATTTCGACGCATGTTTCCGGACAGTGAAGTGGCGAAGGCGTTTTCTTGTGGTGAAAAGAAATGCGCATATGTGACATGTCATGGACTCAGGCCTTTCTTTCTTTCGGCCTTGCAGCGAGAGATAGAACAGTGTGAATTCTTCGTCGTACTTTTTGATGAGTCGGCAAATGACTGTCTGCACAGTAAGCAAATGGATGTGCACGTGAGGTGTTGGGACTCCGCCCAGAAGGTGACGACAAGATATTATACCTCCGTTTTTCTGGGACATTCTACAGCGAATGACATTCAGGAAAAGTTGCTAAGCGCGCTTGAGCCATTGCCCCTGGCAAAGATTCTTCAGATATCCATGGACGGTCCCAATGTCAATCTGAAGTTCTTTAAGGGCCTCCAAGAGCACTTGCAAGAACATTACCAAGTTCAGTGTGTGGACTTAGGCACTTGTGGACTTCACACAGTGCACAACGCGTATAGAGCAGGAGTTTCAGCTACTAAATGGGGACTTGATTGCCTGCTGTCTAGTCTAAGCACACTTTTTGAAGATGCCCCAGCACGGAGAGAAGACTTTTCGTCAGTTACAGGCCAGTGCACTTTTCCTCTCAAGTTTGTTGCCCACAGGTGGTTGGAGAATGTCCCTGTCATTGAGAGAGCATTGGTGGTGTGGTCTGACATCAAAAAGTACATTGAGGCTGCTAGAAAGAAAGAAGTTAATCTGCCGAAGTGTGCTTCATTCAACAACTTGTTTGAGTTCAGCTGTGATGCTTTGCTGCCAGCAAAGTTGAATTTTGCGTTGTGTGTGGCAATGGCACTCAAGCCTTTTCTGGTAGAGTACCAAACAGACAAGCCAATGGCTTTTTTTCTTGCAAAGGATTTAGAAACTGTTCTCAGGAAGCTGCTGATGAAGTTTTTGAAATGTTCGATCCTCTCTGCCAAAGGAATCGTTGGCCTGCTGAAGGTCGATGTTGATAATGTTGAGAATCATATTCCACTTGAAAAGGTGGATATAGGCTACAAAGCCGAGCAAATTATCAAGAATTCTCGGGTAAGCTCAAGGGATGTGTTTCAGTTCCGGATGGAATGTAAACAGTTTTTGATCAGTGCCACAAAAAAAGTCCTAGAGCGAAGCCCCTTGAAGTTTGTATTTGTTAGGGGCCTTTCTTCACTGGACCCGCGACAGATGTGTTCAAAGCCCGACGAATGCCTTACAGGTTTTAGAAAAGTGTTGGATACCCTCATCGCTGCGGGTAGAATAGCTGAACACTTTCGAGACACTGTGCTGGCCGAGTACACGGAGCTTCTGCACGAGCAGAAACATAAGCTTAGACAATATGACAAGAGTGTTGATAGGCTGGATGAGTTCTACCCTGACCTCTTGAAATTTAGTTCCAGCTACTCTGAGTTATGGACCATCGTAAAACTTTTGCTTGTCCTCAGTCACGGCCAGGCCACAGTTGAACGTGGATTCAGTGTGAACCGACAGGTGTGCGTGGAGAATCTCAAGGACCTTTCCTATGTTTCACAGCGGGTTGTGTGTGATGCGGTTGAGAAGGCAGGTGGTGTTCTGCAGGTTCCAATCACCAGGGAACTGAGGATGGCAGTGTCAGCTGCTAGACACAAGTATGGAGCATACTTAGAAGCCGAGAAGAAGCAAAACCTTGAAGCTTCAAAGCAGAGGAAAAAACAATGCATAGAGGAAGAGCTCGATGGAATGAAAAGAAAGAAAAAAAGGCTAGAATTGACAATTGATGACCTCATGGCTTCTGCAGATGCCTATGCGGAAAAAGCAGAGGCAGCAAACGATGTGGCACACATTGTCAAGTCAAATAGCTTGAGGAAGACGGCAAAGGAGAAGACTGGTGAGCTACACTCGCTCAACGTCCAAATTCAGCAAAAGCTTCTGGAGCTCGCCTGAAGTGGGCAGCCGCTAGGTGCTTTGTGCATTTGAAGCAATTTGCATTGTGATATTTGATGAAGCTATCTTTATTTATTTCTATTGCGTGCAATACAAGCAGAATTGCATTGTGATATGTATAAGTGGGCAGCTATAAGGAGCTGCTTCCTGAAGATTTTTGTGCATTTGAAGCAATTTATGTTGTGATATTTGGTAAACATATCTTTATTTTTTATTGTGTGCAATACAAGCAGATTTGTATTGTGACATGTATTTTTCTTTGTGCAATAAATGTCAGACCTTTTGAGAGCACTCTTTCAAGATCTTCGACATGGGAAAAAAAATTACCTCTCGAAGAGGGCCTTGAAAATCCTCCTATAGGGCCTTGAAAGTCCTTGAATATCCTTGAATTTTCTCCTTTGAAACCTGTACGAACCCTGTGAGTACCGCTTAGTTTGCTGCTTCTAAAAATAATGCTTACTTTCTAGAAGTATTGCTTGCCTCTGGCATGCATAGACCGAATTAGGTGCCTGGTGGGAATGTTTTTCTGGTTTTGTAACTAGATTTCTACGGCACCCTTTCTTTCATTTCTGTGTGACTGTTCTGGTGCTAATTTGATGAGCCAGCTCTGAAATTGTAATCTAAAGCAGACCACTGCTACCTATCCAAATCCATATCCTGTCTGTTCGATGTTCCCTTTCTCACAAGGTGAGGCTGCCATTTCATGGTTTAGCCATATAGTGCCAATGGCATTAAATGGCAGCTGCAGGCTCCATTGGCTGTGTTGCGTGAACTTATATAATGTAACAGATGGGTGCCAGTGGAGATTATGGAGATAAGTGGCCATCAATCTCGCTAGGTTGTCTAAAATACATATGACAGGGATGTGAAGCGGGAGCTAACCATTTTGGTAGGTGGTTTCCAAAGCACAGTGGTCATTGCATTCTTTCGGCGCCTACAGTACACAAAAACATCGCTTTCAGATTAGCTTTCACTATTTTCGGTGAGCCTTTGCAGTGGGATGGGGGCTGCAGTGTGGATATCACCTGTTAGTCATACAGCGAAGCTGTTTAAGCTCGGAGAATCCCTGTTAGTCACCAATAGAAATTGTCATCATCATAAACCGGCACGTGCTTTCTTCGTCCTCTTCTGATTTGATCTCAGAAAACGTGCGTCAATTTCTTCGGCGTGGAATGCAATAACTCTGATGGGCGAGAGAACGAGTACACAGAGAGAGAAAGAGAGAGAGAGAAAAAAAAAAGAGAAAGAGCGAAATTCTTGGAGAGGCGGAATTCAAACCCGCGTACCCATGATCCGAAGGTGAGCATACTAACCACTCTGCTATCCAGGCACGCTAGCAGAGCATAGTATAGCCTTATATAGTATACCATAGCAAGGGGGTGGGAAAGGGAAGTGAAGGTGAGGAAGTGCCGATTTGTCCGGCGTGGCATGCAATAACTCGGATGGGCAAAAGAATGAGTACAGAGAGAGAGAAAGGAAGAGAGAAAAAGAAGCAAAAAGAGAGAAATCGGAAATCGAGAGAAAGAAAGGGAAGAAAGGACACAAACACGAGATAGTTTTAAAAAAACCGAGAGCACGACAGAAAGAGAAAGAGGGAGAAGCAAAGAAGGAGAGAAAGAAATAGAAAGAGAGAGAAAGGAAGCATAGCATAGCCACATATAGTATAGTATAGCATATCAAGGGGTGAGTAAGGGAAGTGAAAGTGAAGTGGTATGAGGTTGAGGAGGATGGAAAGGGGGAGGGGAAAGGGTGAAACATAGCATAGCCGTATATAGTATAGTATAACAAGGGGTGGTAAAGGAGGAGGGGAACACTACCAGGTCCATTCTTTCCTCAGTCTTCGCACCACTAGTGTGTAGCTGCCCCAATTTTTTACATTACATGAAGGGCTAAAAAAAATCTTGATCTCTTTCTGTGGTCCTCAGTGTCCCTCCAAGGTAAAGCATTGAAATAGAGAAAGGTCTTTGAATGTGGCCTAATGACTTTGACACTGACTTGTTTCGACCCACTTATGGGCTGCTTAAGAGCAATGTTGACGGCATTTCTCAGGGAAAATGCGCATACGTGGAAGACACATTTGTAATGCCATGCCCATAATGTTGTAAAAGCATATTGTAGTTGAGGCTACCATAGTTACATTCCAGGTGTTTTCAAGTTGCAAGTCGAACTCAGTGACCTCATTTTTTTTGCTTTCCATTCAGTATAGATTGGTATGGGCATTGTGCAAGTGGTCATGTCTGCATAAGTGCCTCGCGGTATATGTGATGTCAGAGGAATATATTTCCTATTTTCCCAAGGGGAGAAAAGGGGGTATGACTCGGACAGTGTCACCTAGGCGGGGGGAGGGGAAGTAGGGTGCTCGGAAGGTGACCAAGCTCCGTTATGCAGACACAAATAATGATTCCATCATTGTTGTAGTAATAAAAATGTTGAAGTTTATTGATGCAAGGTTTATTGTAAGGTTTTCTTTTGTGTTCTGGAGTGGTGTGTGTCAAAGCTCTGCTGCAACTTTTGGGAAATTTTCTCTATAAATCTGTTGAGTGAGCGGAGAGTGAAGCAATAATTCTTTTTTTTTTCTTTCTTCTTCTTTTCCTCTTTGCCGAGCAGGCACCTACCAGTCCTCGGCCACGACAGTTGTACCAAGGCGGTGCGCCTCCATCTGAGCGGTCAGGCAGTGCCCCTGCTTCCCCGGCGTCTCATGGCGCGCCGTCTCCTGTGTCTTCTCCGAGTGCGGTGGGCAGTCCGTACGGTGCCGGTGGCTACCGGACGGGCTCTACCATGGGCAGCACGTCACCCTTGCAGCAGCAGATGGAACAGTTCCGCGTTGCAGCTGGCAGCACTGATGACTCTGCTTCGCCTTCTGCTGCTGCAACGCAGAGCCAATACTTTGTGGTGAGTGCCGAAGGCGTGTCCGCAGAAAGCAACTGTTGCCTGTTGTAGTCGGGCAGGTATGAGCTTTCCTAGGAGTGTAGGGGCTGTGTGTCGAATGTCTGCCTGGATCAGGTGCCTTTCATTTATGCAGCTACTATTAAGTAGCTATCGCATGCAAAGTTCTATGACACTACTCAAAAAGTCAAACAGTAGATTGCTTATAGAGAAAAAGATCTTGAGACCTTTGTAGTTAAAAGCCTGCTTGTACACAGCTACTAGAGCATTGCTCTGCCAAACCTAAGAGTCTGTACACACGTAAAATCAGGCATGCGTGCACACAAACAAGCAAATAAATAAATACCATAAAAATGAAGGCAGGGTGGCCCCTGCCTACATGTTTCACTGCTCCAGTTTGTTTCTGCTTTCTTAGCTTGTAAAATGACTTATTTTTTATTTGAGCATTTGTGATAAAAGCTTCCAAGTGGCACAGAGTCATTGTCATCCTATGTGGAAGCATGCTGTACTGCCATTTTGTGATAACAGTGACATTGGTTCCTTTGGTAGGCTGTTCGCTGCTGCAAATGCAGTTTTGGCTTTTTATCCTGTTGTAATGATGGTCATGCAGTTTTTTAACAGCCTACTTGGGAAAAAAAGGTATGTGTTAAAATTGGGTAAATAGGACATTCACTTATTCTGGGAGGTCATTTTCACCTTAAAATTTGCTGATGGCAGTTTGAAAAATTGGTGTTTTCAGTAGGAAACAGTGTGTCTTTGAATAACTAACTCTCTGATATTGCGAAGACAGACACTGCAGCCAGGGAGTATAGTGTTACGATATGGTACACACATGACGACCATTCAAGTTCAAATTACCTAACAAGGACTTAGTTCGAAATAGCAAAAATGTTGAATATGGGTGCTGAGTATGAAATGTTCAGCCAAGATTGATATGACTAAAAATTAAATTTGCCAGAGTCTGTGTTTTTTTGTTGTTGTTTATTCAGGTTCTTTATATGCATAACTAGTAATGTACAGTGAAACCTCGGTGATACGATCACAGCTCATACGAATTTCGGGGTGATACGAATTTTTTGTTGGTCCCGGCCAAGGCCCATTGGCCTGCAATGTAATGGACGGTTGTTGCAAACCGATTTTCACCCAGCGACGTTTGATACGAACGTACGCTACCGCCCAGGTACGAAGACGTGCTGTCCGCGCCGTCGCTGAAGACGCCCTAAGCAAGTGCGAGCGCGGGAACGCAAGCGTGGGCATACGCACCGCACCGTCAAATCGTCAAAATCACGGTGTAAGAAAAACGCTTTTCTTACGGTCGAAATAAACCTTCAGAGACGCGTCACGGCCTCCGAGAGTGTGTGCGCGAATCTTTGAGGCTCTTATGTGCCTCCGTGTGCCTTCGCGTTTAGATTACAGAGGACATTAGCGCCATGCTTTTTTTTTCTAACGCGTCGCGCGGGCTGCTGTCGTTGTATACTGTGTTTACACGTGCCTGCCTCGTGCATCAGACATCCTATAAAAGGTGGACGAGGACCTAAAGAAGGCGAGGACGGTCTTGGCGGAGGAGTCAGGCCTCACAACGTCAACATGCGCGACCCTTGAGGTAGCACTTGTGCGGGCACAGCCGTAAATCTCCCAAAAAATATCCCCAGCACCTCCGCCATAACAAAATCGTAACACAGGACCGTGGTTCTGTAATTTTGTGGCCTTGATCCATCGCGTCAAAGCGCTTCTTTTGTTACTTTCGCTGCAGTACTGCGGTGTCATGCAAAAAAGCATACTAAAATTTGTAAGGGGCTACTGCTGTCGCGGGTCACAACGCACCTGGTTCATTAATTAAATACGCGCAAAAGGGCCGTATATTTACGAGTGCTGGTATGACTGTCGACATCTAAAAACTGACATCATTCAGGGTTCTTCCTGACGTTGCTGCGGCCCTGAAAAACAATAAATGAAAATGTACGCCAGCTTTCTTTTGTCGCATGCTAATTTTCCATCCTTTCTGGTGATACGAATTTCGGATGATACGAAAATTTTTGGTGGTCCCGTGAGATTCGTATCACCGAGGTTTCACTGTATGTTGTCATTTGTTTACCTCTGTGCCTCTTTTTATGAATAATTTGATCGGTAGAGTCCATTGCCTGCAGTCATGCATGTATGAAGCAGATACAGACATTCCTATGTAACATTGTTGCCTGCTTCTTGCAATGCTGTAGCGAGTCACTGTCCTCAGCAAAAGTGACCTGTGTGGCAGTATACTGAAAGTGTATGTTACCTGTCTAGCTAATTTCAGTAATTAATTAATGAATTCATTCATTCAAGGTTAAGTTTTCTACAC